>NW_020185335.1:15861135-15928699 GCF_003031525.2 Neophocaena asiaeorientalis asiaeorientalis
CCGTGACAGCGAGATTCAAGCAGAAGAACAGAGACATAGCTGTGGTCCAGAGTGAGAATCCACACCTCCACACCGGGACTGGAGGGAGGCAGGGAATCTGGCTGGAGACTAGGAACTGAGGGTACCACCCACTGCCCTGGGGACTGGAAAGCCTTCAGTTTAAAAAACAGAAAGCAAAAAGAAGAAAAGAAAAAACAGAAACCAATGCAAATAAAAAGAAAGAACAAATTCAAGGAAACGGAGAAATTCACAGAAAAGAAACTGTCAGTCATCACTTTTATTAGTATCTTCAGAGAGGTAAGACAAAACACTGCAGCTGTGAAACAAGAATGGACTGCTGGGGGCTTCCCTGGTGGCGCAGTGGTTAAGAATCTGCCTGCCAATGCAGTGGACATGGGTTCGAGCCCTGGTCTGGGAAGATCCCACGTGCCGTGGAGCAACTAAGCCCATGCACCACAACTACTGAGCCTGCGCTCTAGAGCCCACAAGCCACAACTGCTGAGCCCAACTGCCATAACTACTGCAGCCCGCATGCCTAGAGCCCATGCTCTGCAACAAGAGAAGCCACCACAGTGAGAAGCCCGCACACCACAACGAAGAGTAGCCCCCGCTCGCCAGCAGAGAAAGCCTGCGTGCAACAACAAAGACCCAACACAGCCTAAATAGATAAATTAATTAAATTAAAATTTTAAAGGAAGAATGGACTGCTGTACAAAGGAATATCTGATGGCAGAAATGAAACACTCAGTAAAAGAACTTGCAGATAAACTTGAAGAAATCTCTCAGAAAGGAGAGGAAAAAACAAAACAAAACAGATACGCAAAATAGGACAAAAGAGAAAAAAATCAGAAGACAATACAGGAGATCTAATACCTAAAACATAGCAGTTCTAAGAAGAAAAAGGACATAAAGAGGACACATCTGCAGTGAAATAAACCAAGTAGAAATAATCAGCCTCTGGGATTTGCTTCAAAATAATCCAGAATGCTGGGTGGGTAAGTGAGTTTGAAGGCTATAGATGAAACAAGATTGCCCATTTATTGATAACAAATCTGGGTGATAGATTCTATTCTGCTTTTCTGTCTTAAATTTTTCATAAAAAAAAGGTTTTAAGTATCCAAGAAAATCCCTTAGTACTGAAGGATATGAATTTCCAGAGTAAAAGGCCCACCATGTGCCCAGCCCAGAAATAAAATTAGACCCACAATGAAATACACTGCTATAAAATTTCAGAACACAGGGAACAAAGAAAAGGCACTACAGGCCTCCAGAAAGAAAAACACAGATTCCCATGCAAAGAGTCAGAAACTGTAAGTTTCTAACATCTCAGTCGCAACAATGGAAGCTAGAAGTCAAAGGAGTAACTCTTAACAATTTGAGGGAAAATAATTTCCAACTTAGATTTCTATACCCAAACTACCTATCAAATGTGAGGGCTAAATAAGGTGTCGAAAAATCTACCTCACACCCATCCTTTTGTAAGAAGCTTCAATAGGATGTTTTCCACCAAGACAAAGGAGTAAACCAAGAAAGAGGATGATCTCGGGCACAGAAAGGGGAAGCCAGCACAAGCCAGAGCAAAGGACGTCAGTCCCCAGGTGATGCTGAAGGAAGATACAAGGGTGACAGCAGTCTTAGAGGCATAACAAGCTAGTGGGTCAGAGTGAAGCAGGTCAGAAGGCTCTAGAAGAGATTTCCCAAAGATACAACCGTTGGGATACTTGATGATTCTGAACAAGAGAACATTTAGAAAACTGGCAGAGTTTCCAGTGAATCATGATATATACAAGGAAAACTAAGATAAAACAAAGATAATTATAAACTCCAGAGAAAACAGACAGTAACGATTCCTAATGATCAACTCTGAATACTGTTTAGATAGCCTTAAAAAACAGGGTTTTTTGTGTTTTTTTTTTTTTTTTTGCGGTATGCAGGCCTCTCACTGTTGTGGCCCCTCCCGCCGCGGAGCACAGGCCCTGGACGCGCGGGCTCAGCGGCCATGGCTCATGGGCCCGGCCGCTCCGCGGCATGTGGGATCCTCCCGGACCGGGGCACGATCCCATGTCCCCTGCATCGGCAGGCGGACTCTCAACCACTGCGCCACCAGGGAAGCCCTAAAAAGCAATTTTTCAAAACCAACACAGGAAGGGCAGCTATGTGTATTGGTAAAGGAAAGAAAACTAAAACAGAAAAATTAATACCAAAATAATAATGTTATATGGAGATTCGGGGCGAAATATCAAAAAATCAGTTGAGTTGAAAATGCTTGTTTCCAGAAAGAAAGTGAAGTAGCAGGGATGGGTGAGGAGTGGCTATTTCTCTCTCTCTTTTTTTAAAAAATAAATTTTTAAATTTTATCTTATTTTTGGCTGCACTGGGTCTTTGTTGCTGCGCACGGGCCTTCTCTAGTTGTGGCGAGTGGGGGCTACTCTTCGTTGTGGTGAGCAGGCTTCTCATTGCAGTGGCTTCTCTTGTTGGGAGCACAGGCTCTAGGTGCTCAGGCTCAGTAGTTGTGGCACACAGGCTTCAGTAGTTGTGGCTCGTGGGCTCTAGAGCGCAGGCTCAGTAGTTGTGGCGCACGGGCTTAGTTGCTCCGCGGCATGTGGGATCGTCCCAGATCAGGGCTAGAACCCGTGTCTCCTGCACTGGCAGGCAGATTCTTAACCACTGTGCCACCAGGGAAGCCCCTGGCTATTTCTCTTAATAAACTTCATAGAAGTATCTGACTCTTTAATCTAACTTTAAAAAAAAAATTTATTCAAGTATAGTTGAATTACGATGTGTGTTAATTTCTGCTGTACAGCAAAGTGACCCAGTAATACATATATATATATTCTTTTTCATATGCTTTTCCAATATGGTTTATCACAGGATACTGAATATAGTTCCCTGTGCTATAAGTGGGACCTTGTTGTTTATCAATTCCATATATAATGGTTTGCATCTGCTAATCCCAAACCCCCACTCCATTCCTCCCCGTCCACACCCCTGCACTCCCCAGCAACAAGTCTGTTCTCTATGTCTGTGAGTCTGTCACTGTTTCATTTGTGTCATAGTTTAGATTCCACACATAAGTGACGTCATATGGTGTTTGTCTTTCTCTGTCTGACTTACTTCGCTTAGTGTGATTATCTCCAGGTCCATCCATGTTGCTGCCAGGACTCTTTAATCTATATCTATATTTAACTCTGACCAAACTCTTTTTTAAAGATTAGAAATAAATATGTCAAAAAATTAGGGACTTCCCTGGTGGCGCAGTACTTGGGAATCCACCTACCAATGCACAGGACATGTGATCCCACATGCCGTAGATCAACTAAGCCCGTGAGCCACAACTACTGAGCCCATGTACCAAAACTACAGAAGCCCGCGCGCCTAGAGCCCATGCTCCTCAACAAGAGAAGCCACCGCAATAAGAAGCCCACGCACTGCAACGAAGAGTAGCCCCTGCTCTCCACAACTACAGATAGCCTGCGTGCAGCAACAAAGATCCAACGCAGCCAATAAAAAAAAAAATTAAGAAGGTATACCATACAAATACCAAAAAAAAAAAAGCTGGTTTTAATAGCAGACAAAACAGAAATTAAGGTAAAAAGCCTAACAGAGACATTACATAATAACAAAGGGAAAAACACCCAGCAAGAGAAGCCTGTATTTTAACAATTACAAACTTTCTTGCAACAAGACAAATCTGACAGAATTATAAGGAGAAACTGACAAAATCACAACCACCTCCACAATAAACTGATAAACCAAAGACACAGAAAACTATTCAGGATACAGAAAACTTGAGAATAAGCACAATTTAACAGACAGACCCTACAGTCCCAAACTGAAGGACATGTGTTGTTTTCAAGGATGCGTGGAATGTCTGCAAATTCCAAGCAAATTCTGAAAGGAAGTCTTGACAAGTAGAAAAAACTCCATATAAAGTGAATCATATTCTTTGTGAAACATGCAATTAACACTGGAATTCAACAATAAAAACTCATGGGCAAACACCTAAATGTTTAAAATTTTTTTAAATTTACTTAAAACTAACTTACAAATTATGAGAAAATGATAGCACAATGGTTGAGTATTTACTTAGAACTGACCGACAGTGTAAGAACTACACATTGAAACTTTTGGAAGGCAGCTAAAGTGATATCTGGAGGTAAAATTTATTAAAATATGCCTGTTTTAAAACACAAGGAAAGTTATAAAACAATAAATTAAACCACCACTTTAAGAAGTTATAAAAAGAACAACATAGTAAAACCAAAGAAAACAAAAGGTAAATAATAAAGTTAAAATCTAAAAACAAATAGAAGATATTTTTTAAAACAGCAGGGAGGGGCTTCCCTGGTGGCACAGCGGTTGAGAATCCGCCTGCCAATGCAGGGGACATGGGTTCGAGCCCTGGTCCGGGAGGATCCCACATGCCGCAGAGCAGCTAAACCCATGCACCACAACTAATGAGCCTGCGCTCTAGAGCCCGCAAGCCACAACTACTGAGCCCGTATGCCACAACTACTGAAGCCCGCGCACCTAGAGCCCACGCTCCACAACAGGAGAAGCCACTGCAATGAGAAGCCTGCGCACCGCAACGAAGAGTAGCCCCTGCTCGCCGCAACCAGAGAAAAACCCATGTGCAGCAACGAAGACCCAACGCAGCCAAAAATAAATCAATTTATTAAAAAAAAACACAAAAGAGCAGGGAGGGGGCTTCTCTGGTGGCGCAGTGGTTAAGAATCCGCCTGCCAATGCAGGAGACGTGGGTTCGAGCCCTGGTCTGGGAGGATCTCACATGCCACAGAGCAGCTAAACCCATTCACCACAACTAATGAGCCTGAAGTCTAGAGCCTGCGAGCCACAACTACTGAGCCCACGTGCCACAACTACTGCAGCCCGCGTGCCTAGAGCCCGTGCTCCGCAGCAGGAGAGGCCACCTCAATGAGAAGCCCCAACTCGCCACAACTAGAGAAAAGCCCATGCACGGCAGCAAAGACCCAATGCAGCCAAAGATAAAAATAATAAAATAAATTTATTAAAAAAACCCAAAACAGCAGGAAGGACACAATATTAAAAGCTGGTTATGTGATAAAATTAATAAAACAGACAAGTCTTTAGGTAATGAATGAGTCATAACAAAAGGAAAAATTAACACTAGCATGAAAAAAATTTTAAGGTATGAAAAGTACAGATGAGGTAGACAAATTTTTTAAATCACAATAGAATATCATGAAAAATGATACATCGATAGATTTGCAAACTTAGATGAAACGGACAATTTTCTAGAAATATATATAAAAGCTAACTCGAGAATAAAAAACCTGACTAAACCAATAACCATTCAAGAAACTGAGTCTGCAGCCAAAGTTTTGCCTCCACAAAAGACACCAGGAACAGATGATTTTGCAGCCAGATTTTACCCAACCTTAAGGGACACATGATCCCTGTGTGACAAACTATTTCAGGGGACAGGAAAGAGGGAAGGCTACCTGGTTCGTTCCATGAGGAACCAAATGCCTTAATGACAAAGCAGCCAAGGGGAGTGTAACAGAATGAGACACAGATGCCTGAACCCTAAATAAAGTATCAGTAAACCAAATTCAGCCGTTCATAAAACAAAAAACTGTTACCAATTAGGGGGTACTCCAGGAACGCAAAGACAGTGGAAAAACCTATCAATGTAATTATCACATAGCCGATGACAGGAGAACAGCACAATCATCTTAAGGGTTGCCAAAAAAAAAAAAGCACGAATTCCTGCTAAAAGTCCTTCGCGAATTCACAGAGGGCACTCTTTTAATATGGTAAGGAGGATATATATATATATAGATAGATAGATAGATAGATGGAAACACTCTAGAAGCAGTCCTGTTTCAGCCAGGGACAAGACGCGAGGCCAGCTCTCACTCCTACGAGTGCTCATTATACTAAAATCCTACCCGATACAGAGTGACAAACACCGAGAGGCATAATAATCAGACATGATCTTGTGGACAGCGTGACTGCATAGAAAATCTCACCACCCACCGGGAGTAAGTTCAACAGTTAACGGAGACAAGGGCACCTACACCTCAGCAACAGCTGAGGAAGAAGCCAGAAAAGAACATGCAGTTCACAACAAAAGCTAGGTACCGAGTAGCAAGGCTGACAACCATTTACAAGAGTTTTATAAAGAAAAAACACAAAACACTAGTAAAAGACTTGAATAAACAAAGATGTACTGTGTTCCTGGAAGGAACAACTCAGTACCATAATAAATCCAAATACCCTCAAGTTAACCTATAGAATCAATGAACTTGCACGCAAAATTTTCAAGCTTTCACGGAGATACAGCCAAGGGTGTTCACTGAAGCACCGCTAGCAGAACATAAACGTGAAGTAACCCAAGGGTCCAACTCCAGGGTGGTGAGTGCATCTATTTATTCCGCAGGCATGTGGCCTGCACCCAGGGGGGTGCGACGTGGCAGTCTGCAGACACAACAGAATTCCACACAGCATTAAACAAACCAGAGCACACGACCAGCGGGGGGAGTGAAAATGCAAGTCACAGAACAACACACACTGCTATCAAATCCACTTTGAAAACACACAAGAGCACACTGTGTGGCGTGTTTGTGTGTGGACATGATTTACAGCTATAAACATATAAAACAAAAGGATAAAAAATAGAGGAAAAATTTATGCACCAACTTCAGGATAATGACTTTCTTGGGGGGAAAGGGGAGGGGATCGGAGACCTGGGGTAAGATGTATCTGGACTATTTCAAGAAAAAAAAGGAAAGATAGCAAAAATATTAATGCGAATGGGGCATAGGGGTGTTTTTTTTTACTGGTCTCTTTACTTTTGGAATATCTTATGCCAAAAATAAATAGAAGTAAGGATCCCAGAGAATGGCCTAATCATAAGATGAAAAAGCTTATTTTTACTTTCTAGGACCTTTATCTTTTCAATCTTCTCACAGGACCCATTACTTCCCATAAGACACTGGAAAACAGGGTTTATCGTTTTCTGTTTCTACCACCTCTCTGCTCCTGGAGGTCCTCAGTGTGAGCCGGGGGATGGGACCCCCGTTCTACACGTGGTCTCCACTCTCCCCAAATCATCACAGTGGAAGGCTTTCACCTCTCCCTTTTCCTTCTTTCCTTAAATTCTCCTCCTTTCCCAATGATTATGTAGCAAAAACACTATTTTCTTTAATTCCCAGCCTAATCATCCTAAAAGTTCATCGAAAAATGCTAAGTTGTGATATTCAGAATCAAAGAAATTTTCTTTTTAACATTTTAACCGACTAATTTTGAGCCAACTTTTTATAAGTAAAGCATACATGTGACAAAACACATTTCTCTACAGAAGAGCCACAGCTCCTTGCGCTGTTAGCCCCCAGACGAGCCGCGCTGCCATGCATACCTCCTCAGGGACTCTATGAGAGCGGCCCGGGAATCAGGGACCCTCGGGAGCTGAGAGGGAAGACAGGACTTGGGTGAGACGCCGACAGGGACCCCGCTCTCTGCCGACCCAGCCCCACGTTCACGGCGACGTGTACTGACCACTCGCGGTGTGAGCAGGGCGGGGAGAAAGTGGGACAGGTAGTAGGACCTCCGGAATATGCTGCAACAGAAAAGGCCAGGCTCAGGGGTGCCCCACCTCGACCAGAGGACCCTCAGTGAGGGCAATGACCGTCCAGGGCCGTCCCTGCAGGCCAGAGCGTGGGCCACGTGGTGTCACGTTTCAAGGCTATGACATTATATCACGTTTTCAAGTTTTCTTTCCCACTGTTTTGGGACATTTCACACAAAGGGAACTCTGCTGGTGACCACCTGCACCCTGAGAGTCCGGAGGATTCCAGATGCACGGCCCTGGAGCCTGGGTTCGTCCGCGGCCACGAGGTCGACCGTGGGAGCTGGAAGCTGTGAGCGTTTCTCAGAGGCAAAGCCTTAAGAAAGCTACCCCACAGCTATCCCGTACTGGTAGCAACCAGAATTCAACGTGTTTTGGCATCACACCAAATTCAACAAAATTTTGCTATTCAACTCCCTGTGCTGGCTTCACACGGTCACCGTTGAAGCATGAACAAGAAAAGTCATCGTGGCCACAGGGAGGGCCTGTCTGGTCCCTCTGAACAGTCTGTGCTGCGGGGCACCTGGGCTTTCCGCAAGGGAGCTCATGTCACAGCAGGGGCTCGGCAGCACCTGCCCACCAGCCCTTCCGGCAGCGTAACCCCACCTGGCCTCCAGGACGGCGGCAGGAATCTTCCCCGTGTGTTCAAACACCATGATGGCTTTCTCAACATCCTGGGCCGCTTGGCAGCGGGGCTGGCTCCAAGTGGGGAGGATGGAAAAAAACAGAAGATTTGAAAGCAAAGGCAGGAGCACAGTGGGGCCACGGTTCTGTGGTCGGGCGAGAGGCATGACAGAGCAAGCGGACATGCAGACAAACGCCCTGATACCAGCAAAACCACAAGGAGGGATCAGCTTGCTGCCCTGGCCCCAGAGAGCTCAGCACCTCTGGGGAGCCACAGCCACCCCCAGGTTCCATCTGTCTGTGCACTCCACCCCGCTCCCTACTGCCCTTCTGGGAGAGACAAGGATCCCAATGCAAGATTTTCAGGTGGGAAGGTGCCAAGACCTAATTTTTGAGATTTAAAAAAATTATGAAATGGCAACTTGTGAACAGCGATAAACCTTAAATAGAAAACTTAAAGTATTCGCCTAACAGTCCAACAGCCAGGGCTCTCCAGAGACTCGCAACTTTGAAGAGTGTCTTAGGAAAGCACACACACACCGCATATGGCCATCCGACATTCGGTCTACATAAATATAGTTCACACTTTTTTCTGTAATTCCTAGAAGAACATGACACCGCCCTTCCCCAACTGTTTTACAGACCACTTTGTCCGTGAAACCACGGGAAGGGGGACCTCCTGGAAGAAGCATCCCTGTAAAAGGTGACCCTCGCTGCTGCTCTGAAGAGTGTGGATACGAACGGACAAGCCCTGGAGCATAGCTCACCCCGGCTGCCGCACACGGACTGGGGCCCAGACAGAAAAGGCTCGGACACGCAGAGACGCTCAGCGACAAGCCCGGGACATTACCTCCGTGACGTCCCCAGCTGAAGACAAATCCTCATAGAGCCCCATGTTTTCTACAGAAACCTGCAAAGACATGGGCGCATGTGAGCACCCAGATAGGCACTGGCCTCCGTGGAGACAGAGGAGGGGCAGGCAGCAGGGGAGGCTGGGACTCGCCTTGAGGTCGGCCAGGCGCGTCCTGGCCAGCGCCACGTAGTCGGTGAGGAGGGTGCGGTACTTGCTGGGAACCAGTGGCGGGTGGAGGATGTGCACCTGCGGGCAGAGGGCGGAGCAGGTCCATCAGCCCGTCAGCTGTCCTGACTTTCTGGGGGAGACACTCGGACTGACGGGAACAAAGTTGAAGAATTAGCCAAAGACCCCAGGGCCACAGCTGGAGGTGGGACAGACGGAGTCCTGGGTGAGGGTCTCGGCACGGGGCCGGGAGGGGCGGCAGGGACTGAGACGCACGGGGAGACCAGACTCCAGGCTGCGTGAGTTACGTCACGCGTATTCTTTGAAATGAAATACGCATTTCTTAATTCAAGAAAGAAGGTGAGATTCACCTTCCAAGTGCCCTACCCCTCAAAGCGGATGCTGGTTACGGTCATCTGATTACAGAAGAAAGCTCCCTGCAAGGCACCTTCTAATCATGAGACTAATGCACGTGGTGACAAAGAACGTAAACTGGAGCGTGAAGTCTTCCACTCCCGGAAGGAACGTCCACAGCCACTAGGGGCAGATGCTTCCAGGTATATAAAAGTATATCATTTTTAAAAACCAACCATGGGACCCAGGGCACTCGCTGGCTTCGGTGTCCGTGGTAGGGGCCCCTTTCCATGCAGGCACCAGGCCCCGTTTGCTCACTCACCAGCTTCTAGGACCATATGCGGCCGGTTTCTGGGCATTTACTATAAGAAACATGCCTCCCCAGAAGTGCACCAACACCCCAGGATGGCGTCTGCATTCTGTGACTGTCACTTGTGGGGCTTCCCTGAGCCGAACGTGCTGCCGGCCTCTCACCTGCAGGTACCGCGGGGCCTCGAAGGGCACGAGGTCAGACAGGAACTTGAAGAGGAAGACCAGCGCCTTCTTGCTGGAGCCGTGGAAGCCCCTTGCGCTCCCGAAGGCGGCCTGTGGGGAGAATGGGCATGAGGTGGGGGCGACGGGAGGACCTGCCGTGTGGTGGCCGTGGCTACATCCCGGCCTCAAAAACAGCAGAAAAAGGGAAGCAAAGCCATTTCAGTTCATTTGTTTTTAGGACGGCATGGCTGTGGCCTAGCTAAACAGATGGACTGAAAATTTATTTTAAAAATTACAAATATATTGCTGCAGAAAATGGTAAATATGGTGCCTTTCTATGAACATTAGAGACAGGATTTGTTAACCACCCTGCGAGAGTCCCTCCTCACAGGTGAATTCATTCCACTCCAGCTCCAAGCCCGTGTGAGCGGATGAGATCCCTGCAGGGGTGGGCCCTCGGGCAAAGTGCCCAGGCCACAGCGGGACAGTGGACTCTTACAGAACCCAGGGCACCCAGGGGTGCCTGGGGGTGCCCAGGGCAGGGAGGTTCTGACGAGGTGTCGGCCCTGAGTATGTCCCCGTGAGCCTGCAGAGACCAGCACTCGCCTCACGACAGCCACAAGAGGCCCACCTGCAACACCGCGAGGCCCACGGAAGCTCCTCGTCCAAAGCATACCCTGTGGCTCTTCTTAACAATCGTGCCGTCAGACGACAGGCACAGAGTCATCGGAACGAGCACACAAGGCCAACAGCACTGGACCTACACTCGGAGCACCGAGTGGACCCTGGTAAGTCCCTCAGTGTCAGGACTGTGGACGCAGCCACCGAGTCCACGTGCGTCCAGCAGGAGCCCCTGGCCCGCTGTGTGGAGCTGGGGGAAGCACGGGGCCAGGAGGGAGCTTCATTCCGTGAAAGAAAGAACCACGCCCACAATCTCTACGGCACACCAGGCACAGAGCCCAGTGGATGCAGAGAGAGGCGGGCTCTCCAAAGAGGCCACAGCTACACCACCCAAAGCTTCTGCAAAGAACAGGGCTCGTAAACCCAAATCCACACACGCCCAACCGTCAAAGCTGATGTCCCAAAGATGCCCCCCAGGCTCGGCCAGGTTCAGCAGCCTGGGAAGAGGGGCAAACAGGCGCAGGTGGAGGGAAACAGGGAAGAGAGGAGGGCGCTCCCCGACAGACGTGAAACCAATCACAGCGCAGCACACTGTGCAAAAAAAGGCAGCTGTGTTCGCTTTCACCCTTTCCTGCTGGATTTCACTCATTTTCTCGAGAGAGACGGCAGGAGGCTCAATGAGGCAGATGGGAATCTGAGCAGCCTCGGCAGAGCCGACCCCAGCGGGAGCGCAGGCGGCTCACCTGGAACCAGGCGGCATAGGACGGGAAGGCAGCTGGGCCCTCCAGCGCGGCCTGCCGTGCAACCAGGAACGCCAAGACCATGCTGTCCAGGTCACAGCTCTCGAATGCATGAGCCAGCAAACGCGACACCCAACCTAGGTGAGAACAGTGGCACGGCTGTGGACGGGGACTGGGGCGGGGGTGCGGGGGCAGGCAGGACAGTCTGCTCACCCAACACCGACCCCCAGGCCCTGGGTGGCGGCCCACACGCAGCCGAGCAGCGGGTACACGGGCAGGCCGACAGCAGAGGGCGGTCCAGAGGGCACCGGCTGGGTAGGCAGGAAGGGCTTCCATCCTCACTGAGCCAGACACAGCGATTCCGCTCGCAGGCTCGCGCCAACGCCGGTCCACGGATCACACGCACACGCACGCACGGAACACAATGGGGCTCCCATCCCCACGCACCATTAACGAGCTGCTGTGCGTCTGGCAAGCAGATCACCAGCGTGGACACGCAGGACAGCACGTGCTGCCAGTTCACCTCCTGTGTCTCCAGAACCTCTTGCAAGTGGCCCACCAGCTCCTCTGGGCTCAGGATCACGAAGAGCTGAAACCGAAGCGTCAAAGCTGGACCCCCACTCCCTCCCACTCCGCATCGGACCCAGCCTAGACTCGAGACGCCTGCCCTCCTGACCCCCACGGCCAGCAGTGGCTGCAGGGAGTCCTCATCTGAGGACAAGGTGCTTTGCCCAAGTGAAAAGTTCAGTCTCTGGACCCGGACGGCGGTCCAGCCGTGGGCGGCCGTGGCTGTGGCATCTCCTGGGACCCACAGAGCCCGTGCGGCAGGTCTTGGGCCCCACCCTGTGCACTTACCCTACGGTACAGGCCACTGAGCAGAGGCGGGGTCCTCGCAAAGCTCCACTCTCTCTGCATCTGAACAGCGTCGGAAACTTCATTCAGGAGGGAATACACGTAATGCCACATCAGTAATCATCAAAAAGTTCAGTATCAACAAAGTACCTTGTTTTAATTTGCACTTTTCCAAATGTATGTGAACTTCACCATTTCCCCATTTTCCAGCCATTTTTTTACGTCATGAACTGTCTGTCTTTGGTAATCCTTGATCATATCTGCTATAAATATCCTCCAACCCATCAGTTACACTTTAATTTTGCTGCTTTTAAACTTTCACTAAGAATAAGCAGTCAGTGAGGACGTGTTGAAAGGACACAGTTGGAAAGCATTCATCAGCCAGGCCGGGGCTTCCGTGCGCCCCTGGACACAGCACCACAGAGAAGGCACCATGAGGAGCCTCGCGGACCGCCCAGCCCTCACGGGACAGTGCGTCAGGCAGAAGATGACTCGGGTGGCGGACACCCTTCAGAAAGCCATGCACCCACACAGAAAATGCTGACGTGAGCCGCAGAAACAGAACCTTGGAATTCACAGTACGAGCACTGTTTTAAAAACCTATCTAGAAAGACAGGAAGGGCTTCATATTAAAGATATTCTACTTTGGCAATAATGGATGACGCTTCTTTAATTCTAAATTTTCTTTACGGGAAACTGTTGCTTTCAAACGAGAAGATATTTAATGACAAACGGACTGTCCTCCCAGCATTAACATCCGTGGCCCGAGCTTCTGTCAAGGGAGGCACCCAGGGCACCAGGACCCACCTTTCAGCACAGGCTTGTGGGTGAGGATCTGGGTCAGAGTGTGACAGAAGAACCTCTTTGGAGACTCGGTTGAAATCACACTTCCGTACATGTGTCCGCTGAACACTCCGAACCTGCAGACGCAGCAGAGGGTCTCAGGGGAGCAGACCCCTGCAGGCTTCCGCCACTCAACAGTGTCAGCACCCGACAGCGGCACCTCACGCACGAGGAGCGGCTCGCTGGCAGAGCAGCCAGGGACCTGCAGGCCCCCGACTCCAGACCCCCAGCTCAGGCTCACAGGCTGGCCCTGCCCACGCTTCCCCAGCCAGGCCTGCAGCCAGGCGGCCGTGCCGCAGATGGAAATGGAATCCAGGGGAGCGTCGCTTCAACAGGACAGAATCAAAGGCAATGGAGTCGCTGTCACATGGACAAGCTAGAAGGTCAGAGTGAGGTCACAGGAGGCTGGGCCTCGCAGGAGGTGACGGAGGCCACGGTGACGACAGCCAGTGGCTGGACCCAGGCCCAGCACAGTCGCAAAGCCTCAGTCTCCCCATCTGTGAAATGGGAACCAGAGGTGGCAGGGCCATGGTTCCCACTGAGCACCTGATCCTGCCCCGGCACGTGGAGGCTCTCAACCCCACCCGGAGCCAAGGACGTCCTTCTCCCGACAGGAGAAGCAAGAAAAGGAGAGGGAGCAGGATGTCACTGACAGGTCAGGAGGGACAAAGGGGGAGACCGGGGCCGACAGCGGGGTGTCATGATCAGCCCCACCCGACCCCTCAGGGGAGAGAATCCGGGGCCCTAGCAGCCACGTGAACTGCCCATGTCACACGTGCAGTGCGGAGGCTCCAGGCAGGATGGCCACCCAGATTGGGAGGGGACGTCTGACTCTAAGTGCTGGCAACTAAATAAAAATCGTGAAAAGTCGTGATCTGACTCTCGGGACAAGTCTGAGCACGGACTCAGCATGTCGTGAACGTGCATAAAACATAGAACAGAGCAGTGTTTTACATGCTGATGAGTAAAGTCCTCACCCAGCAGGTTTGAGGACGATTAAAGTAATCGTGGAGAAGAGGTAATCAGGAGCAAAATAATGGAAAAATGGAAAGAGTGGCAAAGCCTGGAAATGCTGGGAAATCTCCTGGCTTCCCAGGACAGAGCCAAGGTCCAGGTGGCCTCACCCCAAACCCGACACCCCAACGTTCGGTCCCCAAGTACCTGGATGTGCCTCCACAGAACCAAGGAGAGCAAGCGGAGGGTCCTGCGGGGGCAGGCATGACGGGCAAGGTCTCCCTGGCTGGGACCCCTCAGACCCCCTCCCCTCAGACCCGGAGGTAGCATGGTTCCCACAGGAAGGGCCTCATCTTCAGAGGACTTCTAGTGCTTTCCAGCTCCTGATGTCACCACAATGGCAAAGGATCACTGGGCCTTCGGGGGCGACCAGCATTCCTGGGACCACTCAGCCGGCAGGCCCACCCCCAGAACTTACCAGCAGCTCACTGCCTTGTGTGCTGCGGACCCCTCCTGTATCCCGGCCGCCAAAGCTTCGAGCGCGGCTGAGGCAGAAAAGAGACATCAGCACAGCATCACCGTCCATCATAAACAGCCCCGACCAACTGCTTCTGGGCAAGTCAGGTAACGGACACCTTGCTATAACAGGCCTCCTAGGCCCCCGAACCCCCCGACGCACAAGCCCTGCAAGATCCCAAGTGTCTCAGTGGTACCAGACTTAAGCCTTGAAAATCAAGCACAATATGTAGGCAAGAAAATGCTTCCCTAATGAACCATTCAACTGGTCACCTCTGCTGCTCTGGAGATCAAGTGTGAAGCCACCAAAACTGACAGCAGGAGAGAAACAAGCAAGTTGGTGAGTTTAGACCCAATCACGACCGTGAAAGAGGCCTCCCCGGAGCAGCACTGAGCTGCAAAGGCGGCGAACCACAGGAAGTCCTAAGCAGCAGGGGAGGCCATTAGCCACCCGGCCACAGAGCCACTCACAAGCCAGCATCCTCTCGAGAACAGCGACGGCCACCTGCGGGGACAGAACGCTGCAGTTACACAGCAGCACAAGCGAGCAAGCCGTCACCCCAAAGTAAAGCAAGACTCGACTTTACAAAGAGCTCATCTCCAGACTCCCCCTCAGGCACGGCCCAGGATCTGGGCCATGGGGAGGCCTTCACCCTCAAGAGCTGTGGGGGAGAGACCACCGTCCAGGCCCGTGCCCGTGCCCTCACATCTGCACTCAGGGAGCGCCCTGTGGTGACAGCAAAGCGGACTTCCCCGTATAGAGCTGACAACTACAGCGTGGGCCTCTCGTGCTGCAGCCGCTGCCCCATGAGGCCCGGTGTCCTCCTACCTGGGACATCCACTCCGGGTCCACGGTTCCTCTCACATCCGCGTTCTTCTGGAATCCCCTCGAAACAAGCATTTGCACAAAATCTGAAACCCACAAAACCAAAGCATTTACATACACTGTGGTCTCTGAACAGCTGTGAATCACACAGACCACCAGCTTCAGAGGGGCCGGCAGAGTGAGGACCTGCATGGAGCTGAGGGGACACCGGCTCCTGGCCCCAGGGAGCCCACCGACCACACCACCGAACCCAGCCAAGGACAGCCTCTTCCCCGAGCCACACTCTATGCGAAAAGGAAACACAATCCATCAAGTTTATAGGAAGGATTTTCTCACTGAAAACAAAAAAGTATCTACTAAGGGTTTTACGTGGCCTTCCTCTCAGCCAATCTCCTACACCAACCATACAAGGACGGTTCTAGGGCTCGGAAGCATTACACTGTGGGAAATGAGGCAGGAAATGGACTCATAACTTCTGAAAAGGTTACGACCAATGGGACTGAAATTAAAAAGATTTTGTCAAATTTCAATTTAAAGTTAATCTGGGACCAGATTACAGGATTCAGGAATTGGAAATAATGCACATCACCAAGAAAGTTGTAGGAAAAAGGAATGCACCTTTTGCAAAGAAAAACAGTCCACAAGCCAACTAACGGTAGGGAACCCCTCCCATCTAGGTTTCCGTTTACTTGTGGACTGCATTCCTTCGCTATGTGTGACAGCGGGCCTGCTGACTCGGAGAGAAAGGGAAGGTGACAGAAGAACAGGGTGTGGCGCTGCCCAGGTGTCCACAGCAGGGCAGCCCTGCTCACCCACAGTCCCCACATACAAATAAGGATTCCTGCCCAAGCTCCCACTTTGCTTCTCCCGGGCACCTTGTAAAACCACCGCCTAGAATTGAGCCGTGGAAAGCCAGTGGCCACCATACAAGCACTGGTGCCTTCTGCTGTGCTCTCTCCTGCTCGCTTGTGACCTGGACGGAGGACGGCCCATCCCCAGCTCCCTGGGATATGTAAATAACCAATCTGTGACCCTACGTCCTTTGCGCATTGTCTAGGAACTGCGTCTTCAGTCAAATCAGCCCTGGACTCTCGCTTCCCCAAAGTGGGAGCTGGGATGCGGGGGGAGCCACCTGCCTCTGCTAGCAGGTCACAAGGTGCACATCCTTAACACACCAGCTCCGGCCCAACCCATCGGGTCAACAAGCTGACATTTCCACAACTCAAGTTCCATGCAAACCCACAACGACAGGTACGGACTGCAATGCCTTCCTGTTGGAGTGTGTGGGCCGCTCTGCTTCCCACAGATCGTCACAGCAGAAAGCATTCCCACTGGTCTAAAGCAATTGTACCCAGGAACCCACCTCTGCCGTGAACTTACCAGCAAGCATAGCCCTGGCGACGTCTGCGTGCTGACAGGGTGCCTCTGTCTGCTCACACAGCAGGCGCAGGTCCCTGGAGAGCCAGGCCACCACGGCCTGAGAGTCGGCATGGCTGGGGGCACAAGCACACAGTTCACCTGACCCCCTTATTCCACTTTCTTTCACACTCACTCCACTGACAGCGACCTAGCGACTACCTCAGCCTTCCCATCCCAAGCCACAACAGGGCCAGCAGATGTACAAGGGGCATCAGGAATGGCTGCCACTGATGTTAAAAATCATCCCTTTTGGGCTTCCCTGGTGGCACAGTGGTTGGGAGTCCGCCTGCCGATGCGGGGGACGCGTGTTAGTGCCCCGGTCCGGGAAGATCCCACATGCCGCGGAGCGGCTGGGCGCCTGAGCCATGGCCGCTGAGCCTGCGCGTCCGGAGCCTGTGCTCTACAACGGGAGAGGCCACGGCGGTGAGAGGCCCGCGTACCGCAAAAAAAAAAAAAACAAAACATCACTTTTTTCAAATAGTTTATTTATTTGGAGTAGCTTACTATTCTTGGGGGAAAAAAGAAATTTCAGTAATAATAAATAGCGAGAGCAGCGATAATGGGCTCTAGACGTCAGCAATGCAGCAGCCCTGCAGGACAGTCCTTGTCTGGGCGCAGAGCGGGGTGGGGGAGCCCTCACCTGTCACATTTGTATTTCCCTGGAGAATAAGGATGATGAGCATCTTTTCATGTGCTTGGCTATTTGTAAATCTTCTTTAGAGAAATGTCTACTGAAATCCTTTGTCCATTTTTTAATTGGATTATTTTTCTTCTTGTTGAAGATTAAGAATTCTTTTATTCTAGATACTAGGTTCTTATCAGATATGTGATTTGCAAACAATTTCTATGCATCGTCTTTTCGTTGTTTCGATAGGGCCGACACACTAAAGTTTTAAAACTTGATGAAGCCTAAATGACCCATTTTTTCTTTTGTTGCATGAGTTTCCGGTGTCATATCCAAGAAACCCCTGCCTGATCCAAGGTCATGTAGATTTACCCTCAGATCTTCTTCTAGGAGGTTTATGGTTTTAGCCCTCAGGTTTAGGTCTCTGATGCACTGAGTTAGTTGCCATCTGTAGTGTGAGGTAGAGTCCAACACCACTCTTTTGCATGTAGATGTCCAGTGGTTCCAGCACCATTGTTGAAAAGACCATTTTTCCCCATTAAATGGTCTTAGCACCGTTGTCAAAAATCAACTGACCGTAAATGTGTGAGTTTACATCTGGATCCTCAATCCTACTGTTTATCTATATGTCAATCCTTATGCCAGGACTGCACTTTCTTGATAATTACAGTCTTGTAGTAAGCTCTAAAAACCGGATGTGTGGGGAATTCCCCGGCATCCCAGTGGTTAGGACTCCACACTTCTACTGCAGGGAGCACAGGTTTGATCCCTGGTCGGGGAACTAAGATCCTGCATGCCTCACGGCATGGCCAAAAATAATTAACTAATTAATTAAAATAAAAACAGGATGTGTGGGGCTTCCGTGGTGGCGCAGTGGTTGAGAGTCCGCCTGCCGATGCACGGGACACGGGTTCGAGCCCCGGTCCGGGAAGATCCCACATGCCACAGAGCAACTAAGCCCGTGCGCCACTACTACTGAGCCTGCGCTCTAGAGCCGACAGGCCACAACTACTGAGCCCAAGTGCCATAACTACTGCAGCCCGCACGCCTAGAGCCCATGCTCTGCAACGAAAAGCCACCACAATGAGAAGCAGGCACACAGCAACGAAGAGTAGCCCCGCTCACCGCAACTAAAGAAAGGCCTCATGCAGCAACGAAGACCCAATGCAGCCAAAGATGAAAATAAATAAATTTATTAAAAACAAAAAAAAAGTCTATTGCTTAATTCCCAATATTATGGATTTCCCAAATCTTCTTGTTGATTCTATGCAGTTCTTTTGTGACTTGAGAACACGCTGTGTATGGTTTCAACCCTTGTAAACTTACTCCAGCCTGGCTTATGGCCTGAAGCGGGTGGCCTCCCCTGGCGCTGGGCACCGCCGGGTGGGGCGCTCCGCGGGCACCAGCTGCGAATGCTGCTCTCTCTCGTCTCCGGTCGTTGCTGGTCTGAGCAGGTGATCCACCCGTTACTGAAAGTGGGGGACTGAAGGCTCCAATGACCACAGTTGAAAGTCCATCTCTCCCTCCAGTTGTCAGGTTTTGCTTCATGTATCTGGAGCCCTGACATCAGGCATGTATGCTGGGAGATACGGTTTTCACGCAGTCAAACTGATCAATCTTCCACGACTTCTGGATGTGACCCACGTGTCATGCTGCCACCGGTTTCAATACAACATTTTCAACTGTGCTTGACAGTTCCCCAAACTAGACACCGTCTGTTTTCCCTGACCAGAGAATAAACACGTAAACCTCCAGCCTTCTGTCGACCAGGGGAGGACTGACTGCCTGGCTGCCTAGAGCAGAGAAGACAATCCACCCACAGCTCCATATGCTCCTCACGTGTGTGCTCAGTCAGCTCGTCCTGAGCCCCCTCCCCTTCACCCCCTCACCCAGAGGCACCGGGCGCCACTGCACCGCCTGCTCACTTGCTAAGTCATTCACCACCCGTCCCTCCGCCTCCTGCTTCTCCTCCCCTAGACTCTCCCAACCTTGTGGGGTTATTCCTTTTATAAAACCCCCTCTCTGACTGCTGGTGGGATTTCAGGAGGTAAGAGTTGCACACATTCTATCAGCCATATTTACCTGAATGTCTCTTTTTTAGCTTTTAAAAATATTTTATCGCACTGTACGTCTTATACAAAGAAAACATTACCAAGTCTGTGCATGATGAAGACTTCAATTATAACAAATGTTCTCTTTAAATAATAAAGCAACTGCTTCTCTAGGTGATTTTTGGCTTTACATATAAATAAATCATACTAAATTAGAAAAAAATAAATCACGTAATATTAATTAAATTTCATGTTACATAAAATTTTAATTTTTAACTTAAATGTTCGATTTAGTTTAATGGTAAATAATCACTGGTATACCTTTCCAGCAGCTCTTGGAGGCTTACAATGTTTTGAACGTGAAGGCGCCACACAGCTTCAAGCAGCAAAGAATTCTGCAGAAAATGACAGGAACCATGAGTCAGTCCTTCACGCACACATTTTCCTACAAGACGTTCAGCCTGTGTGCTTAAGCACGTGCTCTCCTGAAAACCAAGCCTCTCAACACTCACATCACCACCTTCACCCCGCCCCCCCGCCACTGCAACCAGGTTCAGGCTCAGGCTTGCTCTCTGCCCAGCCTCTAGCTTAGTCCACTTCCAGGCCTTTCTCCACTATGGCCAACACAAGATTCCAAAATGTAACTGGCCAGGCCAATCTCTCCTCTTCTTTAGAACCCTTTCTGTGGCTCCTCGCAGCTTTCAGGACAAAGTTCAGACTCTTGTCTGTCCTCCCAGGGAGGCCCTCCAGGCTACAGCACTGATGTGCCCACCCCCTCGAACAAGGAGCCCCCGTCGGACTCGGCCCCAATGCCCACAGTGCCCTCCTCTTCACCCAGGAACTCACCCAGGAACTTCCTTCCAGGAAGCCCTTCCTAACCACCCAATCAGCCATGGCCGCCCACTCTTCTCTGCTACCTGCAAACACCAGGGCCATTTAGCTAGTTACCAACGGGCGCAGGGGCCATACCAACGCCTGATAGTCAACTGAGCTCTACACTGTATGCTGGATAAAAGGGGGGAAAAGGGCTTCCCTGGTGGCGCAGTGGTTGAGAGTCCGCCTGCCAATGCAGGGGACGCGGGTTCGTGCCCCGGTGCTGGAGGATCCCACATGCCGCGGAGCGGGTGCGCCAGTGAGCCATGGCCGCTGGGCCTGCGCGTCCGGAGCCTGTGCTCCGCAACGGGAGAGGCCACAACAGTGAGAGGCCCGCGTATCGCAAAAAAAAAAGGGGGGAAAAAAACCATGAATGCACCATCATCTTGGTTTTCTTCTTTCCTTCTCCTATATACTTAACTGATCTCATTTAGTAACTAAGCAATAGCTTTGAAGTGTTCAAAAATCAGTAAATCAACTACACTCCAACATAAAATTAAAATTAAAAAAAAATCTATAGGCCTACTGAATTCAAAATGTTTCAAATCAGAACAGATGAGGGAATTCCCTGGCAGTTCAGCAGTTAAGACTCCACTTGCTCCCAATGCAGGGGGCCCGGGTTCAATCCCTGATAGGGGAAATAAGATCCCCAAAGCCACGCAGCACGGCCAAAGAAAAGAGAAGGATTTTAAATCACTTTAAATCACATCTTTCTAGTTTACTATGCTACCCTGGGAAATCGTTCATCATAATATACCTAAGAAAGCAAAGCATGATGTTTCTGTGCATAGTCTGTTCTAATAAATATTACTAATGAGGGGTGAATATTGACAAACATGGTGATTGATGGGCCTTCTTTCCCATCCACAGAGGCACCCCAGTCTCTGTAATTAATACGATGCTTGCTGGAATTCCTAACAAAACCTGGGGATTTTACTGGCTCCAGCAAAATCAACAGAACACTGCTTGAAAACCCTAGAGTCAGAGTTACAATCTCAACTTTACCTGTACTTTCCATAATTCTTGACAGAAGGAAAGACGGGAGAACATGCTTTGTGCTAATAAATTCTGCGCGATCTCAAACAAGGAAGACAGTTTCTTCTGAAAAGAGAGATTAAATCTTTTCTAAGAAACAGTATTAAATGTCCAACTTTCCCAAACAGCTGAATAGCAACTCGTGCTGTGTCTTACCCTCTGGTCCGGTGTCAGCAGCACCTTGGGAGGGGGCACCGCATCTGCCTCACAGACCCGCACGAGGCCAGAGGCCACCACCTGGCTGCACAGGACAGCCACTGGAACACCCAGCTGCGCGGCTTGGTCGCGCAAAGCAGAGCCTTAAAGATGAGACAAAACACAGACACACACAACAAAATGTACAACTGAAGCAGATTGGTTAAATGCCTTCTCCGAAGCTCTAGCACCACAGAAAATTGCCTTTTGAAGGGGAGAAGAGATCTGGGGGGAAACATGAGGTATGAAAGTAAGACAACTTCAGTCTGATTGAAGAAGCTCACGAGAATCAGGGCAGCACCTGAAGCCCATGGTTGCAGATACACATCTGTGCGTTTTGTATGACAAAAACAAGGGAGCTTGGCAGATACATTCTGACCAAGAACTTTAGCAACTCTTTCCAAAGGAGCACAATAAATTGGGAACTTTTAACAAATTCCAGTTTTTTATAGTTACCACTCCCACAACCGTACGATGATGTTTGACTGGACACGGGTCTGGCTTCCTGATGCCAGCCACACACATGGCAGGCATCGCGTGCCACAGATGTGCCGGTCCCTGGGCTGCCAGGTGGAAGCTGGGCCCACAGGCAGCCACCTGCCCCCTGAGGACCAGCCCCTGGTCTGCACTCAATAAAGAGAAATGCTGTGCAGCCTGGAAATAGATGATGCCACCAGAAAACTGTTTCCTAGCTTATTTGACTTCCAAAACTAATTAAAAAAAACCAGGAAACTGTATCACATGCCCATTACCTTCAAGGCTTTGAAACACAGACCACTACAGAAGTGAAAACACGTGCAACAGTTTTAAAGGTTCCAAGTGACAGTACTAGATACTATCCACCACTGTGGTCAAGAAATAACTCACGGCAGAAATGTAGAAAATGCTCATTTCTAGCCATTCATTTCCAATTTGTGCCCATGGGAAAGTTTATCCCTGTTTTTATTTACAAGGCTTTTATTTTTATACAAATACCAATACGTATGGTAGCCACCACCTTCAGCAGGAGAAACTGAAAAATTCACGAGTTGCAAGTCTACTTATATTTCTGTGGTCAAGGTGAAGAGCTTCTTATCTAAGTTCTTATGCTCTGATCCAAAAGTCCACACAAGAGAGTGTGTGGATGAGCTGGCTCCCTGCACCGTGCACAGTCTGTGAAATCCACGTACAATTCCGGCCGAGAGAAGCAGCACTGTGGCCTTCAGGGATCAGCTGCCGACGTAAGCCTGGGGTGTAGGGTTCTCAGAGTAGCAATTTAAAACAAATTAGTGAATTAGTTAATACAGTCGTCCCTCAGTATTCCAGGGGGACTGCTTCCAGGGCCGCCCGTGGATACCAAAATCTGCAGGTGCTCAAGTTCCTTACACAAGATGGCGTACTGTTTGTATATAACCTACACACATCCTCAAGGACACTTTAAATCATCTCTAGATTACTTATAATACCTAAAGCAATGTAAATGCTGTGGAAATAGTTGCTGGCACACAGCAAATTCAAGTTTTGCTTTTTGGAACTTTGTGGAATTCTTTTCCCCCCGAGTATTTCCATCCAAGGTTGGTTTAACCCACAGATGTGGGACCCATGGATACAGAGGGCCGACTGCATCTTTCTGAAATGACAGTCATTACATAATAAAAATGTGAAAGACCAGAAAATAACTTATTTTTGTTATTCCCACAGAACTCTCCCTGTCTCGTATTCTCAAAGTGGGGTGGGGGACCTAGAAACAGACAAGCAGACCTCGATTTATCGCACTTTGTAGAGATTGCCTCCTTTTACAAACTGAAGGTCTGTAAGCACCCAGCAAGTCTATCAGCACCATTTTTCCAACAGCACTTGCGCACTCGGTGTCTCTGTGTCACATTTTGGTAATTCTCACAATATCTCAAGCTTTCTCATTATTATCACATTTGTCATGTTATCTGTGATGCGTGATCTCCGATGTTACCACTGTAACTGTTTTGGGGCATCACTAACTACACCCACAGATGATGGTGAACTTAACCCACAAACATCCTGTGTGCGCTGACTGCTCCACCTCTCGGCCGCTCCCCTGTCTCGCTCCGTCTCTCGGGCCTCCCTCTTCCCTGAGACACAATACTGAAATTAGGCCAATTAATAACCCTACAGTGGCCTCTAAGTGTTCCAGTGAAAAGAAGAGTTGCACATCTCTCACTTTAACTCAAAAGCTAGAAATGACTTAGCGAGGAAGGCATGTCAAAAGCTGAGACAGACCTGAAGCCCCTCGCACCAAACAGTTAGCCAAGCTGCGAAGCCAAAGGAGAAGTTCTTAAGGAAATTAAAAGCACTACTTCAGTGAACACGTGAATGATAAGGAAGCCAAACAGGCTTATTGCTGATATGGAAAAAGTCTGAGTGGTCTGGACAGAAGATCACACCAGCCAGAACATTCCCTTCAGCCAGAGCCTGATTCAGGGCCAGGCCCTAACTCTCTTCAATTCTATGAGGGATGAGAGAGGGGAGGAAGCCACAGAAGCAAAGTCTGAAGCCAGGAGGAGTTGGTTCATGAGGTTGAAGGACAGAAGCCATCTCCACAGCACGAAAGTGCCAGGTGAAGCAGCAGGTGCTGATGGAGAAGCTGCAGCAAGTCCTCCAGAAGCTCTAGCTCAGATCATCCATGAAGGTGACTACACTGAATCACAGATTTTCAATGTAGAGGAAACAGCCTTCTACTGGAAGAAGACGCCGTCCAGGACTTTCATAGCCAGAGAGGAGAAGTCAGTGCCTGGCTTCAAGGAAGAGGCTGACTCTCCTGTTAGGGGCTAATGCAGCTGGTGACTAAGTTGAAGCCAATTCTCATTTACCATCTGAAAATCCTTGGGCGCTTAAGAATTATGGTAAATCAACTGTCCCTGTGCGCTAAAAAAATGGAAAAACAAACCGGTATGACAGTACATCTGTTGACAACATGGTTTAGTGACTATTTTAAGTCCACCGTTGAGACCTACTTCTCAGAAAAAGAAGAGTCCTTTCAACTGCTCGTTGACGATGCACCTGGTCACCCGAGAGCTCTGTTGGAGATGGGCAATGAGATTCGTGCTGTTTTCATGGCTGCTGACATAACACCCATCCTGCAGCCCATGGATCAAGGAAGAATTTCAACTTTCTACTCTTATCATTTAAATAATACACTTCGTAAGGCTATAGCTACCGTAGACGGGGACTGCTCTGGTGAATCTGGGCAAAGTGAATTGATGGCCTTCTGGAAAGGATTCACCATTCTAGATGCCATTAAGAACTTAAGAACATTTGTGATTCATGGGAAGGATGTATCAAAATCAAAATGTTGACATTAACAGGAATTTGGAAGAAGCTGATTCCAGCCATCATGGATGACTTTGAGGGGTTCAAAAATTCAGTGAAGGAAGTAACTACAGATGTAGAGGACACAGTAAGAGAACTAGAATTAAAAGTGGAGCCTGAACACCATTTACAATAACCTAAGCAATGTAAGTGCCCAACAACAGGTGAATGGGTAAAGAAGATGTGGTACATATACTCAATGGAATATGACTCAGTCATAAAAAAGAATGAAATAATGCCATTTGCAGCAACATGGATGCACCTAAAGATTATCAAAGTAAGTGAAGTAAGTCAGACAAATGTGGTATGATACCACTTACGTGTGGAATCTAAAAAAATGATACAAATGAACCATTTACAAAACAGAAACAGACTCACAGACATAGAAAACTTACGGTTACCAAAGGGGAAAGGGGGGCAGGGTGGGATAAATTAGGAGTTTGGGATTAAAATACACACACTACTATATATAAAACAGATAAACAGGGACTTCTCTGGCAGGCCGGTGGTTAAGATTTTGCCTTCCAATGCAGGGGATGCGGGTTCAATCACTGGTTGGGGAGCTAAGATTCCACATGCCTTGGGGCCAAAAAACCAAAACATAATACAGAAAAAATACTGTAACAAATTCAAGAAAGACTTTAAAAATCATCCACGTCAGGGACTTCCCTGGTGGCACAATGGTTAAGAATCCCCCTGCCAATGCAGGGGACATGGGTTCGAGCCCTGGTCCAGGAAGATCCCACATGCCGTGGAGCAACTAAGCCCGTGCACCACAACTACTGAGCCCGCATGCCACAACTACTGAAGCCCGTGTGCCTAGAGCCCATGTTCTGCAACAAGAGAAGCCACCGCAATGAGAAGCCCGCACACCGCAACAAAGAGTAGCCCCGGCTCACCGCAACTAGAGAAAGCCCACGTGCTGCAACGAAGACCCAATGCAACCAAAAATAAATACATAAAAATAAATTTAATTTAAAAAAATGGTCCACATCAAAAAATCTTAAACAAAAACCAAAAAAACACAGATAAACAACAAGGACCTACTGTATAGCACAGGGAACTATACTGGATGTCTTGTAATACCCTATAATGGAAAAGAATCTGAAAAAGTGTATCGAGAGAGAGGGAGAGAGAGTGCGCGCTATCCATATATGTATAACTGGATCACTTTATTATACACCTGAAACATTGTTGTCAACTATACTTCAATTTAAAAAATTACAAAAATTGAAAGAAAAAGTAGAGCCTGAAGAAGTGACTGAATTGCTGCAACCTCATGATAAAATTTGAAGGATGAGGAGCTGCGTCTCGTGTCTGAGCAAAGGATGTGGTTTCTTGAGATTGAACATACTCCTTATGAAGATGCCAGGAAGACTGTTGAAATGACAACAAAGGATTTAGACTATGACATAAACTTAATTGATAAAGCAGCAGCAGGGTTTGAAGAGACTGACTCCAGTTTTGAAAGTTCTACTGTGGGTAAAATGCTATCAGCCGGCATTGCAGGCTACAGAGAGAGGATTTGTGAAAGGAAGACACAGCAGACTTCATCGCTGTCTTGTTCTAAGAGAAGGCCACAGCCCCCCAGCCTTCAGCAACCTCCACTCCAATCAGTCAGCAGCCATCAACACTGAGGGAAGACCCTCCACCAGCAAAACGATTACGAATCTCTGAAGGCTTAGATGATGGTTAGCATTTTTAGCCATAAAGTAGTGGGGTTTTTTTGTTTTTTATTTTATTTATTTATTTTTGGCTGCATTGGGTCTTCGCCGCTGTGCGCAGGCTTCCTCTAGTTGCAGAAAGCAGGGGTTACTCTTCATTGCGGTGCACGGGCCTCTCATTGCGGTGGCCTCTCCCGTTGCGGAGCACGGGCTCTAGAGCGCAGGCTCAGCAGTCATGGCGCACGGGCCTAGATGCTCCACGGCATGTGGGATCTTCCCGGACCAGGGCTCGAACCCACGTCCCCTGCATTGGCAGGCGGATTCCCAACCACTGCGCCACCAGGGAAGCCCCAATAAAGCAGTTTTTCGAATTTTAATAATAGAGCATTTTTAAATTAAGGTATGTACACTTTTTTAGACAATGCTGTTGTACACTTAGTAGACTACAGTATTTATTGTGTAAACACGAAGTTTATATGCATCAGGAAACCGAAACATTCGTGGGACTCGCTTTCCTGCAATATCCGCTTTCTAGCAGTGGTATGAACCCAAACCACAGTCTCCCCAGGTCAGCCTGTATCTCTGGCTGCCTGCTGCACTTCCCTACCCAGCAGAGCCTGTTCTCACCACTTCCAGAAACGAGGGGCATGTTTCTGTCCCGTTTTTCCAAGGGTAACTTTAGTTCCTGCTGCTTCTGAGTCCGATGCTGAGTCACTGTTTTTAAACAAGAACCCCATAACAAGCCTCAAGCAAGTCACAAAAACTTGTGGCTGGTGACCACACATATAAGCAGAAAACCATTACCTGGGGGAATTTACACATCTGCTTGTTATAAGCAAATCAAAGTCACTTGACGTACAGCAAAAACTAACACAACATTGTAAAGCAACTATACTGCAATAAAATTGTTTTTAAAAAGTCACTTTACATAAAGCTCTTCCGTAACTCAATCTGTTGAGAAAATGAAGCTCTAACTTACCTATCAATGAACTGGAAAGGTCAATGTGGGCCCCAGGGCCATCATAATCAATCAACCGGCTGAGACACAGCTGTTTACTGGGAGGACCTTCTACCTAGAAACCAAACACCAAGCACTCCATTTTAAAACTCAAGCCATGTCCTGAAAACACCCAGAGTGTCCACAGTGCTTGCCCACTGCGCTATTCCCAAATATTCCGAGGTAAAGAAGCATTTTAAAAGGTGAAACTTACTGAAGCCTTTGAGAACTACCAGATTCCTCTCCGGACTGTTTTACCTCCAAATAGATACGTGCTCCCGGTTACTTTTCTCACCTGGACAGCAAACTTAATGCGTGCTTCTCCCAGATACTCACGAGGCTTGCCAGGCGTCTTTCATGAATATGATGCTTGGCTGGGCTCAAAATCCCCAAACCCAAACGTGCTGGCAAAGGCGAAACCAACTTCCACTCACCTCCAGCACAAGGTCACCCAGGTTTAGGTGGCTCCTCAGGAGGCGCACAGCCGACTCCCTGACCTTCTGCTCACCTTCAGGACCCAATTTCTGCCTCTTGACCCTTCCCGCTAGGGGAGAAAATCAGTTTCAAAAAATTACAGCACTCTTTAAAAACTCAAGCAAGGAGACACCGTGACACCCTGTACCCCTGGAGGTGACGCACCCGGGAATGTCACTTCCATGGGATTCCTGTCAAAACCACACAAGCTTAATCTAATCCTGAGACACATCCAACTGAGGGACACTCCTCCAAACATCCAGGTCGGGAAGACCCAGGAACTGTCACCCTCTGGAGGAGACCAAGTTGACGGGAGTAACTGCCACGCGGGAGACTGGTCAGAAAAAGGGCATTATGGGGAAAACTGGTGAAACCTGAGTAAAGTGTAGTATCGCTGGCAGGATGGTACCAACACTAGTTTCCTGGGATTGATCCTTTCAAAGAGGTTACGCGACTCTGGGGCTAAGCGGAGCTCAACAGTTACGGTCATCCAGGCTACTGGGGGCGGGGGGCAGTGAATCTTAACTCCCTACCTCCTGGAAACACCCCTCTTGGCCACTCGTTGGACAGAGTGAACCGGGCCGAAGGAGGCTGGGGCAGGAAGGGGTCTTGGGGCCCCGCGCCCACCTACCCAGCAGCTCGACCCAGGCCCGCCTGCAGCCCCCGTGCCCCAGGTCCGAGGCAGCACCCCGCGCCTGGGAGGCCGACATGTCGCGAACGAGCCAAGGGCGACGTCTCTCGGCTTCTGGCCCGCGTTTCCTTCCCATTGGCCGCGGACAGGCGCGCGCGCCCATTGGCTGCCAGCTGCCCGGCCGCACCCTTCAGGGCGGAGCCTCGGTAGCCATCTTGGTGGCGCCGCACGGCGGCCATCTTGGTGGTGGCGGGAGCGCGGTATGACTGACTCCTGGGCCAGGTAGGTAGCACTGACGTTGGAGGTTTGCGGTGCTGATTCAAACGGCGTCACGGGCGAGAAAACTGTGCCATCCCTTGTGCGTTAGTCCTGTCGAGATGACCCAGAGCTGGGCATGAAGAAGCAATCCGACAAACCCAAATCCAGGGAGACGCTAAAACCGCGCTGCCAGTTGGAAACCGTGGAGGACGAGTCTGCGCCCTCTTCTCCCGTGGAACCCGGGGCGGCGGTGTTACTGCGGAGCTGAGGCTTGCTCTGCCTTGACTTCAATTAAGTGTAAACGAGAGGCCGCCTGGTGGACAGCGCCGCTCACCCCGGCCGAGCACAGCCAGGGGTCGCACCCACAGGGGTCACACACAGGAAGTCCATTTCCAGCCCCTCTCCCCTCTCTGGAGGATGAGGGGGAAGGAGGGCTGAAAATCCCAGGCTTGTAAGCATGGCTTGGCCTTTCTGGCCTTCAGCCCCTGTGCCGGAGCCAACCAGGAGCCCACCCAGTGTCCACCTGTTAGAGAAAAAGATGCTCCTAGCATTCTTCCCACTTAGGAATTTACAGGGGTTTCACGGGGTCTGTGCCACGATAGGCACAGAGACCGACATGCATTTCTGTTATCTCACAATCACTGTGCAGCCCCGTGTCTCAGTGTCCGGGTTTTCACACAACATGGTCCCATCGGCCGTGAAGACCTTGCAGGTGCAGGATGCCCTCAAAGAGCACCACTGCCACCTCCCGAACTGCTTCCACGTGGCTGGAAACTCCAAGTTTTCACGTTTGCATGCACGCCATGACCACCCTGCATAACTGCTGCTGCCCAACCCAGGTTGGGGGCTGCTAAACTTGCGTAAACAAGGGTCCACTGGAGGTGGCCCTGCTAGACAGCACGTGGCCCTTGGGGATTGCAAAAAGCGGCCACGAGTCCTCCCCCCATCTCCGTCCCTTCCGTTTGGGCTGGTAATGACACAGGAGTGACGTGACACAAACAGGAGTTTGAAAAGAGCTGGTGCTGAGAGCCAGGTACCTCCAAGGAACACACGTGAGCGAGCCTGCTGAGGACCACCCACGTGGAGGAGAGGTGGCCGCCCAGCCAGCAGTCCCATGCCCTGGCCAGCAGCCTGCCTGCTGCCAGACCTGGAAATTAGGCCATCACAGGCCGTCCAGCTGCTGACTACCCAGCAGTGAGGTAAACAAGGGGGGGAGAGGCTGGCTGAGACCAGAACTGCCAGAGACCCACACGACTGTGCACTAAGCAACAGTTTAGGAGGGGAGGGGAGTAACCACGTGGCCTTGTAAGCGCTGTGAAGCCCTCGGCCTCCGCGCCAAGGGAGCAGGGCCCCGGCGGGTGCACATCATGAGCTGTGCAGCTGGTTGAAAAGAGACTGTAGGGAGGCAAAGGCAGGGCAGAGGCCAGGGAGATGGCCTCAGGCCATTATTGGGCAGCGGACAGGGGGCGTGACCAGCGCGGGGGTCATGAGATGGAGAGAAGTGATGAGCTCGGTTCCTACTTCGAAGGTTGATCTGCCAGGTGAGGAAGAAGTGCAGAGTTTTCTAACCCGAGCCATTGGGAGGGCCGAGATACACATCATAGAGACATACATCATATACACACATATATCGTGCATACACACACCGTACACGCATCATACAGACATACATCATATACACACACATATATCGTGCATACACACACCATACACGCATCATACATACACACACCATACACGCATCATACAGACATACATCATACACACACATATACATACACCATACACGCATCATACAGACATACATCATACACACACATATACATACACCATACACGCATCAGACATACATCATATACACACACATATCGTACATACACACACCATACATGCATCACACACATGCATCATACACGCATCGCACACATGCATCGTACACGCATCGCACACACGTCATACACATACACGTGCGTCATATACACACATCATGCACACACACGCACATACCATTCACTCATACGTCATATGCACACATACACTGTACACACACATCATATACATCCATCCATCCATCATGTACCCATGCATACATCATATATACACGTGCATCATATACACACACACGCCTCACCTGAGAGGTGGAGACACTGGGAGGACGGTTTGAGAGGCAATAACAGGAGGGGCTCAGAGTTCAAACGTGAGTGTGTCAGACTCAAGATGCCAGACCCCTGGATGGGGCTGCCAGGGGAAGTAGGTCGTAGAAGCTTCAACACACACGTACGTACATACACCGACACACGCGTACACATGCCCCAGGCACACCAGAGCTATCCCTCCCTGCCCATCATCGCAGTCCTCATCCTTCTGCTTCAAAGAACGATGAAAAGCAGCTATTTGAAGCACATCGAACATGCCATTGTCATGACCTGCGTGCCTCCTGTGCCGGGAGGAGAGGAGGCACTTCTATCAGAAATGGGCCATAGCTCAGTGTTTCCAAAACATCGCTCGTGCGTGTGCCTTCCCAACGTCCACTGATAATCAGCATTATTTAGGGACTATTTTCCGTTAAATTTAATCACTTCTTAAAAACCAAAATCTAATTTAAAAGAAAACTGTACATGCCAATATAAATGGAAATCCATTATTCTCCTGTATCATAAACTAAATATGAAACAACTTAAAGAAATCTGTTTAAAATTTGCCTTTGTTTCACCTGAAATCACCTCGCGAATTTAACTTGCATCTAGGATGTGGAAAGCTTCAAAGACCATCGTTGAGGCTGGATTGGGACAACAGAAAACACCGCTCCCATCACCACCAAGCTAACAAGTGCTGAGTGATAGTAACAGCAGCCACCACTCCGGGTGAGGCCAAAGTGTGCACAGACAAGGAAGGCTGTAAGCGGGGAGTGGGCAGCTGCACTGAGAAAATCCCTCAGCAGCCCATCCCCACCATACGCACAGGGCAGTGCTGGAGGAGTCTTGTGTGGAAGGTGCCCACAGCACACTGAAACACAGATCCAGCTCAACTCCAGACCAAACTGACTCACCCCCCCACCCCACTAATGACCGAGCAGAGAAGGAGGCGTGAACACTACCTCAGACTCTCCTGGCCCACACACAATGTTGGTCATGCAATCAAAAATTACGAGACAGACAGAAGAAGCAAGAGAAAAAATTCAACCCATCCCTAAAAGGCAAGGTAGGTAACAGAACCAAACCCAGATGTGGCCCAGATGTTGGAACAGTCACACAGGGAATGTTAAGTAACTATGGTTCATATGCTAAAGTCTCTGGTGGAAAAGGTGGGTAACGTGCATGAAGGAACGAGGAGATTCAGCAGACACGTGAAAAGTATGAGAGAGAAAAACATGGTCACAGAGATGAAGAGTGCCTTCAATGGCTCATCAGTGGGCTCAACACAGGTGAGGAGAAATAAAAATTACTCTAACCGGAAAACAGAGGAACTTAAGAAAAAAAAAAGAGCACCGGGCTTCCCTGGTGGCGCAGTGGTTGAGAGTCCGCCTGCCGATGCAGGGGACACGGGTTCGTGCCCCGGTCCGGGAGGATGCCACATGCCGCGGAGCGGCTGGGCCCATGAGCCATGGCCGCTGAGCGTGCGCGTCCGGAGCCTGCGCTCCGCAGTGGGAGAGGCCACAACAGTGAGAGGCCCGCGTACCGCCAAAAAAAAAAGAAAAAGCACCTAAGAGCTGTGGGATACTACCAAATGGTATAACATACATGTCATAGGACTCCCGAAAAAAGAAGAAAGAGAAAACAATGCAGAAAAAATATTTGCGAGGTAATGGCCAAGAATGTTCCCAAAATAATGAGACAGCAAACACCAGATCTAAGAAGTTCAGAAGACACAAAATAGGGTAAACACAGGATGAAACACACACGCGCGCGCACACACACACACACACACACACGGACACACGCACCCCATATTCAAACTGCTGAAACCAAAGAAATAGAGTCCTGAAGGCAGCTAGAAAACAAAGGTGCCTTAAATGCAGAATAACAAAGATAAGAATTACAGCAGATTCCTCTTGAGAAACTATGCAAACAGAAGACAACAAAGTGACATATTTAAAGGGTTGGGGGGGGAAATCAACCCACATTTCTATACCTAGCAAAGACATCTTTTTAAAAATAAAAAGCAAAATAAAGACTTTTTCAGACGTGAACAAGTTTATCACCAGACCTGCATTAGAATAAATATTCAAGAAAGCTCTCCAGTCAGAAGGAATGTATCAGACGCTTGGATCTACACACAAACGCATAAATTGAAGGTAAATATAAATCACTCTAAAAGGTAATTGTCTGTTTCAAGCAAAAACAGTAGCACTGAATTGCAGGTTTCTTGCATATGTAAAACTAAAATGTATGCCAGTGCTAGCCCAGGGGATTGGACACAAGAACTGGAAGTGAACAGTTTTAAGGGTCATGGAACGTATCAATTGTGGCAGTGGTTATATGACTGTGTTTGTCAAAAATCATTAACATATACATTAAAAGGGGTGAATTTTACTGTCTGTATGTTATACTTCAATTAAAAATTTAACTCTCATGGGGGAATCACTGAAGGTGGCAGAGCAGGAAGACCCTGAACTCACCTCCTCCCAAAGGCACTCCAAAATTACAACTATTTACAGAGCAGCTATTGATGAAAAAGAGTGAGCCACTAGAAAACATCTTCCACGACTAAGACATAAAGAAGGAACTTCAACGAGATGGGTAGTCACGCGGGGTTGTGGGTTAGCCAAGACCCATATCCCCAGGTGGGCAACCCACAAATGGGAGGATAATTACAACCGCAGAGGTTCTCCCTAAGGAGCGAGGGAGCCCCACATCGGGCTCCCCAGTCCAAGGGTCTATACCGGGAAGACAAAACCCCAGAGCATTTGGCTTTAAAGGCCAGCAGGGCTTATTTTGGGAGAGCCAGAGGGCAGTGGGAAAGAGAGGCTCCACTCTTAAAGAGCTCACACAAAACCTCACACGCTCCAGGATCCAGGGCAGAAGCTGTAATTTGAAAGGAGCCTGGGTCAGACCCACTGGCTGATCTTGGAGAGCCTCTCGCAGAGGTGGGAGGCACCTACAGCTCACCCAGGGGACACAGACGCTGGCTGCGGTCACTGTGGGAGCTCGTTCTACCATGTAGGCTCTGGTGCTGGTAGACGCCATTGTGGAATCCTCCTCTAGCTTATTAGCCTCAGGACCCAGCCCCACCTGGGCCCACCAGCCTGTAGGAACCAATACTGGCCAAGCAGCTATCTAGGCAGGGACGCGGCTCCATCCACCAGCAGACAGGCTGCCTTATGACCCCGAACCCACAGCCGCCCCTGGACACATCCCTGCCCACCAGAAAGCCCAGGACCTGGCCCTGCATACCAGTGCACGAGCACTAGACCTTATACCCCAAAGCCTTGCAGCTGGAGAGCCTGGGACCCAGCTCCACCCACCAGTGGGCGGGCACCAGCTCCGGAATCCCCTGGGCCCAGGCCCCGCCCACCAGTGAGCCTGCTCTAGACTCTGGACCAGCCTCACCCATCAGTAGGCAGACAGCGGCCCCAGGACAACTGCGGCCCCACAGCCGGCCTCAGTAGGATCGAGCCCAGCTCTGAGACACCTTAGGCTCCTCAACTAGCCACCTAGGACCCAGCCCCACTCTCCAGCAGGGACAAGCTTTGGGACACCCCCGGACCCCGCAGCCAGCTGTGTCAGGAACTGGCCCCATCTATCAGCAGCCCGACACCACCTCTGGGACCCCTGGGCCCTGCAGCCAGACCTCAGAGCCTGGCTCTGTCCGCCAGTGCGCCTGTACTAGCCCCAGGACCTGGCTTCACCCATCAGTGGGTGAAGCCCTGGGATCTCCTGGACCCTGCCCCTGCCCACCAGTGAGCCAGCACTAGACCCAGTTTCCGCACCCAGCCACCTCATGACCCAGCCCCGCCAAACACTCATTGGTGAGATTTCCAAACATAAAATGGTCTTTATGCGAGTTGATAGTTCTTTTCTAGTAAGCTATTCCATGCGGGTAGTTTGTATTTGACAATTTATAACACTGATCAGACAAGAGTAGGGAGATGTTTACGTCACAGAACAAGGTGATTTTAGGCAGTGTTCTCAATGTGTCCAGACCAGCAGGAGCCTCAGCATCACCCAGGTTTTGTTAGACATGCAAATTTTCGGGCCACACCTCAGACCAAATGAGACAGAAAATAACCCGGGAAGGGTTCCAGACACCTAGGTCTTAACAAGACTTCCTGTGGATTCCGATGCATGCTAAAGTGTCAGAGCCATTGCTCTAGGAATATAAAATAATTGTGATGATCTGCAAACCTCAAGTGCAATGGTTAACATAAAATAAATTTTACCCGAATGGTCAGGGTCATCACTAAAAACGTGCTGTTGCTTTGTGAATGAGGAAAGGTCAGGTTTATTTCATTCACTGCTATACCCCTATCAGTTAGAACACCGTCCAGCATTTAGAAATGCATTGATAAATACTACTTGAGTTAAATAATTTTTTAAAAGAATCTGTTGTTCAACTTCACTCCAATAAGAGAAATGCAAATTAAGCCATTTTTCACGCATCAAAGATACAAAAGTTTGATCACACCCTGCGTCAAGGGAGCTTAGGGAAATAAAGACCCTCACACATTAGTGGGAGTGTATAGTGTGCAGCCTCTGTGAAGGGCGGTTTGATAATATTTATTAAAATGACAGATTGGCATATCCTTTGCCCCAGCAAGTCCATTTCTTAGAATGTATACTGCACAAGTATCAGCTGTGCTCTTACACTGTCCAAGATACTTGGGGCAGCAGTAATTAAGCCAAAAAAATCTATGCCCTCACAAAGCACTGCGTACAAAGTTATCCATTCAAGACTGGAAAAAACCTATTCCCCCTGCCCCCCCTCCCCCGGCGGGGATATGCAGCTGTACAGAGAACGCAGAAGCTCTTCACATGCCAATACGAACCATTCCCCACCCCCCACCCTCACTGATGAGTAAATACGCAGAGCACAGGACAGGGTGTATGATGTGCTGACCTCGGGGACATGTGTGTTTGAAACAGGCATATGACAGTTCTAGAAGGATAAACAAAAAGCCAGACACAGTGACTACCCCTGGGGCCAGTGTCTGGTGGAAGATTTTGCAGTTTATACCTTTTTGTACTTTTGAACATCGATCCATGTCAAATTAGCCAACAGCGATTTACACAGTTATTTCTACAATCTTACCAAGTTCAGGCCCCAGCAAGCATTTGAGGCTCACCCCCCCATCCAAGATCACATGTCAGCTCTGAGGTAAAGCTTGCTTCACTCCAGTCTGTGCAGCGGAAGACATGGTACAACAGAGAAGTTGATACAGCAGCTAGTCTGTGTGTACATCTGGAAAACGTTTGATTCCTTTTTAACTTCCCTGCATTACCTGTTCAAAACATTGTTGACCTAAAACAATGAAACGGCCAGTTACTTTACCAGCAAAATGGGTTTACTCAGGAATAGCAAAGAATTGCAATTCACGACATGCAGCCTACGGCGAACCCCAGGCAAGTCCAGAGGACAAAGGAGAGGAACTTCTTTTATAGAGGAGAGAAAGGCGTTTGGGGAGGGGATGTTGTAAACAAAGGGTCCATTGGAGGAAACTGTGACTTGGAAGTGTAGTGGCTTTTCATTGGCTGAGCTGTGGTGGTCTCTCATTGGCTGGGCTGTTGCGGGCAGGGAGAAATTCTTCCCTCCCCTGATGGGTAGGAAAGTAGTAAGCTTCTTCCTCTTGGGTCTGTAGTTGAGGTGGGGTCGTAGGGCGCGAGTGTTTCCCCCTTCTGGCCTCCCGACTCCATTTTAAATGAGGCTTCTGTTAATTTTCACAACATAAATACAACTGCAGATGACCGCCAATGTCATCAATGGGGAGCAAACAGTGTTCTCGAGTATTTTCTCAGCTCCTGATCAGGAATCCGGGGTAAGCATGTAAGTACTTCTCGTTCCCTCCTTCACAGGACAGCCCTGTCTGCCTCCCCTCCTCTTCCCATCATCTTGTGGGATTTCCTCTCATCACCTGGGCTTAGCTTAGCTCTGGGTCCCCGCCTCTTCTCCTGTCTCCACCTCTTCCTAATACCAGCCTAGAAATCCTGCGGCCATGCCAGTCCCAGAGCCCTTTCCCCAGAGCTGTACTGGGCTCCCTTTTAGAGATCAAGCACAGCCTGGGCCTATCTGGCATCCCTGGGGATTCATGGGCTTTATCATTATCCCAAAATAATCCTAAAGCACAAAACCACAGCCTCTCGAGTTTCAGCTTTTCCTCCCGGACCCCTGAGCCCTACCTCGCTGCAAGGATCGTGACAAAGACAGCATTCAGGGACCTCTGAGTCGTGGACACAAGGGCCTCGTTGCTCACAGCGTTCAGTGTGCAGGTCCCTTGGGAGAAGCCGACCTGTTTTTCAAGCTGAAGTGGAATTCAGTGCAGGCTGAGAGCCTCTGCCTTCCCCTCACAGCAGGTGAAGTGGTTCTACCTGTGTCTAGGGGAGTCCAAGGGCCTTTCATCTCAAATTGTCTTTGATGTTTAACCCAATCACTCATACGCCTGACTCACTCTGACCTTTGTCTCAAAACCCTCAGCGTGCTCTCAGTGTGGTATCTTGGACCCTGGAGCCCTACACCCTCCTCTCCTGCAATCAGGTAACTATATTCCACAGGGCACCTGGGCTTCCAGTCCTAAATTATCTTTTTGGCTTCCAGGGGCCAAAAATTAGGATCCTTTAGTTTCTGTGTCCGCAAAGATGCTCAGAGGTATAATTCCTGGAGATCTGAATCTCTGGCCAAGGGCAGTCATGAGCCAACCACCCCTCTGATTGCACTGCCCTGGCATGGACATGATCTCTAATTCCCTCAAAGCATCAAACACAGAGCATGGGAAAACACCAACATAACCAGTGGGGTTATGTAGCCACCTGTAGCCCTTCCCTGACTGCAGAGACTGTGTTTCCTCGTGGCTGTTTCCCCCTGAGAGACTGGTGGATCCTTGGGAGGACCTGGGCAGGTTTTTCACTGGTCTTTCCCAGGCATAAGACATTAACGCCCAGTGCTCAGCAAATACGTGTGAATGAACAGCCTACACTGTAAGATGAATCTTTGGGGAGTGTGTTTGCTAATGTGATGACTTGAGAGTGATTCTCCAACTCCAAGCACTGGTGGATTAGTCACATCACTAAATGTTTCGATTCTGCTTCCAAGCACAGCCTCCCTTCCCCGGGCCTTCCTCGTGTACTGGAAATGAAGGCTAAAGGACGTGGCTTCAGGAGTGGTCTGTTGATGATCCCGTCACGTAGAAATGCCCTGGATCCAACGCTTTCCAGGTCGGGTCCATGACTGACAATCAGTTTCTATCATGTTTCTCTGTTGAGACTCTGAACAGCTGGAAATAGCCTGTTTCTTTTCTAAACTCCAAGGGGCAACTTCAAGTCATGGAAGAACTAACATCTCTCTGACGCTGATGTTCTGTGTTGCGTACTTGGCAGACAAAGACCTCCATATATTAACCCGAGAGCCACTTCCTACTGGGATAAACCCCATGCCTACTTTTGTGTGTGTGTGTGTGTGGCCCCGCCCACGGCATGCAGGATCTTAGTTTCCTGACCAGGGATTGAACCTGTGCCCCCTGCATTGGGAGCGCAGAGTCTTAACAACTGGACAGCCAGGGAAGTCCCCCCGTTCCCATTTTAACCAGGCATCGTCTGCTCTCCCTCAGTGTGTGGAGCCCAGACAGCTATCAATTTACCCACACCAGTTCCTTATGGCAGAGCCCTCGGTCTGATTTAAAATATTGACTTGGCTTTTTAAAGTATGGCTGTGCCTGGGCTGTACTCCACCCCAGGAAGGAAGTGATTACCTTGACTCTGACTTGTGACCAATGGGTGGAACTTGTCACTATACCCAGAGCTTCTAGCAACCAGATCAGAGCCTGCTACGTCTGGTCACTCGAGTCATGGGCCCCTCTGATCAGTTTTGGTTTGGTGAATTCACTTCCTTTCCCTTTATTGACTTAGATGCCACTCTCGGGCTCCCAATCTAAGAGCCTGAAACCCCTCTCACTGCCACCACCACCTGCAGGCTGTTACTTCTCACATTATGTCCACTGCTAGATCTCATCTAGGACATTTTGGGGAGATGTATGAATAAATGACCTGGCAGGGAAAAACGAGATGGTTTCTAGGAGCATCTAGGGGGCCGACGGATGCTTCTGCTCCATTATTTGCTTGTGGCTAGAGGGACAAACCTTCAGATACCAAGAGATATGGAAGTAGAACCTACCTAACTTAAAATTTTTTTTAGTAAAACCCCAGTGTTCTAAATCTTGCCGGCTGAAGTGCACAGGGATCCCTGAGAAAACAATGAATGCCAGATCAGAAAGGGTATCATACGTTACACAGGTGACCTCAGGGCCCCTGCATCGGGCAGGTGTGAGTCATCACTAGGCCATCTACAAATTGACACTTGCCATCCACCTCTCCGAGGATTAGATCACGAGGTGCTTCAGCTGCTGAACTTCAACACCCCCTGAAAGGAGTTCGGGCTGGAAATCAGGAAAGAGGCCCTCTGGGCACTGGGAAAGACTGGCACGACAGTCCTTCAGATAGCCAGATATTTTCAGAAGAAGATTTTAGGAGCCCAATTCTTGCATCTCCTCGTATCTAGAAAAGCACTAAAATCATTAACGGTGACATCTGCTCCTCGTGACCTGCAGCAACTCTCTGCAAAAAAATGGACTTGGGGCTTCCCTGGTGGCGCAGTGGTTGAGAGTCCCCCTGCCGATGCGGGGGATGCGGGCTCGTGCCCCGGTCCGGGAAGATCCCACATGCCGCGGAGCAGCTGGACCCGTGAGCCGTGGCCGCTGAGCCTGCGCGTCCGGAGCCTGTGCTCCACAACGGGAGAGGCCACAACAGTGAGAGGCCCGCGTACCGCAAAAAAAAAAAAAAAAAGGGGCTTGAGCGTGACTGTACATACCCCTGTTCACCAAAATCATGTATATACTGACCTCCCCTGCTACCCCTTTGGAGCAGTTGCTCAGAGCTCTCTGAAATGCTGTCTCCCGGGCTATAGTCCTCATTTTGCCCCAAATAAAACTTAACTCACAACTCTCACGTTGTGCATTTCTTTTAGTCAAGAACTAGGTCCTTACCAAGGCCCGTGGTCATCAACTGAGATCCTAAAACCGTCTGGTCAGTAAGGGAAACCTGAGGCCCTTTGAAGAACAAGGAAGGTACTTCTGGCTACAACCCAACCCGCTTCCAATTAGAGTAATTACCACCCTCTGCTCTGGGGCCAGGGTGCCCCTCCTGAGATGCTCCCACCACCAGGAGTCAGAGGGGTAGCTCGGCCTACGGTAGGAGCAGTGACCCTAACTTCGGTGAGCTGGTAATGTTTCAAGTGGAAGTCTTTATCCCCACGGAATCTGAAAGCAAAAAGCACCCCTTGCGTGGGCTCATCAGGAACCACCACGTGGGGGAGGACAGCTCTGCGGATCGCACATCCCTGGCACTGTGTGTTGTGAGTTAGGGCCTTTCCTAACCACTGTGTGGGAACTCCCCACTGTGGGTTTCTCGCTGTCGCTGATCTAAGACAGACCCGGAGATTCTCCCTTCCGTCTACTGACAACCATGGATGGGGGTTTAGAGTGGGTAAAGATTAGGCGGGAAGATTGACCTGAGTCCCAGGTGCCTGGGGTTCACTCGGGAGACTGCAAGCCCCAGGCTCCAACTTGCCATCTGCAAAGTGAGAGCGCTGCTGCGATTTTTGGCTGCATAAACGCCGAGAGCCAGGAAGGCCCTGAAAGTGTCCGGCTGCTGAACACCAAAACTTTTGATACAATTCATCTTTACCAAACTCCTTTTTGTTGGAAGATGAAAATTCCAGATGCGGTTATCTGACAGTAAGGAATTCCCAGGGAACTTTCAAGTTCAAAGTTCCACCTCAGACCTGAAAATATCGCCAGCATGGAGAAATTTCCAGGAATCTGCACGACATCAGCTCCCCAGGGGATCCAGGGTCGGACCCTTGCCTTTTTGCCTCTTATTTCCCAGGGCCGTTTGGCCGTGTTATTCTGACCCGGTACAGCCAGGGCTGAATAGGCCTCGGCTGAGGCTGTGAGCCGGCGCCGCCTCCCGCGCACGGCGAGAGGCCAGCCGGGGACGAAGCGCTGCTCCACCGCCGGTGAACTGCGCCTCTGCGCATGTTCCACGGAGACACCGGGGCTCTTAACGCTGCCGCGTGTCCCCGCTGGAAAGGGACGCCTATTAAGTGCTTCCTACTCGGGTCCTTCTGCCTCTCATCACCCTGAGTGGTGGCTCCCGAGGTCACTCTGCCAGCCGGCTCTGCGGCACCGTCTGCTCCCTGCAGTCACGGGCCTCCCGGCTCTGCCGCAGCCCAGAGTCCAACGTGCCGGGGCCCCACTATTACCGCGGTGGGTCTTGGGCTGGATGCTGGCCTGGCACGCGTGTGAGAGCCTGGCGTGGGTTTGCGGGCAGGGCGATGAGAACCGCGTCTCAGTACGCGCCTCCCTCCAAGCGTCCCTCTGCGGGTCCCGGCTCTGCACACCGCCCCGCCCCGTCCCTTCCACCTTCCTCACCGCGCCCCCTCCCCCGGACCCTCCCCCCAGCAACCGGATCCAGGCTTAAAAATATGGAAACGGGCTGGGCGCGCAGGCGGCGATGATGGGGCGGCCATGGCCCGGGCCGGCAGCTCCAGCGGCAACGCGGCAGTGGGCGAGCGGGCCGGGGGCGCTGGGCGGCCAGAACCGTGGGAGCTGTCCCTGGAGGAGGTGCTGAAGGCGTACGAGCAGCCCATCAACGAGGAGCAGGCGTGGGCCGTGTGCTTCCAGTGCTGCCGCGGGCTGCGGGGCGCGCCGGGCGGCCGGCGGCGCATCCGGGACACAGCGGACATCCTCCTGCGCAGGGACGGCTCGGTCAGCGCGCAGCGGGAGCCCGGCGCGGCTGGTGAGGCCGGTGGCGGGGGGCGGTGTCCGCTCGCGGGGAGGGGCTGAGACCCTCCCTCCCTTTGCTGGACCTGGACCCGGACCCGGCGCCCCGCTTCTGGCGCCTTCCCTCTCTGGACCCGCCGACCTCTCCCATTTCCGCGCCCTCCCTCTGCCGCACTGGGGGCCCCTCCTCCGCCTTCTCTCTCTACGAGACTGGAAGGCCCTCCTTCCTCCTCTCCCCTTTCTGGATTGGGAGCCCCCAGCAACTCTCCGCTGGGACGCGGACCTCCGCCATTTGCCCCTGGTTTTCCTGTTTCCCTCTGCTAGACATGAAAGTCACTCTCTCGACCTGGGAACCTCACCCCCCCTTTCCTGCATTCCGCCCACCTGAAACCCATCTTAACATCAGGGCCCGCTGCTGGCTGGAGAGGAGGGAGGGGGCTTTGGCTCCTTGCCTGAGGCCCTTCAGCAGGGAGACTGGACTCTGCCCCTCCTACCGCGGTTCTCCCCACCTGGGCTGCTTCCTTTTTCCTCTGGGGGTCTGCAACCCTCAGACCTTCCCACCCAGTGACTGGTGGTGTGGATCCTTGTTGGACTGGTAGGTACAGGACAGGCGCTTAGGCACGAAAGGAAACACGTTTTCCTCGGGCTCGTTTTCCGTGGGTATGAGGATTTAACAGAGAATGTGTAAAATTTGGGGAACAACTTGCTTAGTGTTCTGCTCTGAACCATGAACGGGAACCAACAATGAAGCCCTTGAAAGGTACTTGAAGTCTATGGAGAATGCTGAGTTTAAGTGATTTGTAGCCTCTTTAAGAAAAAAGTTTTCTTCCTGGAGAAGCAGAGTGCTGGGATGGAGCATATGACGATATTACCCCCAAAAGTGATACCCTTGGGGAAGCACACAGGCCAGCTGTGTGTGCTGGAGGGGGTGGGTTTGCAGAAATCCATGGGCAAACTCATGGAGGTCTGGGAAGGACCAGGGCAAAGCTAGCCAGAAGCTACAGCTCCTTTGGTAACAGGGAGGGGTCCGCGGAACCTCTCCCACCCACTATGACCGACACTATTTCTCCACAAGCTCCTTCTCATCTCTGAACCCTGCTCCCACCTCCCTTAACACCTCAGCTGTGTGACACTTGAGAGTTGCTCTATTTTGCACAAAAACACTTACTTGACAGGAGAAAATAATAAGAGCTGGACCCAAACAGTACTGTTCCCATTTTACAGTCGGGTAAGCTGAGGCTCAGGCTTACCCATAGTCACACAGGAAGCGGCAGGATTTGGATTCAGCCCTGATGCTCTCAATGCTTGTGTCCACTGTCTTCAAAGGCTGGGCTGAGAGCACGATACAGGATGGCCTCTCGTCATCGGGGGGGCCCTGGAGTCTGCATATTCACCAAGAGCTTTTCTCGTAAAGCTGTATGTCCTCCTTAAAAGACCTTCCCTGTGGCCCTCCTCATCCCTGAAGGCACACAGTGTAACCCAGGGGGTGGCTTCTGGCACCGCAGAGCAGTACAGGACTATAATGGGCCTGCCTGGTCTGACCCTCTGATTTTAAAGATGGGGAAGCTGAGGCACAGAGTGGTAAGTGGTTTGCCACCAGTCAGGTGCAGAGCTGAGGGGTCCCTGCATCTCTGACTGTGGGGTCAGTACTCTCCACAGTGGACCACAAGGGCCATCCTCGGGTGCAGCGGTCATCTGGTTCTGTCCACTTCTCCAGCCCCGGCGATGTGTCAGCCCCTTCTTCCTGGTCCCTGCAGGCCCAGCGGCGCTTGTGCTGCCTTCATACAGGTTGACTGAAAATCCAAGGCTGCGCTTCAAAGCTCACGTGTGGCCACTCTCCACTGACCTGTATGGGGACGTCCCAGCCCATGACACAGAGGGGCCCAATTTCATTTTCCCTTAGACATGATCTTTGGTTTCTGTCCATAAACACGTCTTGTAAAGGTGGATGAGGTTTGTGACTTGCTGCCTCTTTAAAGGTTAAGAAAAATAGATTACCCTGAACTTTCTCTTCTGTCCCTGTTGAGCTTTTGTGAATCAGCTGAAACTTTAGACCAGCTGTCTCCCTAAGGTAGCTAACCCAGCGTTTCTCTGGGACTTGAGTGATTACTGGATTCACTGAAAGATGCGTGTTTATCTCGTGCTGTAATCGCAGTTGAGAAGAAGGTTCCCATCCTCCCTCAGGAAGTTCTGGTAAATGTAGGCATTGAGTCAGCGTTTAAAATAACTTTAAAGAAAGCAACAACCAGGGACTTCCCTGGCGGTCCAGAGGTTGAGACTCTGTGCTTCCACTGCAGGGGGAGCAGGTTTGACCCCTGGTCAGGGAGCTAAGATCGCACATGCTGCGTGGCCAAAAAGAAGAAAAAAGGAAAGACATCAACAACCAAACTAAACCTGACTTGCGGGGGGCCGGAGGTGTGGAGGAGTGCTATTACTTTAGCATAGGAGTGGGAATACTTCCCACTTCCAGCTAAGCAGGGGAAGCTTACTCGAGTAAACTTCCTAGTCGGCAAGTCTGAAGACTTCTTCATAACTGCTTGGAAGCCCCCTTTTTCAAGTGGGAAAATGGAAAAACATGTTAACAGTGAAGTTATTTTTTTTTTATATTTTTTAAATTAATTAATTTATGGCTGCATTGGATCTTCGTTGCTGCATGCGGGCTTTCATTGCGGTGGCTTCTTTCTTCGCGGAGCACAGGCTCCAGGTGCGCGGGTTTCAGTAGTTGTGGCTCGCGGGCTCTAGAGCGCAGGCTCCATAGTTATGGCACACGGCCTTAGCCGTTCCGCGGCATGTGGGATCTTCCCAGACCAGGGCTCGAACCCGTATCCCCTGCATTGGCAGGTGGATCCTTAACGACTGCGCCACCAGGGAAGCCCTAACAGTGAAGTTATTTTTAAGAAGCCATTATTAAAACCTCCTGATGGGGAAGGGTGTTTTGTTTTGTTTTTAAACTGAGGCAAGAAAGTCCATCAGGCATCTCTGCAGTGCGTGTGCTGACCGTCCTCTGAGGCAAAGCCCATTCATGCAGCGTGGCCAGTGGTCAGTGGTCCTGGGACACTTTCAGTGGCATTTGTCCGCCTGATGCCTCCAGGGCAGGCCCGCCAGGACACTGCCTGCTCCAGAGCAGCTCTCGGCTGTCACCTTGCCTGAGACCTCCCAGCCGACATTTGCGGGGAAACATAGCATACTTTTCTCCAGGCACCAGGCTCTCCACCATGAAAACCCCCTTGGGCAGGTGGAGGGTGGGTGCAGGGTGTCGATGGGGCTCCTTTCACCTCCGACCTTCTCCATTCTGCTTACGCTAATTTACACGTTGCCCTGCTTTTCTGGGGTTTCTCTTGTCAGTTTCGATGCTGGAATTTTGCACAGGCCTCTCTCTTCACGCTTGGGTGCTCATGTGACCTGTCCGCCAGGTCACACCTGCCCCTGCACCCCTCTTCCCACTCTGCCCTTTTCTGCCTGTAGTTCTGAGGCCACTGGCCCTTCCAGGCCCAGCCCCCCCACCAAGCACCGGGCCCTGTCTCCAGGGTGAAGCTTCCCCCTTGCAGCCCACCGCTGCCTAGAGGCAAGGCCTTCCCAGTTCACCTCGCTTGCAGCCCTGAGTGCCAAACACAGAGACCATTTAGTTTGTCCTGTGTTGGACCTTGGCATCCATGTGTCATGAGCTTCGTGGGGCCCGGTTCTCTATCTACCTCTTTACCTCCAGCCCAGTAGGTGGAGAAGTAGCAGTGCTGGGGCCCCCACTTCTGCATAAACTGGGCTGAGAGTGGCACATGCCCAGGGAGTGGGGAGGACTCATGAGGGAACAAGTATGGAGCCCACATCACCCTGGGCCCAGGGATCTGTGCACACAGACCCAGAGACACATGTGCTGCTGTTGCCGCCCCTGCTGCTGCTGTTTCTGCGCTGCTGTCACTGTGTGTGTAGTGGGGCCGTCTGTGCTCACTGGAGATGCCCCTTCCCACGCCTCCTGGCCCAGCACGTCCCTTCCCAGGAGCTGAAGGGGGACCCCTGGTGTTCCAGGCAACCCTGCGTGTCCTGTGGGCTCCAGGCCCTCAAGGTGGACTTGCTGGGCCTCACTGGGAGATCGCCTCCTGAGTGACCAGGGATTGTCTTTATAGCTTGCCTATATCTTTTTTAAAAATTGTATTTATTTTTGGCAGCGTTGGGTCTTCGTTGCTGCGCGCGGGCTTTCTCTAGTTGCGGCGAGTGGGGGCTACTCTTCGTTGTGGCGCGCGGGCTTCTCATTGCGGTAGCTCCTCTTGTTGCGGAGCTGAGTGTCCAGCGGTGAGAGGAGAGTAGGGCCTGGCTGGAAAGATGAAATCCTGCTTCCGAGGAGAGCATACTTCCCTGAATCTCCTCCTGGCAGCCAGAGTGTTTCCGGTTGAAACATTTTCTTTGAACCAGGTCCTTCCCGTATGGCTTTTGTCTCCTGCTTCTTGACCCCCCCCACCAAAGCTACCATGCACCCTTGCTGTCACGCAGGGGTCCTCCTGGGCCCTTTGCTCCTGTGGGGTCACACAGTCAAGATATGGTCCGGGGATGCAGCGGCTCCACCTTGCCATCCTGGGAGACGGGGAGCGAGGGAAGCACTGCTGTGAGCCCATCCTACAGACGAGAAAACCGAGGTTCAGGAAGCAAAGAAGCCATGCAGTCACCCTCGGGGAGAGGTGGGGACAGCGCTGGCAAGTAGACTCAGCCTTAGCTTGCGCCCACCCCTGCCTGACCTTGGGAGGTTACTTAGGCCTCTGGGTGCCTCAGTTTCATTCTCTGTGCAGTGGGGGTTTGATAGCAACTGCCCCAGAGGCCATGTGGATGTTTGGGGAGCCTTGGGGCATACCTGGCGCCGGAGGCACTGGCTTGTGGGCTGTGATCCCGGTCCCCCGTGCACCTCCCCAGACACAGCTGGGGAAGCAGCTCCTGCAGGTTCACGTGCTGGGCCCAGAGCAGGACTGCGGGAGTCAGGGGCCTGGGCGCTGCTCCACTGCACCGTTCTTGGTGGGAAACACCCTCCGCTGCAGAGAACCCCAAGCGCCCCCTGCAGGAAATGGGGGCGAGGGCTGAAGGCACTGCATGGGGCAGGTGGGCGTGCACGCCCGCGCCGGAAGGGTGCGACTGTGTGAGCTGGTGTGCTTGTAGATAGCATTGAGATTTAGTCTCACCTCTGAGCAAGGATTACCTCACAGGAAGGCAGTCCCTCGACAAGCTGTGTTACCTGTTGGGACACCTGTGAGATGCCTACGCCTGGGGTCACTTGACAAATGAGCCCACGGTACGCTCAGCCCACCCGGCCCTTTGCCAGTTCTGCCCCATGCTTCTAGGAGAGGCTTCAGGTCTTTGGGGTCCCTGGGGGACCCGTGTGCCCTGGAGGCTTCGCTCATGGGGTATGCAGCCCAGCCTCTCTGCCACTGTAGGGCCCCACTCCTGCTACCCAGGTCTTCACGCAGAAGGGGTCCTTGGTCCCCGGGACAGCATCAACGGTTCAGTGCCAGGGCCACGCTGTGGGGGCCGAGGTATTTGTGTGGCTCCCACAAACGGAGCACTGGGCACTGGTTACTCTGGTCCCAGGACGTGGCCGTCTAAGCAGATACGCCAGTGAGTGTCAGATGCTAGGGTTTCGCTGTGATCCTGTTAGACTCCTGGGAGGGAGTTTGGCCTCCGGGTACGGCCCAGTCAAGGAGGAGGTGGCTTGGAGTTGGCACCCCTGTAACTGGGCAGATGAGCCTGTCCTGAGCCCAGGGCGCCTAAGCACAGCGTGCCCACCACTGTGTCAGCTCCGCCCGGAAGCCCCAGCTCCACCTTCTGTTCGCTGTGTGGTCTTGGTAAATCTCTGTATCTCTCTGAGCTTGTTTCCTCCTCTGAAAAGAGGGAGACGTGGCGCCAGCCTCCACGAGGAGTCTGTGCCAGCTGAAGCCACGGTAAGTCATTTGCTAGCTCTGCAGCAAAGCGCTGGGCACGGAACCACCGTGGGGCCCCCCGGTCCTTGCGACTTAAAATGCAACTGGGTTGGTGAACACTCACCTTCCAGACCGTGCTGGGTTGTGATGGGCGCTGAGGGCTGGCTGCCCCCTGCCCCCTTGAAATCAGGGAAACTCGGGGCCCTGGCACCTCCGGGAAGCACCTTTGTCAAGTGTGGTCCCTTGCACCTTCCATGGCCCCGTTCACAGCTACAGGCTTTTGCTGCCCATCCAACACCTGTATACGCCCAGCTGCTCCACTGATGCTGGGGGTGTCTTCCCTTATTTAATGGATCAGCCCGACACAAACGCCCTTTATCTTTGGCAATCTTCCTGTCTCTTGATGGCGTTTTGAAAATATTTGCAGAGTTAGCAGGTTCACTTAGCAGAGAATTTCACGGTTTGGGTTTTTTTTTTTTTTTTTTTTTTTGGACGGCCATGGCTCACTGGGCTCACATGGGCTCAGCCACTCCGCGGCATGTGGGATCTTCCCGGACCGGGGCACGAACCCATGTCCCCTGCATCGGCAGGCGGACTCTCAACCACTGCGCCACCAGGGAAGCCCAACGGTTTGTGTTTTTTTTCCACCTCAATTTAAGGCAGCTAAACTTCATACCCTAACACAGTTCTGCGTGCCTTATTCAAGGAAGGTGGTGGAAGGAGGTGGGTTTTCTGTGTCTCGTCCAGCCTGGCCTCTTGGGAAGCCCGGGGGTGGCTCAGGGAGGGACTGGAGCATAGATTCTGGGGTCCCCCAGCCTGGCCACAGCCAGCACCACCACTTACTAGCTGTGACAACTTGGGGCAAACGAGCTCACTCCCTTGGGCCTCTGTTTCCTCATCTGTGAAATGGGTACGAGAACCATCTACCTCCTGGGCTGGACACCGGTTACACGACTGAGTACTTGTAAACATGCCAACTCAGTGCCATGTTTAACGATAAACCTAATAAAATACCTAGAGCCCAATTCAGCACCTGGGTTTCGTCCCAGGGACTCTGAGTCTCTGGCAGAGACAGTCTGGGGAGAAATCCCCAGAGGTGGTGGCCAGACGCCAGCTGACCCAGCGCAGCTGTCGGGAACTCTGGAGCAAGGCCTGCCCTTTCCACTGCGTCTGGGTTTCTCATCTAGCTCTGATTTGGGGGTGTGCGGCTTCCGACCGTGAGGGCTTTCCCTGGGCCTGGCTGACCCGAGCTGGCCCCTGTTTACTTCCTCTCTCCCCTTTCACTTGTGCCCTCAGCCTTGCTTCCCGAGGGGGCGGGATGGACTCCGTGGCCCTGTTGGCTGCCCCCTCTGAGTGGTCGCTGTGCAGGGCGAGCAGGGGCTGTCTTTGCCAGCCTACCCTCCGCCCCTGGGGCAGGGCTGCACGACTCGCCTGGTGTCCAGCCGGGAGCTGGGCCTTGTTGGTGTCCGTCCAGGGACTGATGGCTCAGCTTTCTGGTTTCTGATGGAGACCTTGGGCGATGCACTGTGTGCTCCTGGTGGGGGGACAGTGGGGGGCGGGGGCCGGCCCCGTGTGTCGGGTCCCAGGGCCGCTGAAGCTGGTCCCGACTGCCTCTTCTCTCCCCTTGCAGAGTCCACAGCGATGGTGTCACCGGCCAGCTCGGAAGCCCAGGTACTTTAAAAACAAACTCTACACGTTAAAAGTTAGGTGTCTTGTATAACGCACTTAAAGTTATACAGTTGCTCCCGTGAGGCAGGACGCAGATAAATGCTCAGTGGCTTAGTGGAAGGGCTTGATAGGGAGATTGAGCCCAGAGGGCAGGCGGTGATGGGGGAGCCCGCCAGGGTGGTGTGGACGCGGTGGGCCCGAGGTTCAGGGGGAGTGATGTACCTCCCTCCCTCTCCCCTGCGACCCCCGGGCTCCTGGAGGGGCCTCCCACTGACCCGAGGGACGAGGGGGGGCAAAGGTGATGTGGTCTCCGGGGCTCCCTGGTCACAGAGTGTTGGACAGGAATTGGGTCTGGGGGACAAACAGGAAAAGCAGCCCACAACCAATGTCCCGGAGCCCCCATCCAACCCAGAAGGCAAACCTCACCGGCAGGACCTCTTCCTGTGTCTCCCGTCCCATCCGCCCGCCCGCAGGTAATTGAATTCGATGTTTATCATTCTCCTGCCTTACGAAAACCAGTTTTGTGCAAATACGTATTTATATATTAAACACAGTGTTAGAGCAAGGGTGTGGGCACAGGCCAAACGAGGCTGTGTGGTTTGCTGTGTAGAATTCAGAAACAATAATAAAACCATCCCCAAGTTTTCTGACTTTTTCTCATCGCCCCATGCTGGCCATTCTTAATAATGTCAGTGATAAGATACCCCTCTGGCTGGGGTGGATGCCCTGCTGGTTACACAGCATGGATTTCCCATAGGATTGCCGTGAACTCTGTGCTATACAGTTTTCTGGAACTTGAGGGGGAAAAACCCAGCTACGCGTTTCCAGGAACTGATTTCACTGCTTGCCGGCTCCTGCTGCCGGGGCTGCCCTGCTGCCCGCAGGCCTCGAGTAGACTTGTGTTCACGACCTCCCGCTCCAAAGGAGGCCTCTTGTTAGCAGTTTTGAAACTATTTACAAGGAACTCTGTATGTAGGGGTCCAGTCTGCACCGTTCTGCCTGGAGCCTCATCAATCAACCTGAGAGCCCCACCCGAGGAAGTGGGGCAGGGCAGTCTCCTGTGCGGTTTGCCTAGATTCTCACACTGGCCCTTCGGTTACTCGGGCCGGTCCCTGGGGCTGGCCCACTGGGCCTGCGGGTGCCTGGTTCCCACGCTGCCCAGGCAGGCGGGGTTCAGGGTTCTGAGGCTCTTGGCTGGCTGCCCAGATTTTTCCTTATGGGGAAGCCGGTGGTCTTTGCCTCTGAGAAGCTTTTAAGGAGCAGCTATCAGATAAGAGACTGCAGTGGAGTTAACCCTTTCACTGATGTGATGCCCGCACGGGCCTGCGACCAGGACCACCGGGGGAGGCTGGGTGGGCGGCAGGCTGTGCTGGAGCAGGGGAGCTTTGCTGCCTGCCCCACCCCATGGGGCACAGTGGCCTCCTTCGGAGAGACTGAGTCAGGGCCACCCCTGTGGTTGGCAGGGGCTGTGAGGTCCCCCCGCGGGGGTGGGAGTGGAGTTCACTCCCCCCTACCATCTCCTTCCTGGCCCCCACCTCTGAGCCAAGAAAGGACCACTGGAAATTTGTGTAAAGTAGGGCCCTCGCCCACCCAGCAGTCCTGAGGGGCATCCAGGCGCTTTCTGGAGATCCCACTGCCGCAGGGACTCCACCAGCCACGGCCTGGCCCTTCAGTCATCTGTCAGATGTGGCCGGCCTCCGGCCTTTGGGCCTCTGACTCATGGTTCTAGGGTGCGACTTGGAGCCAGGTCTGACCCTCACCTCTGAGGCAGAGATAAGACATCTCCAGGCTGGGAGTGTTGTTGACTTTTGCTGGAACTTTTCTCCCACTGGGCCCTTGCTCTTCCCACGCGTCCAGTGTCCCGAGCCAGGCTTACGCCCCTAGGCCCCCTCCAGGCTCAGGGTGTCTTCGGAGGCGTTTCTGCAGGACAGGGAAGGCCTGTTCTCGTGCCCTGTCCCCTGCACAGCACTGACACTCGCGCCTGTCCTTCAGCTCTGCTCCAGCCCACTCCCTTGGGGCCCAGGGGGGTAGGATCACAGGAAAGGAGAGGAGAGGCCAGAAGGGCCCCGGAGGCCAGGTGGCCCGCACGTACCTGGTGAGGGTACAGCTCTGTCCGTGGCACAAGGTCTGGGCACTGGCTGCAGGCCAACCCGACCCCCAGGCCAGCGCAGCCATCCTGTGCCATTCTGTGTCTCTGCCCCACCTGTGAAACCAGAGGTTACCTCAAGGCTTGTGGCAAGGCTGAGTGGCAAAGAGCTGTTGTCATCTTGGCATGTGTGTGTCTTCTGCATCATTGTCCTCAAGGGAAACCACGAAAGCAGTTTCAAACACAAAAACAAAGTGCTGTGCATACTGGATGCAGCTTCCTTAGTCTTTTTTTTTTTTTTTTAAGGATTTATTTATTTATTTTCGGCTGCGTTGGGTCTTCGTTGCTGCACGCGGGCTTTCTCTAGTTGCGGCGAGCGGGGGCTACTCTTCGTTGCAGTGCATATGATTCTCACGTGGTGGCTTCTCCTTGTGGAGCACGGGCTCTAGGCGCACGGACTTCAGTAGTTACGGCTCGTGGGCTTAGCTGCTCCGCGGCATGTGGGATCTTCCCGGACCAGGGCTCGAACCCGTGTCCCCTGCATTGGCAGGCGGATTCTTAACCACTGCGCCACCAGGGAAGTCCAGCTTCCTCATTCTTATTTCTTATGCTCAGCTGAGCCACTGGCTGGCATGGAACTGCTTTCCCCTTGGTGCCTCCCTGTCAAGCAGACCCGCGTCCCAGGGCCACTGTGTGAGCAGGGGCTGTGGGGTGCACACGGCACTGGGACAGATGACTGTCTTCCACAGAACCTGGCTTCCTAGATGTTAATGGCAGTCTGTGAAAACAGGGTTCCCCACCAAGTAAAATTGAAAGCAGAGTGGAGAGGTCTCTCTACCGCAGGACTCATGTTTCTAATATGCTAATCCACTTTTTAAAAAACTTACTATGGGGCTTCCCTGCTGGCACAGTGGTTAAGAGTCCGCCTGCCAATGCAGGGGACACAGGTTCATGCCCTGGTCTGGGAAGATCCCACATGCCGTGGAGCAGCTAAAGCTCACGAGCCACAACTTCTGAGCCCACGTGCCACAACTACTGAGCCCACGTGCCACAACTACTGAAGCCCGCGTGCCTAGAGCCCGTGCTCCGCAACAAGAGAAGCCGGCACAGTGAGAAGCCCGCGCAACGTGACTAAGAGTAGCCCCCACTCGCCGCAACTAGAGAAAGCCCGCGCTTAGCAACGAGGACCCAATGCAGCCAAAAATAAATAAATAAATAAATTAATTTAAAAAAAACTTACTATGGAGAAAGAATTTCAAGCATATACAAAGCCAGCAGAATAGCATGGTGGGCCCCGCAGCTAAGGACACACCTGTTCCCTGCGGGCGCCGCCCCTTCCCTCCCCACCTGCCCCCTGGTGACCCCACCCTGCTCCCCGTCCTCAGGTACATTTTCTTTTTAGGTTTTTCTTTTTCAGGTTAAATTTACATACACTGAAATTTACATGCAGCTTAAAATACTGAAGGGAGGGGATCTTGCTTTTTGTGAGTTCCAGTGTCAAACTTTATCGAATAAGCTAGTCTTTCTTTTCTGATTTAAAATATACTGTTACAGCATATGAAAAGCTAATGTTTCACTAGGTTGCCTCTCTGTCTTTTTTTAACAAAGTTGTTGGGGTAACAGACATTTGGTGAGTCCTGACCAACGTGTATACCATGTAAGCGACACTGTACTCGAGAACACAGACCTTTTCCAACGTTCCTATGCTGCCACAGCCTCCACCCCCCATGCCGGCTGGGAGCCGTGGGCCGGCCCTTGGGGACTGTAGATTTGTACGCGGAGCCCAGCAGCCTGGAGTTCTGGCTCTGGGCTGTGCACGAGGGTCAGGGCTCCACACGGCTGCCCAGCTCACGTCTAGCGTGGATATGTTTTTCCTCTCTCTTGGTTCAGTTCCCCAGAGAGGAGCTGCAGTCCCGTGGCAAAAGCGTGTTGGATTACAAGAACTTGCCACACAGTTTTCCACAGTGGCTGTGCTGCACGGGGAGCACCCTGTTGCCCGTTTGGGTGACCCTGGGCGCATCCCCAGGGAGGACAGCTGCTGTTCCATTTCACCATTAGAAGCCACGCGGTGGTGACCTTCTCCTGCGGCAGCTGGGACCCCGGCCCGCCGCCGGCCCCCTCCCGACACCCCTCCAGTTCGTGTGTGCCCTCCCTGCCTGTTTGTGACCGCGGGCCCCTGTCCCGCAGGTGGTTCAGTCGCTGGGCTTCGCCATCTACCGCGCGCTGGACTGGGGGCTGGCGGAGCACGTGGAGCGCGAGCTCAGCCCGCAGCTGGAACGGCTCATCGACCTCATGGCCAACAGCGACTGCGACGACGATGGCGGTGGCGGCGCAGCCGACGAGGGCTACGGGGCCCCCGAGGAGGAGGAGGAGGCCGAGGGCGGCCCCCGCGCCGTGCGCACCTTCACACAGGCCATGCGCCTGTGCGCCGCGCGCCTGACCGAGCCCCGGGGCGCTCAGACCCACTACCAGGCCGTGTGCCGCGCACTCTTCGTGGAGACGCTGGAGCTGCGCGCCTTCCTCGCCAGGGTCCGGGAGGCCAAGGAGGTGAGTGGAGACTGGGGGACGCCCAGGCCGTAGGGACCAAGGACATGGGGGCGCCTGGCAGGAGCTGAGGGCGAGGCAGACGGGACACGTGGGGGCGGGTGGAGCAAGGGGTGGGGCCGTGAAGGCGCCTCCACCCGCAGAGGCGGGGCCAGGAGGGCGGGGCCAGGCTGTCCCTCCCCAGTCCCTGCCTCCTTCCCTGTCTCCCTCTGTCCGTCCACAGGGGGTGGAAATCCTCAGCTCGCAGCTCACTCTGTGTGGGAGTGCCCTGAACGCTTTGTAGGTTTTAGCTTAATCCGCACACCTCCTGCTTACCCGGTTTTGCACAGGAGGGAACTGAGGCTCAGAAACTTATATAAGTGGCACCTTTACCCCGTGACCTCACTCCTGTTGCCTCTAAGTTAGTTATTAACTTCTCTGATCCCCATGTTTGCATCTGCAAAAGGGGCTGTGCCTCCTGCCTCCGGCTCACCTGCCCAGGTGATGGTTCCTTCCGAAAATAGGGTGCAGAGGGCGGCCCAGGACCCATGCAGAGGTGCCAGCATGCTGGAGCTTTGGGGAGGTGGGCAGTTCAGTGAGAGGACGCTCGCCCAGGTGTTTGCCCCGCTGGTGACAGTCTGCTGTTCCCCTCCGCCTCCCTCCGCGGTTATCACCCTTTTTCCGGATGAGCAGTTGGAAAGCCTCTGAGAGGCTGTGTCCTTGCCCCACGCCACAGCTAGTACAGAGCAGAGGGGGCCTGACCCGGCTCCCAGCTGGCCTTCTCCCGGGGCTGCTCCGCTTCTTCGTGGTCTCAGAGTCACAGGAGGTGACAGTCTCCGCCCCAGCTCTCCCAGCCTCTCCCTTGGCGGGAACTGAGGTGTTTCCTTGAAACGGGGGTCACAGCCCACAGGGACCCCTGCCTTCCGCCAGCATTTCACAGATGAGAAAAAGCAGAGATTTTTGGAGAGGTCGGGAGGTATTTTTGGAATTAACTGCTGCTGGTCCCTGATTCCACCCTGGCCCTTTGTGGGCACGTGTCTCTCGTTTCCTCTGACCAGGAAGCGTTCCTGCACAGCTTCTCTGGCTCTGAGCTTGAGCAGGCTCTCAGGGTTGTTTTGATCGATGGGCCTGGGACCCAGCGCAGGACAATTCAGATGCTCCTTGAGCCACTTGGCCCTCATCTACAGCCCAATCCTAGCCCAAGGGGGGGGTGGCCCCTCGGCAAGGCCTGTGCCTCCGAAGCCCCATCCCCCTTCTTCCCTCCCCACGCTTCCCCGGCATCTCAGAGATGTCCTTCCAGTGCTCTCATTGTGGATGGTCCTAATGCTTTTCTGTCACCTGTCCTGTTGCTGAGGTCAATTCCTTACCCAGGCAATAAAAGCTCTTTGTTTTAGGAGCAAACAGCTCTAGACTTCAAGCAGTTGACCCGAGAGAAGTCTGGGAAATTGGAGGAGGTGGTGAGAGGGAGGCTGTTGGTGGGGCACAGCTGGGCTGGCATTTGGGCAGAAACAGCCTACTCAGGGGGCAGGTAGAGATACTCCAGGAACGACAGGAGACCCACCTTCCTGCCCTTTGTGGAGACCGCCAGGTCACACGCAGGTCTATTTTTAGAATCACACACCTTGTGCTTCTCAGAGACTTGGCAGAGTTTTCTAGAGCGTCCCAAAGCAGTTTGGCAAGTGGCTTGGGGTGAAAGCCAGGGTAACCGGTTCTGTCTGATTTGGGGGATGGGGAGGGCGAGGCTGTGCGCCAAAGGCAGCTGCTTCTCCAGGGAGGAAGATTGGAGGAAGAAAGGCAGCTGCTGCCAAGATGCAGGGCAATGAACCTAGCAGCCTCTTCCCAAATTCTCAGCATAGAACAGCTACCTCACGATCCCCGACATCCTTCTTGGGCCCTCACCGTGATGGCAGCATTTTCCCCAGGCCGTGAAATCCATCCCCGTGACTGTTTGCCTTGGCCTGCTGAGTAACTCACCCTCTCGGCTGTCCACCCACCCATCCAACTACCCGTTTATTGATTCATTTATTCATTCAGCCAATGTTTAAGACCTAGCACGTGTCTCACACAGTGCTAGGAGCCAGAAACACGAAGATAAAAAAATAAAAGCAAAAACAGAAACCGTGGTTCTGGCCTCATGGAGCCAACCATTCAGACAACAGTCAAAGCAGCAGATAAATGTACAACTGCAGATGGGATCGTGTGCAGAGAAGCGGCCGAGGGTGTCCCGTGACGGTGGGTGTGCGTGGGGCCCGGGGGCCCTGTGAGCTGAGGTCTGAAGCCCTCAGTGAGGGGGATCAGTGAGGGAAGGGGACAGATTCTACTGCAGCCAGGAGGTACTGTGTGGGTGCTACGTGGAGGTTGTGCTTTCTCCCCTGCCCTTGCCTGGGAGATGCAGCCACAGATAGCCAGTGGGACTCCAGTGTTCCCGTGGGGCTCCAAGGCTGATGGCCTGGTTCCCCCAGATATCTTTCTGAGCCCCAAAGCCTTGTCCAAAGTGCCCACTTGTCCCTTTTGTAGCTGGTGGACCAGTAGCCCCTGTGGTGCACAAGCATCCCCAGGGAGACAGGCCAGCAGGGCCCACATCCCCACAGCTGCTCTTCTCCCATTTCTCCTGGACTTACAGATGCTGCAGAAGCTTCGGGAGGACGAGCCGCAGTCAGAAAAGCCCCTGATGGAGCTCGACAGCCTGGGGCGCACGGACTGGGTAAGACGTGGCCCCCGCTGGCCCGGGGCACAGCCCGGGAGCCCTGCCCGGGGCTAAGGGCCATTTTCATCTTCTCGGGGGCCCAGGCCCGACTCTGGGTCCAGCTCATGCGGGAGCTGCGCCACGGAGTGAAGCTGAAGAAGGTGCAGGAGCAGGAGTTCAACTCCCTGCCCACAGAGTTCCAGCTCACCCCCTTCGAGATGCTGATGCAGGACATCCGCGCCAGGAACTACAAGCTGCGCAAGGTCATGGTGCGCCCCTCAAGGTCATGGTGGGCCCCTCAGGGTCATAGTGGGCCCCTCAAGGTCATGGTGGGCCTCTCTAGGTCATGGTGCGCCCCTCAAGGTCATGGTGGGCCCCTCAAGGTCATGGTGGGCCTCTCTAGGTCATGGTGCGCCCCTCAAGGTCATGGTGGGCCCCTCAAGGTCATGGTGGGCCTCTCTAGGTCATGGTGGGCCTTTCAAGGTCATGGTAGGCCGTCTTGAAGGGGGTCCATGTTCAGCCCCCCTCTGCTCGCTGGAGCCCCTCCTTGGTGTGCTGGCCACTGAACTGGGGCAGATGTGGCCCGGAGTCACATGGTGCATGGTCCTTTCAGGGACACAGTGTGACAAGGGCAGGGAGAAGGGGACCAGGGGCAGGAGCTGAGGCTGCAGGATTGTCGCATTTAACGCTCACATAGCCCCTGCTGTGTGCCAGCATCGCTGAGAATCTTAAGCATGCGAGTTAATTTCATCATTATGACAACCCTTTGAGGTGGTGCCGCTGACCCCCATTTCCACATGAAGAATCTGAGATTCAGGGAAAGCCTGTGGTCAGGCCTTGAAGGCCACGGCCGCACAGCCACTGAGAGGGAGGCTGGAGTGAGGCCCAGGCGCTGCCCATGGCTGCATGAGCCCCTCTCAAGGCCACAGCCCTGGCAGGTGGGCCCTTAGCCTTGCTGCCCTCACCCCACACACAGGTCAACGGGGACATCCCTCCCAGGGTGAAGAAGGATGCCCACGAACTTATCCTGGACTTCATCCGCTCCCGGCCTCCGCTGAAGCAGGTACCGGCTCCCTTGGGGCGTTTGGAAGGTTGGTTCTGGGGCGCTCACTGCCCCAGGAGCACACAGGGCCTCCACGTCAGGCCTTGTGATGCCGTGGGCTCCGGATTCCTCATGCAGGGTTCCTCCCCAGCTTGGGAGTCGGCCCCCACCTGGCGCTGCCACACCCCCTGCAGGTCTCAGAGAGAAGGCTTCGCCCCTTACCCCAGAAACAGAGAACGCTGCATGAGAAGATCCTGGAGGAGATCAAGCAGGAACGCAGGCTGCGCCCCGTGGAGGACAGGCACTGGGACGGGCGGGGTGAGCGGGGTGAGCACGGGACACCCCTTCCTCTGCCCCTTGCCTCCCCTCCATCCCCCAACCCGTCCTGTCCTGTCCTGCCTTACCTGCTGCCTGCCCCAGGGTTCGGCTCTCTGCCCTGCATCCTCAACGCCTGCTCTGGGGACGTCAAGTCCACTTCCTGCATCAACCTGTCCATCACGGATGCCGGGAGCAGTGCCCAGCGCCCGCGGCCCCGGGTCCTGCTCAAGGCGCCCACGTTGGCTGAGATGGAGGAGATGAACATATCTGAGGTCAGAGCCCACGGGTTCCTGAAGAGACACTGAGGAGGAGTGGGGGAGGGGAGGGGGAGGGGAGGAGGGAGAGGGCAAGGACACAGCCAGCGTCCATCCGGCGTCCAGCTCTGTGGGGTGCGCCCTGCTTTGAAGCTGGTGTCCTGCTGTGGGGCTGGGTCTGCCCTAGGGGCAAGCATGGCCGGGCTCAGGACCCTTTCCCATCTTGGCGGCTCAGAAGGGTCACTGGGACGGTGGCCTTGAACCACTGTGGCCTCTGCACAAAAAGGTCTAAAGCAGAGTGCTCCGTCCTCCTGGGGCTGGGAAGCTGGGCAGCCCCCCTCAGAGGTGAAAAGCCAGCATGTCCCAGCGGGGCTCTGCATCCTGGCTGCTACCCTCTGAGCCCAGAGACCAGGGTGGTGGCCATGTCCACAGGCCCCACCTGCCCCCCAGACCTGCCCTCCCAGGACTTTCCAGGAGCCGCAGACCAGGGTGTGGTTTTCGAGGCACTCGCCTTCCCCTGGCCTGGGCAGTGTGTAGCGGAGGCCCCTGTGCCCGACACCTTGGTCCAAGGACCGGCAGGAGGCGCTGGCGGGCAGAGAGGTCAGGGAGGTGCCGGCTGGCGTGTTCGCAGGAGGAAGAGTCGCCGTGTGGGGAGGTGACACTGAGGCGAGACCGCTCTTTCTCGGAGCACGACCTGGCCCAGCTCCGGAGCGAGGTGACCTCTGGCCTACAGCCCCCTGGAGGCCTGGAACGGGCTCGGCCGCGTGCGGACAGCGTGCAGTCCTGGACGCCCAGCGCCCAGGAGCCAGGTGGGTGCTGCCCTCCCTTCCCTGGGCACCCTCCTGCAGGCGCCCTTTGCCCCTGCCCGGTCCCAGCGGCTTCAGAGGGTACAGGGAGCTCACACCTGCAGGAAGGGTATTTATCGCCCCAGGCAGCCATCCCCCACCTTTTGAAACTTTATTAAATTAGTAATACATACTCATTGTAAAACTAAAAAAAAAAGTTCCCATGGGGCTTCCCTGGTGGCGTAGTGGTTGAGAGTCTGCCTGCCGATGCAGGGGACACGGGTTCGTGCCCCGGGCCGGGAAGATCCCACATGCCGCGGAGCAGCTGGGCCCGTGAGCCATGGCCGCTGAGCCTGCGCGTCCGGAGCCTGTGCTCCGCAACGGGAGAGGCCACAACAGTGAGAGGCCCGCGTAAAGAAAAAAAAAAAAAAAAAAAGTTCCCATGATTCTATTACCTAGGGATAATTGCTGTTGACATATTGGTGTATAGAAAGAAAGCTGGATGGATGGATGATTGACAGATCCTTCTAGTGTTTCTGTCAATGGAGACGTGCCCACAGAGTAGCACACACCACTCTGGAGCCTGACCAGTGCCCTGGGTTTTGTCACGAGCCCCGCCCTTTCCCCGTCTGTCAGCACGCAGGACGGTACGGTTCTGCTGGCCACACAGGATTAGTTGGTCCCCTCCGTGGTGAAGGCTGGGCCCCACCAAGTGCCCCGGGTCACAGGGTTGCCACCCTGCCCAGTGCCTCCCACCAGGCATGGCCAGGCCCCCTTCTCTCCCCTCAGGGTCACCTTGAGCCCCTGTGTTGCTTTCTGGCCCCTCTCGGGATGGTCTCATTTGGTGGCTATGACTCACTCCTGGTGTGAAGAGGTCCAGGCCAGGCATTCCATACCTCACTGTCCCCCTATGGTGGAGGTGGACCCCCTCTTCCCCCTCCGACCCTCTCTGCCCCTCTGGGTCTTCAGGCAAAGGGTGGTGAGGGGCGCTGACCAAGGCTGCCACGGCCCCATGATGGGGCGCAGATACGGGCCCCTCTGGCCTGCCGCACTGCACAGGCCCTGGATGTGGGAGATGTGTCCTCTACTAGACCCCTCACCCCCAGGAAACCACCGCACCATCACCTCCTGCTGCCTGGAGGGCCATCTCCCCCTTCCCTGGGCACAGCTGTCCAACGCCAGAACACCTGCAGGTTGTCCTGACAGCCCCCGGGTCTTCTACCAGGTTCTGTCAGCATCCAGTCCCGGCATGACCCCAGCTCCCCGCCACGCAGTGACCTGGGCTCAGTCGAGGACAGGCCTGGGGCCTCCGAGTGGCTGGTGAGTGACGGAGGCGCGGTGGTCCAAGGTGGCTGTGATGGGCTGGTGTGCCAGCTGGGCTCAGGAGGGGTGAGGGCTCCCCTCAGTGGTGTGCGGGGTCTATGCTCCAGCCACCCCATCTGGGCAGGTTGGGCTCAGGAGGGGTGAGGGCTCCCCTCAGTGGTGTGCGGGGTCTATGCTCCAGCCACCCCATCTGGGCAGGTTGGGCTCAGGAGGGGTGAGGGCTCCCCTCAGTGGTGTGCGGGGTCCGCGCTCCAGCCACTCAACCTGGGCAGGTTGGGCTTTGCTGCCGTCCCCTGGACCTTCTGGGTACTGCGGCCCCCTGGGCCGGAGAGGGGCCTTGCTAAGGGGACAGCCCAGTTCCACCTCTGGGGGCTCAGGACAGGTGAGAAGCCCATCGCCCTGTGCCTGGAAGGCAGCCTGGTGACACTGGAGAGCACTTTCTCAGGTCTCGACTCTGTGCCGCTCCCTCTCGGCGCCTCCGTTTCATTGGCTGTGAATTTTGTCTGACTTTTCATTGTGAGGAGCTAACAGTTGCTGACCTTTTGAGGTCCCCACTTGGACCTGAACCTTGGTGCATGATTTTATCAAATGCGATGAGAGCAGTGAAGTGCCTGGGGGGCCACAGGGCACCGTGCTGATGCTTTGAGAGACGGAGTTCTGTGCTAAGAACACAGGACTGTTCCCCTGGGGGCTAGGACAGGGTGTACTCGCCATGGCGGCCCAAAGGGCCGGGCGGTTATGACGAGGTGGACAGGTGCAACCACCTGACTGGCAGACCCGGAGTCGCAGTGGATGGTTGGCGCTGGGAGGGAGGTGGGAGCGGGGGAGGGTTCCAGGAGGAAGGGCAGTGGGCCTGGGGACTCTGGCTGGCTCTCACTGGCCTGGTGTTGGCAGGTGGGGAGCAAGGCTGGAGGCAGATGCTTCAGGTCTGGGAGCACTGCGGATGAAGGTGGGATGGGCTGAAGGGTTACATGTGCAACGAGGCCATCCACGGGCTGGGGGCCGGCCGGTGGGGTGGGTGGGGCCAGGTCAGAGAAGCCTTGCCTGTAGCCATGCACAGAGAAGTCCCGGGGAGCGGTGCGGCTCCCTGGCGTGGCCGAGCTGAGAAGCGGGGCGTTTTATGGAGCTGCTGGGCTTGGTGGACCGAGGCCAGGGAGGTGCCAGGGTCCTCCGGGAAGAGGGGAACTTATGGAGATGCCCTGAGAGCCTGAGACCGGCCCCTCGGGCCTCCTGCCACAGGAGTTCAGCCACCCCGTGGAGAGCCTGGCTCTGACGGTGGAGGAGGTGATGGACGTGCGCCGTGTGCTGGTGAAGGCCGAGATGGAGAAGTTCCTGCAGAATAAGGAGCTCTTCAGCAGTCTGAAGAAGGGAAAGGTGAGGGGCCCGGGGTTGGGGCAGGCGAGGGCAGGACCGGGCCTGGCGAGTTCTGGACAAAACTGGGCTCTAACCAGGCCTTTCCGTACAGATTTGCTGCTGCTGCCGGACCAAGTTCCCACTGTTCTCCTGGCCGTCCACCTGTCTCTTTTGCAAGAGGTGAGTGAGCCTTCTGAATGCACCTTGGCTGTGAATTAACATGGGAGGGAGGGGTAAGAAGCCTCTAGGCTTCTGTCTAGTAGAGCTTCCTGCAATTCTGAGGATGATCTATCAGGCACTGTGAGTTGTGCAAGGAAGGGACGGAATTTTTTATTTAATCGTAACAGCTGAGCAGCCCCCACTTTCAGCCAAGGTGGGGTAACAGGAAGCAGGACAGGCATCTTCCGCATGAAACAGCCAAAAAGAAAGAAAAAAAAAACGTCAAACACGTGAAACACTGGTTCTCAAGACATCAGGTATCAAGCAACCAACGGGAAGCAGACAGGGTGAGCTCTATCCTAGGACTGCCTCAACTCTGGACTCGGAGCCTATTCAGCTCCTGGAGTGGAGGAGCTAAAGGTGAGAACGAGGGCACCCGTGCAGCTAGAGTTCTCCCCTCTGGAGAGAGTCCTCCAGGAAGCAGGTCTCAAGAGACCTGCAGAAGGTCCCCCTTGAGTGTTCAGAGTTCTGATCAGCACATACACGCAAGGAAATTTCTGCGGGTTTGGAAGGAATCATCTTGAAGCACAGATTGGCAAACTCCAGCCCATGGGCTAAATCTGGCCCACTGCCTATTTTATAAATAAAATTTTATTGGAACACAGCCACACCCATCTGTTTATTATTCATTTAGTCACACCTAAAATGTTGACTATCTGAGCTTTTACAGGAAAAGTTGACTGACCCTGTCCTAAGGGTTTAAAGGAACAGTACCAGGAATAGTGTCTATTCCCACCAGCCATGGTGGAAAGTTGTGATTCATGGCTGCTGAGTGGAATACACAGGAAGGTCTTGCCTCACTAGCGAGAATAAGTGCCCCTAGACTGAGCACTGCTCCAGAACTAACAAATCACAAAAGCAAGACCAGAAAGGACCAAACTATTCCCAAGTATCCTGACGGCTTCCCAGAGCAAAGCTCAAGAATAGGAATAAAAATATATCCAGCAGCCAGCAAGATAAAATGCCTGGCGTCCAATCAGATATTACCAGGCATGTCAAGAAGCAGGGGAACGTGACCCATGACCCACATCACCCAGAACTGACACACATTTTAGGGTTAGCAGATAAGGACATTGGAAGGTTTTTTGTTTTTGTTTTTTTGGCCACACCGCACAGCATGCGGGATCTGAGTTCCCCAACCAGAGATTGAACCCCGCGCCCCCTGCAGTGGAAGTGCGGAGTCTTAACCACTGGACCACCAGGGACGTCCTGTGGACATTAAAAGTTTTGAACTGCATTTCATATGCTGCCAAAGTTAAAGACATGGAAGAGGTAAAGGAGAGACAAATCGAACCTCTAGACATGAAAACTGGAATGTTTGGGATGAAAATTACACTGGATGATTTATAGCAGGTTAGACATTCAGAGGAATGTGCAGAAGAAAAGATTAGTTAACTTGAAGACCTAGCAATAGAAACTATCCAAAACAAAATTATCCAAAACAAAAACACTGAGAGAAAAAATAATTTGAAAACGAAAAATGTGTTGGCAAGCTGTGGGATAACATTAAGAAGCCTAATATAGGTGTAATTAAAGTTCCCAAAGATGTGGGGACAGAAAAAGTATTTGAAGAAATAACAGCTAAAAAGGTGTTCCAAATTTGATGAAAAATATAAACCTACAAGAAACTCAGTGAACCCCAAGCACAAGAAATATGAATAAAATCACACCAAGACACATAATAATTAAATTGATCAAAACCAGTGATAAAGAGAAATTCCTAAAGTCAGTCAGCAAATAAAGACATGTTCTGTACAGAGAAAGAGAAAGATGACTGCAGGTTCCTCATCAAAACATTGCAGGCAAGATGTCAGTGGAACAACATCTTTAAGGTACTGAAAGAAGAAGAAGAAAAAAAACGGTCAATCTAGAATTCTGTACCCAGCAAGAGGCAAAAGTAAAGATTTCCAGAAATACAGAAGCCGAAAAAATTCTTCACCAGCAGACCCACACTGGAACAAATGTTAAATGAGGTCTGCCACGTAGATGGAAAGTGACACCAGATGGAGACCTGAATGTACACAAAGCAATAAGAGCACTAGGAACAGCAACTCCTAACATATAAGATTATCTTCTCATACCTCTTTAAAAGGTAAACCAATACCCAGCACCCAACAAGGTAAAATTCAGTGTCCATCATCCAGTCAAAGATTACCAGGCATGCAAATAATTAATAAAAATGTATCTTGGGGGTTATCACATATCTGTAAGTAAAAAAATATAACAATAGCATTAAGACCAGAGGTGGAGGACTGTAAGTATGCTGTTATAAGTTTTTATATGAGATGGTAAAATATTACTTGAAGGAAGACTGTGATAAGTTAAAGACTATCCTATGAGCCCAAAAGCAACCACTGGAATGGCTTGTATGTCAACAAAGAAGATAAAATGGAATCATAAAAAAGACTCAATACAGAAAGCATAAACAGGAAAAGGGAACAAAGAACAAATAGGACAAAAAGAAAACAAATCACAAGATGATAGACTTAAACCCAATTATATCAACAATTACATTAAACATAAATGGTGTAAACAATCCAATTAAAAGGCAGAGTTTCTCGGATTGAATAAAGAAAGCGAGACAATCTGCTGTCTACAAGACATGTAATTTATTTTTAATTTAATTTTATTTTTTGGCTACGCTGCACGGCTTGCAGGATCTTAGTTCCCCGACCAGGGATCAAACCCAAGCCCCCTGCAAACCCAAGCATGGAGTCCTAACCACTGGACCGCCATGGAATTCCCAAGACATGTACATTAAATAAAAGACACAAACTGGTTGGAGGGAGGTGGGTGGAGAAAGATACACCACACCAACATTAGTCTAAAGAAAGCTTGAGTTGCTATATTAATACGATACAAAGTAGACTATGGAGTAAAGAGTATTATCAGAGTTAAAGGAATTCATTTCATAACAATAAAAGGAGGAAATAATCCTGAACATTTTCCACACCTAGCAAGAGATTCAATATACATGGAACAAAACATTGACAGACTGCAAGGAAAAATAGCTAAATCCATGCTTATAGTTAGAGATACGAAACCCTAAGGGTCTAGGAGGTTTGCATGACACTACCACCAACTTGATCTAAGCGACATTTAGAGAAACTAGACCGAACAGTGCGATGTATGTTCTTATCAAGTGCACACGGAACGTGCACCAAAATTGACTATTCTGGGTCAAAAAACAAGTCTGAAAAATGCGGAAGGATTCATATCATACAAAGTATGCTTCCTGACCACAGTAAAATAAAATCAAACTAATACAGAGGTTTGTTGACGGCGAATTAATTATGGGACATCCATGCAAGAGTGCATGGTCCCTTGTTTTAAAAAATGAATTTGGACAATTTGTACTGATGTTGAGAAGAGCCCTGGTGTATCTTTATAGGATAGTACACATGATACCCCATTTCATTTACTGTATTTTTACTTTAAATGTATGTTTTTGTTAATTTATGCTTAGATATGGAGAATGGAAACTGCTGATAGGAGGGATCATCTCTAGGATGGGCTTTACCGGAGAGGACTCGTGTCTAAATTAAAATTCTCTCTAGTGTTTGAATTTTTACAACAAGAAGGCATTTACTTTTGAAATCACGTATGGGAAATAAACACTGTTAATCACTGCTTAAAGATGGGCATCTCACTTGAGGGCCCTCTGGCTCTGACAGTGCTTGTGGAGAGAGGAGTCAGGTACCCTCCACTCCAGACCAGATGCTCCCCAGCAAGAGCGAGGAGGGGCAGAAGTATTTTGGGTGCAGAGCTGAGTAAAAAGAAAAGCAAGATTTGGGAGTAAAATGAAAGTAAAGCACTGACGTGGCCAGGGGTCAAGCGGGAGGCAGTGACAGCCTAGCCTCGCCTGTGTGCCGGGCGGGTGCTGGATCCCTCACAGCTGACACTGCAAACCCTCTTCTTTTCTCTCCAGAGCTGTCTGCAGTTCCTGCAGCATAAAGGTGAGGACCACCTGGGGTCAGAGCGAGGGCCCACATCTCAGGTGTCCTGTGGCCCGACCGGGCCTGTCCGGGGGTGGGCAGAGGCTCTGCTGTCTCCTGTCGGGTGATCCCTGCTCACTACTCACCACAGCTCCTTCCTCCAGAGCGATCCGCTTCTACACTTCCCAAAACTGCAGTTTTTAAAGACCCTTGTAAATGGTCCCTTTTTTTAAAAATTAAATATTCTGTGTTAGTAGGCCAGTGCCAGGAGACCCGTCCCTTTCTCTAAAAGTCCTCCTTCTGACACCCCAAATTCCTTGAGTGTCTTTGGAAAGCCTCATTTTATAGCAGCTTGGGGTGTCTGCATACACGCAGGTGTGCACAGAGGTAAAGGATAATATTTGGAAGGATGTCACCCCTTTACACCTCGTCCCAGAAACAATCATCTGTCTGAGGGATTTTTACCACCACTATTTTCAAAGCCTTACTTTTTATGCTGCCACTTGGCTATAGAGAGGCCACCTCGTCAATGCTGAGTGCTGATTGCATACTGTCCGCAATGCTCCACCTTGCGTGTTGGCAGCTGTCCGGGGGACCCGGGGGCCTGGAGTGTCTCTCTGTGTTGCAGGTGAAGATGCCGTCTAAGAAGTTTGCACACATTCCCGTGTACACGCTGGGCTTCGAGAGTCCTCCGAGGGTGCCAACCGCCAAAGTCACGCTGGCACAGAGAAGAGACGCCTTCCAGTGCGTGCCTGCCCTTGGTGACGTCCCTGTGGTGGGCAGGCATCACAGTCACCTGGAAGCTGGGCGGGGGGCCTATGTGCTGGGGTGGGGTGGGGCTGAGAGGTCAGAGCCCAGGACCCAAATTCCTCCCAAGGAAGAGCTGCTGCGGGATGGACTTTGCTCTGCCTGATGTGGGCGCGGGGGGATGTGGAGACTCGGGAGGACCCCTGACGGCCCCGTCCTGTCCCAGACCCCTGCAGGGCCCCCACTGGCGGAGCGTGGAGGAGGAGTTCCCGCACATCTACACCCACGGCTGCGTCCTGAAGGACGTCTGCAGCGACTGCACCGGCTTCGTGGCGGACGTGGTGCGCTCCAGCCGCAGGAGTGTGGACGCCCTCAACACCACGCCCCGCCGCGCCCGCCAGACCCAGTCCCTCTATGTCCCGAACACCTGGACACTCGACCTCAAGTGATGGTCGCGGCCCCCTGGCCGCCCGGTCCGAGGCTTTTCGGGGTGCCCGGGTGGCCATGCTTCTGGGGAGGAGCCAGGCTAGTCCTGGACCAGGCGGAGAAGCCCCCGTCCTGGGGCACGGCGGCCCCCGGTCCTCGTGATGTGCATGTACATATATACATATACAGATACGTTTATATAATATATACACACAGCATATATATTTATATTCATGCTTCCTGGCCCCAGAGTTCATTTGGGGTCAGACTCACTCCAGGATCCTCCCTGGGGGAGGCTGTTTCCTCTCAGGATTCCTTGAGCAGAGCGGGGGTGGGG
>NW_020185335.1:15929373-15932056 GCF_003031525.2 Neophocaena asiaeorientalis asiaeorientalis
CACTCAGATGCAGAGAGGGCACGTGGGCATACAGCAGAGGGGCTCTGGGGAAGAAGGTCCTACCCGCACGTTTTCTTTTCCGGCAGCTTCCCCTCCCTGGGTGGACGTCCAGGCCGGGACAGGGGTCCTTGGTCCCCAGGGGGCTTGGAGCACCCCCCTCGCACCTGTGCTCTCCTAGCAGGGCCGTGGGCTGCGGAGGCACCTGGGAAACCTCTGAGTGGGCTAGGATTCCCCTGTTGGGCATCCCAGCCCTCCATGTGGAAGGTCTAAGGCCAAGCTCACTCCCGGCCCCCACCTGACATCCGTACCCCGGCCATCTGCCACGCAGCCAGTATCGCTGGCCTCCCACGCTCAGAGGTGCGGGGATGGTGCTGGCCCGGGGGCCCTGGCGATGCTGGCGGTCCTGGTACGGGAAGGAGCTCTGTAAATTGTACACAAGGCCACTCCTGGCCGAATAAATGTGGTCTCACAGTCTCCTGGCCGGGGTGTGCACTGAGCTCTGCAGTTGCAGGGATGGGCCTGTGCTCCAAGGGCGGACACTGGGCTCTGAGGGGCCACCTGCCGCCCGGTGCTGTCATGACACGAGCGTGCGCAGGCCCACTCTGTGATCTGGCCGTCTTGGTCCTGCAGCCGACAAGGGCCGTAGGTGTGTGTGTGTGTGACAGCCGCACAGCCTGCTGCTGCCTGTCACCTCCCAGCCTGGGGACCCTTTGGCCTCATCCGCCACATCTCTGCTCCTGTTCTCCAGGCGAAGGGTTCCCTCAGGGCCGGCAGGTTTGGGGGAAACATGTGGGTGAGCACCCGGGTGCTCTGCCTGCCCACAAGGAGGGGGGCTTCTGTTGTCACCCCCATCTTACAGATGAGGACACTGAGGCTCAAAGAGGTGAGGGAATTTGCCCACAGATGCACAGCTGGCCCAGGATCTTCAGCCAGGCCTATCGGATGCCAGGCTCTAAGGCCTGGCACACAGATACGGGCCCGGAGGAGGCCCCAAGGGACAGAACTTGTAACAGATGGGCCTACGGGTGAGATGCTTTCTTCAGCTAGGGTCCAGGACCCTCAGTAACAATTAGAGCAGCCAGGAGAAACAGCCCGTTCCCAGCACTTGTTCTGAGTACTTCATGGGCAGGCAGTATTGTTATCCCCATTTTAAAATGAGAAAACTGGCACAGAGAGGGTAAAGAATTGTCCCCGGTCACACAACCAGCAAGGAGAAAGCACTTACAAGGGCAGATTACCCTGCAGGTGCGGAAACAGGGCAGGTGACACGAGCAGGGCCATGCTCCCAATAGGGGGAGACCCAGGTTCTAATCCTCACAGGAACACCTTGAAATGAAAGCCCATTGGAAAACAGAATAAACCCCATTCTGGGGCAGCTGGGCTAAGCCAGGAGGGCCCACATGGCTCCAGGGTGAGGTCAGGAGGGAGGGTCCTGCTGTCCTGGCTGCTGGGGCTCACCTCCCACCGACCCCAGGCGCAGAAAGCTGTAGTGCTGGCCCAGGGAACCCAGTCCTGCCTCCACTCACCTAATTTAGATCCTGACAGATGGAGGTCGCCCGCTCTAGAACTGTTTACAACCAAGCTTCTCGCTGAGGAACAGGCCTTCGGGAGCACAGGGAAAGGCTCATGTTCAGAGTTGCCTGTTCAAGGAAGGCACCCCTCACAACCCCCCGGCTGCCAACTTAACAGACGGCAGGGCAGGAAGCAGCTCCTGGTGACACTCCCCTCGTTTCCATCCACAGGTGAGGCGATAAGCCTGCATAAGCTGGTCACACCTTGGAACAGCAGTGACACAGAATCTATTTAACAACTAGCCTGATCCCTGAACAATCAGAGTGTTTACGAGGATGGTGCCCTGGAGATCCTGTATGTGCTGAGCGTGAGGCTCAGTGGCTGGAGTGTGTGTGTGTGTGTGTGTGTGTGTGTGTGTGGCAGCAGCCACGTGCCAGCCAGCGTGAAGCAGTTCAAGATCCCGGTGACCAGTATGGCTGCCAGGCCAGCGGTGCGAGCACTGGCACACACACCTGCTTCCCTTCTGGGGCTGTGCCAGCAGCCTTCCTCATCTCAGCTCTGGAATCACAGACACGAAGGCAGACCCACATTCTACCTGGGTCATTTCCTTACTCTCTGAGTCCCAGTTCCTTTACCTATAAAGGTGAGGACGTCTACCTTCCACGGCCAGGTAAGAACTCAGGACAGGGCTTGGCGCCACAGTGAGGGTCGTCCGCGACCCTCCTCCGTCAGGGTGGGAGGGCCCCTTCCCCACACCAGACCATCCTGCCCTAGCAGGGGTTCTCAATCTGCCTGTACACTCTAAACCCCTGAAGACCTTTTTTAAAAAATGTCAATGCCAGACCCCACATTGGAATTTCTAGGGATGAGTCCTCGACCTTCACTGTAAAAGTCCCCCCAGGAGATGACGACACACGGTAAGTGTGGCGAGCCTCCACCTTAGACCACGGATTCCCACACCTAGATGTACAGGAAAATCACCTGGGACGCACTAATGACGACAAAAAGCAAACGCCCAGGGCGTACCCTAAGGATCGGTTTCAGGCTGCCGTGGGAGGGAGGTCGAGATCCGCAGCTTTGGGAAGCTCCTCGGCTTGGACGCGCCTACTTTTAATGAGGACAGAACTGCCTCGCCGGCAGCCCCTGGAGGCGGCCTGCAGCGGCTGGGCCC
>NW_020185335.1:15932097-15932734 GCF_003031525.2 Neophocaena asiaeorientalis asiaeorientalis
CGCTGGCCTCAGTCTGTAATTTTGCACGTGCTCGTTCTCGCTCCCTTGACCGCCCCGAGCGGCAGGTAGCGTGTCTGCTTTGCGCACCGTGTGTCCCCAGCACCGTGCGCGCGGCGCACAGTAGGGCGCGACCGTGGTTGCCGAGTGATTGGAGGAGTACCAGTAGGTGTGAAGATCGTGGAGAACACCAGCTGCCGTCTGTAAGGTCTGTTAGTCTGGCAACCGCTCCCAACTTCACAGGAAGTTGGCAGGTTAGGGGCCCATCCTAAGACTGGGGCGTGTGGGCTGCCAGTCTGGTAGTTTGGTTTAGAGATTGTCCACGTTCCTCCAAGGTAAGAGGCAGCCTCACCCTGCCGTTTCTGCTGGAAGCGGGACCAAGTCCGTCTTCAAATTCTCCAGACTATCCCGCCACCTCTTCAGAGCCTCCCCGCTCCCTTGTTTCTTGCCATTTCTTTGTTTTTAATTTTTTATTATGGAAAATTTTAAACACATGCAAAAATAGAGCAGTACAAGTAACCTTCACGGGCCCCCACCCAGCTTCCACGGCTCTCCACACATGGGCGGTTTTTCCCCAGTGCTCCCATCACATCATTTATCCCTAGGTTTTCTAGTCTTTTTTTTTTTTTTTTTTTTTTCC
>NW_020185335.1:15932991-15946821 GCF_003031525.2 Neophocaena asiaeorientalis asiaeorientalis
CCCCCCCCATCATTTTTCCCCAGGTTTTTTTGTTTTTTTTTTTTTTTTTTTTTTTTCCCGGTACGCAGGCCTCTCACTGTTGTGGCCTCTCCCATTGCGGAGCACAGGCTCCGGACGCGCAGGCTCAGCTGCCATGGCTCACGGGCCCAGCCGCACCGCAGCATGTGGGATCTTCCCGGACCGGGGCACGAACCCGCGTCCCCCACATCGGCAGGCCGACTCTCAACCACTGCGCCACCAGGGAAGCCCTCCAGTCATTTTTTGACTTCTCTCAAAACCCTCAAGGCTTCTTTCCATCCCACTTGTTAACAGGCTGAAATGGGTTTGTGCCGAAGTTGGCTGTTTTCCCTGACCGTGTGTCAAATGTACTTTCTCCTTATTCTGACATCCTCCAGGTTTAGTCTTCTTTTTTTCTCAGTCTTAAACAATGGTAACTCATTTGGAAAACGTTCACACGTTCCAGGCCCTGCTGCGATGTCATGTGTCTTATGGTCTGGGAAGGTCATGTTGTCCCCATTGTACAAATGAGGTAGTAAGTGACACCCACAGTGAAATCCAGGTTCTGGGCTCTTTTTTTTTTTTTTTTTTTAATAAATTTATTTACGTATTTATTTTTGGCTGCATTGGGTCTTTGTAGCTGTGTGCGGGCTTTCTCTAGTTGCAGTGAGCCGGGGCTACTCTTCATTGCAGTGCATGGGCTTCTCATCGTGGTGGCTTCTCTCATTGTGGAGCATGGGCTCTAGGCACGCGGGCTTCAGTAGTTGTGGCACACAGGCTTAGTAGTTGTGGCTCAGGGGCTCTAGAGCACAGGCTCAGTAGTTGTGGCGCACGGGCTTAGTTGCTCTGCGGCACGTGGGATCTTCCCAGACCAGAGCTCAAACCCGTGTCCCCTGCATTGGCAGGCGGGTTCTTAACCACTGCACCACTGAGGAAGTCCCTAAAATTGTACTCTTAACTGTGCCCAGGTGTTTGTCTCTGAAGCAAAGTTAGCGTTCCTTCTGAAGAAGAAAGGAGGATAGATGGACAGTGGGCCAGGGTGTGGGGATAGATGAAAAAAAAAAAAAAAAGCTCCTGTGTGTGAATAGAAAAGGGCTTTTCTGGACTCCCTGTGTATCGGTCAGGTCAGAGGGACCCAGCAGCTGCCCCTGCCGAGTGCTGTGCCGTGCGCATGCTCTTCTGCTCTCCGGCAGGACCCTGGTGTTGCACAGACCTCCATCGTAGTCTGTGCATTCAAACGCCACCTTTACATCATCTCCTTTAGGTGTCTCGCAGACGCCTCAGGCTCAGTGTGTCCAGACTTTAACTGCCCTCTCTGCCTCCTCCAGCCTTCCCTGTCTGTTGAGGGCAGCTCCACTCTTCCTCTTGCCAAGGCCAGCAGCCTGGAATATACCCCTGACCTTTTTCTCTCACACACCACATGCAAACCCTGGTGAAGTCCTGGGCGGCTGCAGGTGTAGCACCTGCGGTGTGGCCGTGGCCTCTGCCTGGATACTTCTGACCCGGTCCCGCTCGTCCTCTTGGCCTCTGCAGCCTGTCTGGGTGCAGCAGCCACAAGGATCCTGTTAGGCCCACATCTGCTCTCAGCCCTCCTTTCTCACAGCGCCCCCAGGGCCCGGATCGCCCGCCTCATGTCTCCCTGATCTTGTCCGCTCTGCTCCAGCCACAGGCCTGGAACACAGGTCTCCCCGCTGTCCCCTCTACCCGGAACACCCCGTATTCCTGTGTTGCTTCCCCCGCTCAGGCTTCGCTCAGATGTCACCTTCTGAGCCTTGCTTACCCTCCCCACTGATTTAAAGTTACAGCCCCTCCCCCCCGTTCTTCTGATCTTTCTCCTTTTCCCCTGGAAGTTATCACAGAACAAACCCTACAAGTTACTAACGTGTTCTTTTGATCTCGTGCTGCTTGGCTCCCACTGCCGGAGAGTGTCCGCTGTGTGAGAACAGAGACTTAGTTGTTCCCTCGCGTATCCCCACCCCCGGAACAGTGTCTGTTCTCGTAGGTGTGCGGAGAGGTCGCGGCATGAGTCAGTGTTTCCTCTGACGACAGAGTGTGAGCGTCTGCACACGGGCTTTGCATCCCGGCTCCGTCTCTTCTTACCTGTGAGAACTTGGACAGGGTTCCTAGCATACACGTCGGCTCCCCTGTTTCCTGGGGATGATGTTACTTACCTCATGGGGTTGTCACGAAGAGTCAGTGAACTAACGTGTACAGCCCTTAGCCCATGCCAGGCGTACGGTACTCAGCAAATGTTGATACTACATCGTGTTGACAGCCAAGAACTTCAATAGAAACGTGTGACCCTAAGTGGATGAGAGGCGTTTCTAGGGGCTGGTACACCTCTCTCCCCCTGGGGAGTGGGAAGACACCCTTCTGTGACTTAATGGCTGGGACTGTCCTCTTTGCTGGCTCTTGGGTGAGTTTCCTTGGCCTTAGATTAGAAATCATCTTTCCTACCTCATTCAGACGGGTTTTTGAAAATCGGTTTTATTGAAATGTAATTTATACGTAATAAATGCGCCTGTTTTAAGGGTATAGTTTGAGTTTCGCAGCATAATGTACTGTGCACTTGTTAAAAATGGCGTGCTGTAAAATAGAATTTATTAGTGTCTTGGGGTCAGGGACCACTTTGACAATCTGATAGAAAACCACATAAGCTTTTAAAAACTATCAGGATTTATTCTATATCATTGAAAAGTTTTAGCGAGGAAGATTATTCTTTTCTGAAGAATCACATGTTTATGTCTCTCTGTTTTCATGTACAATATAGTGGCCAGTCTCTGAAATAAATCTAGATTGGAAGAAATCTAAATTGTGTAATTAAATAAAAGCAAACTTGTTCCAAAGTAAAAGCGTCATTGATGAGGTTGCTCTTGTTTGACTGGAATAAGAACTGGATGTTGTTTGGTGACCGTCGACTCGCGGACATGGGTCATCTTCATGTTTGTAGCCCAGTTCTGCTGGCAGCAGGAGCCAGACCCTGGATTCACATTCACAAACGCATTTGGTAACAGGTGGTATTGGAACCCCTGTAGATTTTTTCACTGCTCGAGGGCACATTTGGTTGTGGATTACAATAATTTTCTAAGATTCTTCAGGTTAGCTTCACGTCACATCACTTCTTTTGTCCTCAAGTCTGTGAGAAAACCTTTAGCAGAGGTGGCCTCACCCATGCCAGTTTCTAGCTACTGAAAGATGGTAGAAAGATGAGGCTTTGTCGTCCCCGACTGCATGCCAGAGAAGAACTTCCTCAGTAATGTAAAGTTTTAATGTTTTCCCTCTTTTAATAGTAAAAATAACTTTTTTTTTCCCAGTAGCACTCTTAGGGGCCCTAAAACGAAAGATGTTTTTTGTTTTGTTTTGTCTTTTCGGCCGCACCGTGTGACTTGTGGGATCTTAGTTCCCCGACCAGGGATCAAACCCGGGCCCAGCAGTGAAAGTGCCGCGTCATAACCACTGGACCGCCAGGGAAGTCCCCGAAAGGCTTATTTTTACAGAGCCAAAAACAGTCTCTCAGTAAACCAAGCAGTGGATGAATGGAAACAAAAGTAAGATTTCAGCTTCTAGCCGTGGCAGAATAACTGGTACTCGAGCCGCCTTCTTGCCCTGAATAACTATCAAACTAGCAAAATGCATGAGTGAACTGTTTGCAGACATTAGACCACGAGCACTGCAGGTCCGAGGTCCCCTGGCCCCCTGTGCCGGCTTTCTGACTGGAGACACTCTCCAGAGGTGAGCACAGGGAGGCTGGCCCAGCAGATCGTGGAGCTCCTGCTGAGCCAGGGAGCAGGTCAGATGTGGGGTCTGTAGAAGTGGCTGGAGTTAAGGGGGAGGGGTGCTGGAGAGAAGGAGTTCCGGAAACCTGCTCGGAGTCTTGGGCTCGATACTAAGGTGTACTGGCCCAAAATGATAAATAAATAAATTTATTTTAAAAAATTATAAAAAAATCGTAATACAGTACCCCTGTGCACCCACCAGTATGGCCAAAATGAGAGCAGCTCAAGGCTGCTGGGCCAGCGGCCTTGGCGGGGGATGAAATTGTCCGACCGTTGGAAACACGCCTGGCAATTCAGCACAAACCTGACGCCTCACACCCCAGCAACCACTTGTGAACACTTACCCAGAAGACTTCACAAATCTTCACAGCAGCTTAATCCACAGTAACCCCAAAACGGAAACAAAAGACTCCCAGTGGATAAACTTCATGTGGTATAATCCACGCAAAGGAATACTAGTCACCAGGGACCAGGAGCTAACGCCTAATACAAGAGCGGGACAAGCCTCAGAAGCTGTACACTCCAGAAGACACTGACCGTGCGGGCACGGCGTCCTGGGACAGGCAAAGTCACAGTGGTGAAAACCCTAGGGTTCGCCAGCATCGGCAGGAGGCTTAGCTGGGGGTGGAATGAGGCCTGTATTTCTGGCATAACAGGAGAGTTTTGTCTCTTGATAAGAGTATAGGTTACACAGCTCTGCCAAAACTTGCCCTGTACATTCATTTCAAGAGATGTAAATTGTACCACGGTTTTGTTTTGTTTTTTAAAGAAAAAGCTTCCTACCCCCCAACAGAGATCCAGCCCCTCCCCCGTCCTCACCGAAGTGTTCATGGTGCCTTGTCCTGGAGATTCCAGAGAGCACACAGGCAGCAGACAAGACCCTCTGGAAATAGGGACCCGTTTGGGACCTCAAAACTGATGACCATGGCAGCTCCTGGATTGCAAGTCAGATCGACGTCAGGACGCTGGACAGCGTGGGCAGCAGCGTGGGTGGCAGCGAATTGTGCTCCTTCCCAGAGCTCTTACCAAAGCTCCGCAGGGTCCTGTGTGCAAGTGTCAGAGTTTTGCTGTCCGTTGAAGTTGACCTTGGCATGGAGCTCCTTATAAACTGGAATTTCTGGAAACACCTCAAGCTTCCACAGGGGGCTCAAAAATGAGAATTTTTTTTTTTTAAGGATGTGAGCATGACAATAAAAGTAAAGCAGTCCCGGGCTTCCCTGGGAGGCGGCACCAGTCCTGAATGCTGGACAAAGCGTGGGGCTGTTCCTCCGGGACCCCTGCTGTGGAGAAGAACCGTCCGCGGGGCCCTCACTGCAGCTCCTCCCTTCGCACCGAGGTCCACGGCGGGGCCTGGCCTCACGGTGCTGTCCCCACCGCGGTCTGCGTGGTGCTTTCGTTACAGAAAAAGATCTGTGAATTTGTTAGACAAGCAGGCGTCACACAGCCCTGAGCTTCATCCTTGCCGCGTGGGAACCTTCGCTGGTGAAGGTGCGAAACCAGGGAGCACAGACGCGCATGCGTCCATTCCCTTGAGACTAACGTCAGAGCCCCGGGCCCCGGGGGGACAGGCAGTGGCCAGTCGCTGAGGACTTCGCCCCAGTTTTTGTTTGTTTGTTTGTTTGTTTTGCGGTACGCGGGCCTCTCACTGTTGTGGCCTCTCCCGTTGCGGAGCACAGGCTCCGGACGCGCAGGCTCAGCGGCCATGGCTCACGGGCCCAGCCACTCCGCGGCATGTGGGATCTTCCCGGACCGGGGCACGGACCCGTGTCCCCTGCATCGGCAGGCGGACTCGCAACCACTGCGCCACTAAGGAAGCCCCCCAGTTTTGTTTGGAAATCATCTCAGGGTTCTGGGGTTTAGAGTGGATTTTATTTTTATTTTTTTAGCTTTATATTTTTCAGATGTTCTGAATCTTTTATGTAGTTTTTAAAATTTATTTTTGGACCTCGGTGAACCAGGTTGCATCCCTCTGATCTGGCTCGTGAAGCGTGGTGTTGGTACTGCGTGTCGCCTCCTTTGTTTGCTGATTCATTTACTAGCAGAAGGGCCAGAACTTGTCCCGTGACTTGTCCCTGCCCCGTCTCCTCCAGAGCGAGGGTGTGAGTCTCCTGGGACCTTCCTTTCTGCATCGTGTTCCTGAGGCCCGCGTGTGCACACGAGCGTGGTTCATCCCTGTTCACCACTGTCTAAGGCTCCCCTGACGGATGCGTTACCATTCTTGTTACTGAGTATCTCCTGGTCCTGTCTGCTGGTGTAGAACAGCTGGCCGGAGTCCAGGTGGGAGGAGGGAAGAGTGAGGCATTAGCTGAGCGTATGTGTTTACCCTGGGGTGGTGCTTGGTAGGGGGAGAAGTTGTCCCGTGTGGGATTCCTCATCATGTCACCCCGAGGACAGATCCCGTAGCCACACAGCGCCCCAGCATTCTCTGGGACCATGACTGAAGTGGCCCTGGCCCCGCGCTGCTGAGAGGGGAGCGTCGTGGCCACTGGGCTACTGGACATCTGTGGTCCTCCCTCTACAACCTCAGCGACCTGGGAGGTGCCCGCCCACCTTCCCCCGCAACACGCGTGCATCTGAGAGTCACCTTTTCATTTGTGACTAGGACGCACCCGTAACGCCCTTGCTCCCCCATCTGTGTTTCCAGATAAACATCGAGGACCTCGAGGAGGCGCCCGGGGTGAACGGGGACAGGACCGACTGTCTGCTCATCGACGCCGCAGCATCAGGGAACAAGAGGAGGGCCCAGCGTGGACACTCAGAGTCCAAGAAGGATGGCGACGTGACGGACGCGGCGGTTCCCCCAGAGCAGGTGCAGCTCCCCCTACACACCCCGCTGGCAGTCTCTGAGGGCCATCTTGTGAATTGCCCGGCTGCCCCCAGACTTCCTTGGGAGCCCTTATCAGATTGGCTTGGAGTCCTCAAGGCTGGTGGCGGCTGGCGAGGGGCCACAGTCCGGGTCCCCTAGACACGTCTCCCTGGCACGAGGCCTGCCCCCTCTGTTTTGGGAGAGCGCCCTTCTGCCCAGGTCGGGTGTGTTCTTTGCGACTGTGTGTCTGCAGCTCAGGCCGGGTGGACCAGGGCCCTCGGTGGGTGCCCTTGAAGAGACACATAGTCCAGGTCAGGGTTGGGTGTGGTACCTGAGCAGCACGGTGAGGAAGGGGGTCCCTGTAGGAGGCTCTTCGTCCCTCACCCAGCAAGTGCTCACTGCGAGCCAGTCTGTGCCCCCCAGGGACCTCTGGTGCAGCTGGGCCCTCGACTGGTCTTGGGGTGCCGGGGGTCTTCCTCGAGGACCTTCACACTGATGGAAGGTGGTGGCCGGGGGAAGGCACGAGCGGTCTTGAGGTGGGGGGACTGCAGGTGTGGCGGCCTGCGGTGCGGAGCCCTGGGCTCCAGGCCGGCTGAGTGTGGCAGACAGTGGTTGACACGGTGACGGGTGAGAGCGGAGGGCAGGTGGGCGGAGGGTCCAGACCCCGTGAGCGGTCAGGGAGATCTCAGAAAGGTGGGGGCCAGCCAGCGTCAGGGAGACCAGTGGGAGGTGTCAGTTGCTGGAGAGAAGTGGTTGTGTTCATAGGACATTCAGAAGGTGGACGGCCGGGCGGTGGGCCTGCTGCTCTGTCTTCCTGCAGCTGGCTGTCCCCCTGCAGCTGGCTGCTCTAGTTCTCGGATTTAAGATGTCATTGTGTCTTTCCATTGACCGAAATGAGCTTCTTTTGTCAGTCTAATACAAGTGGCAAACTCCGCAAGAAGAAAAGGAAACAGAAAAATAAGAAAAACGCTGCAGGAGAAAGCTCGGTATGTGTGGCTGGTGGATTTGCTCTCTGTGTTCTTTCCGGAATGTTTCTTGAGGTGGTGTTGAAAACATTTCGTTTTTTCTTGATATTTTATTTGACTAATTCAGAGGTCAGGGGAAATTACCAAATTTGTTCCCTTTGATCCTTGAGGGTTAGAGCCCATCTCCGTGCTTTCCATTTTCTAGCAAACGTCCGAAATGATGCTCTTCCGTTGGCAGAGTCCCTTCCTGGTCTGTGATTCTGACTGTTCCTCTTACGAAGCATCTCTTCTTTTTTCTAAATGTACGTGCAGTACAGGGTGTTCAGATTGTATTGTCTTTCAGGAAGGAAACACAATATAATACTTGTTCTTTGTAAGAGTAAATCTTGCTATTGATGGTTACTTATAAAAGTCAGCAAGTCAGTGTGGTAGTGAACATGTCATTTGGGGACTTGCAGGAGAATGGGCTGGAGGACATCGACCGCATCCTGGAGAGGATTGAGGATGCCAGCGGCTCCAGCCGCCCAGGCCCGCCCCCACTGAGTGCCAAGAAGCATGTCCTGTACGTGGAGCACAGGTGTGGCTTCGCCGAGTGAGGAGCGCTCGTCTTCGGGGACAGAGGGGAGGGGACGGGGCAGCCCTGACCTTCCAGGACCTTTCTCTAGCTCTGCGTGTCTGGGAGCGTTCTTTCTTGAGCTGCATTAAAGCTGCCATTCGGGGGTGAATTTTCCACCCCCTGTTCCTGTAGGTGCTTAATGAAGCCCTGTCCCTACCGCAGACTGTTGCCAGCATTCAAAATCAGCCACCTTCCTTCCTAAGGCAGTGAAGACCCCTCGAGCTCGTGCCCGGGCTCACGCTGCTCTGACTCGGCCTGGCGAGTGGTGGCCGGTCTCGGCCACGGGCCTTGTGGTTGCAGAGAAATCAGGCCTGCTGGAGAGCCGCTCTCCATGCTGGGTCCTTATGTGACTTCCTGACATTCTCAGGATCGTTGTTAACACACTCAATTTCATTTTTCTCTGTAAAATTTTCAATTCTCTAGACACTTGAATCCAGACACGGAACTGAAAAGGTATTTTGGTGCCCGAGCCGTCCTGGGGGAGCAGAGGTAAGACCAACACTGCTGTGTTCTCAGCTGAGGGAAGGGAAGGGAGGGTGTTTACAGCCACAGTGAGAAAGGAGGCCCGTGGGACCCGAAGGGGAGTCGAGGAGAAGTCGCGTGGCCTTGTCTGTGGGTGTCGGGCTCCATCACGCACCGCCTGCTCTCCCCCGCGAGTCCTAGTTTTACAAAGATTCTGAAGTTTGCGCTTCTGGCCTTGAAATCTTAGCCAGATTCATTTTTGCTTTTCGGTCGAGAGCAATACCGATGTGGGGTTTGGGTTTTGCGATAAGTTTGACCTTCGTGAACGTGAGTTCTGGTGGCTGGTGCCGTGCAGTCAGCGCCGCGGGGGCGTCCGGAGCATGGGGATCCCAGACCTCCCGTGGGAAGGGGGCTCTTCTGCCTGGGCTGCTCCCTCGCAGGGCCCAGCCCCGACTGCGGGAGCTTTCCCTCGGCAGAGGCTTATAAATGCTGCTTATAAAAAAGAGCTGCTTATTCAAGCAGTTCCGAGCCGTCACCCTTGCCTCCCACAGATAAGCCTTCAAGGCTGTTTGCTGCGCGTCCTGGGCCCCGTGCACATGTCTTGTTTCCTGGGGCCGTAGGTTTCTTCTATCTCTCACACGCCTGGTTTGCAGGCTGGGTCCTGAGCACCATTTACCCTGCACTACTGCGCCAGCAGCATGGGGGGAGCAGGCTCCCAGGGCACAGGTGTCGGGGTGCACTTGGCTGCAGTGCCTGCTAGTACTTGGCGTGAGGGTGCCCGGGAGGGGTGTCATCCGTTGCCCCCCGAGAGTTGAACCCCTACGCCCCCCGTCTGCGTGCTGCTTCCTCCTCGGATCCATGGCAGGTGTAGGAGGCTTTCAAGTCTGTCATAATGTGAAGACGAAGAATAGTCTCTATGTGTTTGTGTTTTTGGTCTTTTTTGAATTGGGGCGTAGTTGTTCTACACTGTTGTATAGTCTCCACGTTTTTGGTCTTTTTTGAATTGGGGCGTAGTTGTTTTACACTGTTGTATAGTCTCCATGTTTTTGACTTCTGTTGTTTTGTTTTGTTTTGGCCGTGCCGCGTGGCATGAGGGATCTTGGTTCCCCAGCCAGGGGTTGAACCCGTGCCCCCTGCAGTGGAAGTGCAGCGTCTTAACCGCTGGGTCGCCAGGGAAGCCCCTGACTTCTATTTGTTTGATTTTGAGTGAGGTTGAGGAATTTTTTCATGTCATTCGCTCACACTTTCCTTGTATTATTCATTGCATTTGCTGTACAATTTGCTTTTATTTTTGGTGTAAAGTTACTCAGGACAGAAGGGTCTCTGACTTTGTCTTCTTTTTTGGAATATTAATGAAAAACATTTTAACTCAAAATGTTCCCCTTTTTTACCTGTATTGCCCTGGGCTGGACCTTCCACCCCAACCCGCCCTCGCTTCCTTTGCGTCTGCCTGGTCTGTCTGTGCATGTTACACTTACTACTAGTGGTTAGTTCATCGTAACTGCACTTCCTGATTTTCACAGTGTTACTACAGTCGTTATTTATCACGTTTCCTTCCTTAAACAATGAAGTCCTGTGCATGGGCTACCTTGAGAAGCCGTGGTCCCTCCTCATCCCCTCGGGACCTCCAGGTGCCGTGTGTGCTGCTCTCTGCCGGGTCCTCCCATCTGGACCTCCTCTGCCGCTGGTGTCTGCTCCCCCGCTGGTGCCCCACCTCCCAGTGGCAGCCTCATGGACGGCTCACTGCAGGGCTGGACCATCCCTGGGATTCCATAGATAGACAGGACAGTTCTGAGCATCCAGTTAATTCTCCTTTTTTTCACAATTACCAATTACCCAGAATCATCCCACATTTTAGTTTCCTTCAGATTTTGACCATGGTTTTCTTGAAGAGTTGTTTTTTCTCCTGCAGTTTTTTACTTTTATTTCATCCCATTCCTAACACAATCCAGATTTTTACTCAATTTTTTTCTTAATGAAATAGTTCATATTATCAGAAAAGGTATACAGAGTAATATACATGGGTCCACTTGGCCACTACTCAGCTCAAGAAATAAAGGATCGGTGATAGAGCAGAAAGCCCTCGGTGTGACCACGGCTGTGGGGAGGGGCTCGCACCTGCAGCAGAGACCCCCGGATGAGAGAGCCACGGCACCGAGCCCGGGGGAGGGAGCTGGGCCGGCCCCGCTGCCCGCTCGTGCCCCTGTGTCTGGCTGGCTTTCTTCCAGAAGCGTGTGGGTGTTTGCTGCTGATGCCCCATCTCCATTGCTTGTTGGGGTGGGGCCTCCCGAGAGGGCAGATGAGAAGGGCCCTCTGCCCCGCGCAGCCGCGTTGTCCATGGGAAGGCAGCTCATTTGTGTCCGCGGGTCACTGCCGGCTCGCTCTCACCTCTTCGTCTTCACATTAGGTTCTCACCTTCTGTTTCTTTTCTCCCTTTCCTAACGTTTTGCTGGACTACGGGTTTCCTGTTTTTCTTCCCTCTTCCGTGGTGGTTTGGTTGCTCGGATCGCAGTCTGCCGTCTCGTCCGGCAGGGTGACGGCCGTTGTCAAGGCGGTTTGCGTTCTGTCCTTGTCCTGCCCTTGCCCGCAGGGGTCTGGCAGCACGGAGGTAAAGCCGTACCCTGTCTGTTTCTCCTCAGGCCGCGGCAGAGACAGCGCGTGTACCCCAAGTGTACGTGGCTGACCACCCCTAAGAGCGCCTGGCCCCGGTACACCAAACCAGGTGAGGGCGCGGGGCTGCAGGGCCACGCCTCTGCGTGTGCAGAGCCAGCGTGCGTGTGTGCGGCCGAGGGCCGTGCGTGGGGCTGGGGGGAGCCCCCTGTCTGGGCACAGACCCCCACCCGCCGTGTGTTTTCTTGACCATGTGCAATCAGCGTTTCTCCACCTTCTTCCTTTGTGCTGTGGATCCTACGCCATAGGAAGCAATCGAGTTCATTTTTAAACGGTGATATTTTATATTTTGTTGCAAACTGGAGAGTAATTTAATAATAATTTAAAGAAAATTAACATTCATTTAATAATTTAAATTAGTGATTTAAAGAAAAACAGCAGCAGTGCAGAAAGGTTTGGGTGCAGGGTCGTGCCCTGCCGGGGGGGCTTGGCTGTGTGGCATCAAGGATCATGGGGCCCCGGGGCCTGGGATGCCCTGCGAGACCCCCTGTGCTCAGCGAGGACACGGGAAGCCATGGCCCTAGTGGGCATCTCACCCCCCTTTTCCTTCACTCCCATGTTCCCAGCAGTGGCCCCTGAGCACAGGCAGAGAGAGGGGCTCATTGCCACGGGGTCCTGTAGGGCTGCCCTCGATGGGGCCTTTAGGAGGGTGTCGCCAGGGGCGTCCGGGACCCTGACCGGTCTCCTGAAGGTGACGAAGGGAGATGAAGTTGTCAGGCTCCCGAGAAGACCCTGGACCCCATCCACCCAGAGTCAGCGCGAGAAGCAGAGAGAGGACGTCGTGGCTTAGCAGTCCCTGTCGCCTCGAGGCCTGGCGGTGGCCCCTGCGCCCTGTCCCACTCCCGCCTGCGTCATGGCTCTAAGCAGACTGTCTGGGGCTGACCGGATGGGGTGGGGGAGGCGGGCTGTGCGTGTCCCCTCCCTGTTGTCCTGGGATGTCGCTGGTGTGGCCCAAGCCGCGGGCGGTCCGCCCTGCGCATCCTGACGCAGGCACCCCCCCACCCCAGGTCTGTCGATGCGGCTGCTAGAGTCTAGGAAAGGCCGCTCAGCCTTCGCCTTTGAGCACAGTGAGGAGTACCAGCAGACGCAGCACAGGTTCCTGGCCGCTGTGGAGTCCATGGAGCCCAACAACATGGTGGTGCGCGGGCACCCTGTGGGGTCGTGGAGGCGCGGCGCGAGCCGAGCTGCCGGAGGTGGGCCCGGGGCCTTCCTGGGCCTCGTCCCATCAGCTTCCTCCTGCCTCACAGGTCCTGCTGCAGACCAGCCCCTATCACGTGGACTCGCTGCTGCAACTCAGTGACGCCTGCCGCTTCCAGGAGGACCAGGAGATGGCGCGGGACCTCGTGGGTAAGGCCTAGCGGGCGGCCCCACCTCAGCTGTTGGGGATGTGGTGGGTTTGCCAGGATGTTCTTTAAGTAACAGCTTTATTGAGATAAAATTCATCTACCGTGAAATTCGCCCCTTTAGAGCCTACGGTTCCTTGGTTTTTAGTATATGCAGACTTGTACAGCCTCATCCGTGTTGATTCTGGGTCACTTCCACCATGTGCGAAAGAAACCCGCCTCCCCTAGCCCCTGGCAACTGCCGGTCCGCCCTCTGTCTCCGGACTTTCCTGTAAATGGAATCATGACACACGTCTCCATCTGGCTTCTGTCATTTACCGTGATGTCCTCAGTGTTCACCTGTGTGAGCCGTGTGTCAGGACGTCATTCCTTTTGTGATGATGTACGGTCCACGTTTCGTGGCCTGTTTCCACCCTCGGCTCCTGAGAATCAGCCCCTGGGGGTGCATGGGCTTCAGGAGAGGCGTGTGGTTCCTGCGGCCGGAGCGGGCGTGGCCAGGTCACACCTCTGGTTGACGTGATCCCCGTGGGCACGTCCTGGCCCGTCACTTTCCAACTCCTAGTCTCGTGGCCACCTCCCTTCTGGAGCTTTCCTCAGGAGCCACAGAGGACGGATTTGCAGCCACCGCGCAGAGGCTGACAGCCGCCCCGTGTCTGTCGCCTGCAGAGCGCGCGCTGTACAGCATGGAGTGTGCCTTCCACCCCTTGTTCAGCCTCACCAGCGGGACCTGCCGGCTGGACTACCGCAGGCCCGAGAACAGGTGAGCTGGCCACCCAGGCGTTCATAGGCGCACACCATCTTCCCTCGCGAGTGTGTCGTAGGCGTCACAGGTGACGTGGGTGCTAGGGTGGGCGCGGGGGGGGCAGGTGCCACGGGACTGTCCACGAGGGGTCCCGCTGGGGTCCCAGGGCTTCGCGCCGTGTCCAAAGCTTAAATGCAGGAGGGCTGGACCTGAGGGTGGACGGATCAGGCTGGCCTGGGGTTTAAACTTGTCCACGATAGGAGGGAGCCTCGCCAGCCACCTCACCGCCATGGGACCTGTAGTCGTGTTTCCTTGCGTGTTTGGACTCAGTCCGCAGCCCACGCGTTTGGGATCCTCGGGAACGCCTTGCGGGCAGCAGTGTGAATGCAGCCCCACCGTGTTCCTGTCACGCACGCCCGTGGGACCCTCTTCCTGCAGACTCCTTTGACCCGA
>NW_020185335.1:15946877-15948032 GCF_003031525.2 Neophocaena asiaeorientalis asiaeorientalis
TGCCGCGGCCTCGCTGCTGACCTCAGCCTCTAGCCTCTCACCCACCGCCTGCTCCTCAGGGCCCTACGGGCGTGGGCACGCTCTCCGCTCCGGGCACCCCACCCACCCCACCGTGGTCTCCGGCCGTCCTGGGTCATGTCCCTTGTAGGATGTGTTCTTTGGCTTGGGGGCTGTCGTGGGCCCCAGGGCACAGTGACCCCCACTGCACAGATTGTCTGCAGGGTGTGTGGGGTCTGAATTTTCTCTCTTGCTTCTAGTTGTGTGAGCTTTGTCTCTCCAATGAAATTCTTAGTTCTTTGCGATGCTATAAAATACTAACGTTCCCAGGCATTAACAGGGCAGGGAGCTGTTGATCGAAATGGCAGTCCACCAGGATAAATCTAGATGGTAGATACAGCAGCAGATTCTAACTCTCTTCCCTTAAAGGATAGTTTTTTTAAAAATGCCCGAGAAGATGCAGATCTCCACTAACAAATAGGCTTGGTTTTTTGTCCGTGCACACACGTGTGACCGCAGACAACAAGCAGAGTCACCTTCTCTGCAGACAGGACCCTGGCAAACGCTCACGCCGATTAGGCCCCACGGGAAATGCCGGCGAAGCCCGCGGGCAGAGGGTGGACGCAGTGCCGGACGAGGCGCCAGGCGACGTGCTCTGCTGCCTGCCGTGCTCTCATTCACGAGGAACTGTCTTGGGTCTAGGAGCTTCTACCTGGCCCTCTACAAGCAGATGAGCTTCCTGGAGAAGCGGGGCTGCCCACGCACGGCGCTGGAGTACTGCAAGCTCATCCTCAGGTAGGGCTGCCGCCTGCCCCCCTCCCTCCCGGGGCCGCGGCCCGTGGGCGTCCGCGCTGGCCCACTGTGGGTTTTGTCTCCCTCTGCTCGCCGCGCTGCCTCCGGAAGCCTCGAGCCAGACGAGGACCCCCTGTGCATGCTGCTGCTGCTCGACCACCTGGCCTTAAGGGCACGGAGCTACGAGTACCTGACCCGCCTCTTCCAGGAGTGGGAGGTGGGTGTGAGCGCACACCAGGCCGGGCAGGGACGCCAGGGGAGGGGCCGGGGCTCCAGCTGGAGCAGGGACGCCAGGGGAGGGGCCGGGGCTCCAGGCGGGGCTGGGACTCCACCTGGAGAGGCCGGGGCTCCAGGCGGGGCTGGGAC
>NW_020185335.1:15948323-15962150 GCF_003031525.2 Neophocaena asiaeorientalis asiaeorientalis
CCACGGAGAGGGTCTGGGGCTCCAGGCAGAGCAGGGACGCCAGGGGAGGGGCCAGGGCTCCAGGCGGGGCTGGGACGCCAGGGGAGGGTCCTGGGCAGACCCCAGGGGGCCTGCCTCGCTGCCTGCTTGCACATGAGCGCAAGCGTGCAGAGGGAGCCGTGAGGTGGGGGAGGCCACCGTGGCTCGACCCCTGGACGCATTGGTGCACGTGAGGTCTGAGACGGGCAGGAGGCAGGCCATCGGCTGTCTCGTTAATAGCCTGCATTTCGCATCCTGGTGGTGCTGTTTTAGATACGCTGGGTTATAGATGATGTAGTAACGTGCATTTCACCGGTTTTCTTCTTAATCTGGCTGCTGTAAGATGTAGGCTGGCGCTGTGCTCCCGTTGGGTGGCACCGTCTGGGGGACACGTCTAGCCGGGGGGGGGGCGGGGCAAGGAGGTGACAGCCTTTTATTTATCCTGTGCTTGAATTTCTTCACAGCACGTGTTGGTGTGTAGTTGAAAGACAGCTACGTAAATTATTTTGAATTCTGGATCATGTGGCCTGGTTGGGCGAGGATTCCCCAGTGAGGGGTCTAGTTCACACAGGTTCCTGGAGTTCACAGAAATGCAGCTGCTGGGCGCCGCCCGCGGTGGGGCTGCCGCAGGACGTCTGGGGGGGGGGGGTGGGGGTGGGGCGGAGGTTACAGAAGTCTCCAGAGACCGTGCTGTCACATGACAGAGCTGTCACGTGACAGAGAGCGTCGTGTCGTGTGCATCTGTGACGTAGGCGTGGGGAGGGAGGCGAGAGCAGACGTGGAGGTGGGCCGGCCCCACCCCGCAGAGGACCCCGGCCCCTGCCTGACGCTGAGCCCTTGGAAGGTGGGCGTCCACCCTTCCCGCCCACCTGGCCTGGGTCTGACCGCACACCCCCAGGTCCTTTTATTTGCCTTCTCTTCACGGAGAAGGGGGACAGCTCACCCAGGGGCATCCAGGCGCCCCTGAGCTCTGCCTTTTTCGTCTGCACCACCTTGAAACGCCCAAACCCCTTGTAGGCTCATCGGAACCTGTCCCAGCTCCCAAATTTTGCCTTCTCTGTGCCGCTGGCGTATTTCCTGCTGAGTCAGCAGGCAGACCTCCCCGACCAGGAGCTGAGCTCTGCGAGGGAGAAGGCCTCTCTCTTGATGCAGCAGGCGCTTATCATGTTCCCTGGAGGTGGGTGTGTCCCCGCAGCCCCCCGCGGGCATGGATAGGTCCCAGTGCTTGTCCCAAGCTCTCGGGAAGATGCATTTTCCAGCGGGGCCTTCAGGCACTGGGGCTGCAGTTTGAAAGCTAACTTTGCTGTCAGAGCACCTGGAGGTTTTAGGGTGTCCTTAGATATTAACAGTACAAGCAAAACTTACCACCTGAAGTAGACGCATTTTCTCTGGCGGTGGGCTGGGTGTGAGAGAAAACGGGGCCAGGAGGGGCCAAGTCAGCAAAGTGGGTGTCTGTCCTCGTCCTCAAGTCCCAGTTCTCACTGGGGTGAGGAGCTCAGAGTTAGGTTTGTCCTGGGTCCTCTCGGGTGACCTGCTGGTTAACATGGGCCCCTAAAGTTGTGGGTGTGTGGACGGGAAGAGGGCCCACGGCCCCTCTGCTGGGCGACATTCTCAAAGGGTCTGTGACCTGAGAGAGGAGCCCACTGCCCTCTCAGGCCCTGGTGGGGCTGGGGTCAGGACCGCATGCAGCTCCGCAGGGGCTGGGCCGTGCAGCTTGGGCCCTCGGGCTCCATCCCTGGCGGTGAGCCTCCCTGTGGGCGGCCGGGGTGACACCTGGTCGCTCGGGCTCCCGGCAGACAGCGTCCTCAGCCGGCCCCTCCCTCTCATCTCAGCTGGGCTCCATCCACACAGGGGCTGCCTGGCCGGCTCTGAGCCATGCTGGCCCTTCCCGACGAGGCCCCTGATGGGGTGTTAAGGCCCTGCATGGGGGGCTGTGGCCGCCAGCAGGGCCTGCTCGCCAACCCAGAGTCTACCTCCATCATCCAGAAAGCTCCCTGTCAGGCCCGTGGCTTTTAGTGGAGCCCGTCGCTGGGAGAGCGTTGGGGCAGGGGTTCTCTATGATGAGAGCATCCAGTGCACCTGCTCAGGGCTCCTGCGTGAGTCCCCTCGGGTGCAGGTGGGGCCGCCGGGCAGCGGGACGGACAGCCCTCCGTGGCGGCGGGGGCCCCTGGGCCGGTGGGAGAGCGGCCTCCCCTGCCCCTCAGCCCTGGCCTTGCGGGCGTGACGGTCCTGCTTCCCCCGCAGTGCTCATGCCTCTGCTCGAGTACTGCAGCGTGCGCCCCGACGCCACCGTGGCCGCGCACCGCTTCTTCGGACCTGACGCCGAGATAAGGTACAGACTGGTGGGCGCCCTGGGCAGGGTGCGGGCCTGGGTGGCGGGACTGTCCTCCCTGCAGGGGCTCTGGGGCCCTGGCCACGTGGGCATCAGCCTGGCCTGTTGGACACAGCGGGGGCACTGGGGCTGTAACATCCTTGCAGCCGTGAGTGTGGTTCAGACGCCTGTATTGGCCCCTGCTGCCTTTTAAAATTTCTCGTAAAACGTGAAGAAAAACGTGGGACTTGGGAGCCAGCCACCTCAAGCCCGGTCAGGAAACTGGGGCGGGCTCTCCGGTGTCTGTGCGCACGGGTGTTTGCGTTCTCCTTGTATTTAGATTTTGATTGAGGAACTTGTTCTTAGTAAGGACGCTGCACAGAAGCAAATGCCTGTGTGCCCTGCCTCGGGGTCCCTTTCCCTTGTCGGCAGCCCCCTCTGGGCAGCCTCTTGCCCCTCCAGGTCGCCAGCACGCCCTGGATGCCCACAGGCACCGGCGGGCGCGTGGAGCCTGGGCCCGTGGGGGTCTCACAGGCCCCACTGCTCACAGCCAGCCCCCCGCCCTGAGCCAGCTGGTAAGCCTGTACCTTGGGAGGTCCCACTTCCTCTGGAAGGAGCCGGCCACCATGAGCTGGCTGGAGGAGAACGTGCACGAGGTTCTGCAGGCGGTGGACGCCGGGGACCCTGCCGTGGAGGCGTGTGAGAACAGGTAAACCTGGGGCCGGGGTGTGGGCACTGCTCTCAGGACCAGGCCCATCTTGCGGGCGGCGCAGGGCCGCGGCCGCCTCCACCACTGCCCCTCGTCTCCCTGGGCCCTAGGCGCAAGGTGCTGTACCAGCGCGCACCCAGAAACATCCACCGCCACGTGGTCCTGTCGGAGATCAAGGAAGCCATTGCCGCCCTACCTCCGGTAAGGGAGCGGGCCGGACTCGGGCTCCTTCCTGCCGGCAGCTCTGCCCCCGGGTTGGGGTTACGGGCAGAGGCCCCTCCCCTCACAGACACTCGCGTTCTGAGAGGCAGAGCTGAGCCTGCAGCTTTCTGTGACCTTATGGGGCTCAGAGCAGTGACCTGGTGGCTCGGAGCCCCGAGGCCAGTAGCCGGCAGCCTGGGAGTGAGGCCCTGACATTTTGCAGGCCCTGACATCTCACACAGCACGTGTGAGCGGAGGTCCTGTGGTTCCCCCACCCGCGCCGGTCCCTGGGCTCATCCCAGTCCCCTGAGCGGGCCGGATGAGCGTCCTGCTGGAAGAAGGGCCCTTCTGCCCCCTTGCCCAGGCTTTCAGTACGGGGAACACAGCCTCGCAAACAAGGGCCGTTCCGTCAGACCGTTCCCACTCCCAGCGGAAAGGCCTGGTGCAGAGTGGAATCGGCTGAAAGTCGCCCCTCTGCTCTCTGCCTTTCTGAAGGATGTGAGCACACAGTCTGTGCTGGGCTATGACCCTTTGCCTCCCTTGGACACCATCTACTCCTACGTCAGACCGGAGAGGTACTTCCTGCCCTGCTCCTTTGCCCACACGGCTCCGAGGTCAGTGCTGGGGCTCGGGGGGGTCTTGCTGCCTCAGAGTCCAGCCCTCAGAGAATATGGTGATCTGGGGTCACGGATCAGCTGTTGCAGGCCATGTGTTTTCACTTATTTGTCCATCTAAGGCCATTTCTCTGTCAGGTTCTGGAGCAAGTGGTGGAGATAGGGTAGGAAGCAGTTGTAGAATCCGGGAACAAATGTAAAATCAGAACTGCAGTAAGGACCTGCGAGGAAACAGCGGGTGAGCCTGACACGTGAAAGGCGGCTGGTGTCCAGCAGGAGCCTCAGCCGGTGCGGAGGCCCCGCCAGGGACGAGTGTCTGGCAGTCCGGCCGGGATGCAGAAGGCCCCGAGGCCCAGCCAGGAGAGCAGGGCAGGCACCGCGGTGCCGAGTCTGCAGCTGCCTTCAGAATTGGCTCATACAAATGCTGCCTTCCCCCTTTCCGTCCGGCCTTTAAAGCTTTACGTTAAGTAATTGCTTTACCTCACGTAGAGCCTGTGGTCACAGAGTCACCGACCTGGGAGAGTCACAGACGGACTTTCTCGTTTGCAGGCTTCAGGCGGACGTACTTTGTAGAATGAAGTCCTTTTTGTTCTCTGCTGAATTATAAAAATTAAGAGTGCGCATTCACAGGGAAATATAGTCCCCAGTTAAACTCTCAACAGGTTAAGGTGAAAATTATCAATGGTGAGTGTCTGTGGCTTCAACACCAAGCTGACGTGCTGGGCGTGGTCACACTGAGGATGGCTGGGTGCTGTGCTGGCTCCAGGCGCCTGGAAAGTCCAGGAGGGCCCGCCCCCCCGACGCATGCCCTAGAATCTTCTCTCCACTCCTCAACTCTGAGCGAAGGACACTTTGAAAGAGCTTTTCTCAAGAGCGAGTGGGGCTTGGCTGCAGCGGCCCCACTGTCCACTCTCCACTCAACTGGCCACGTTCCGAAGGCCAGCCCCATGCTGGACCCCCTGCACCGCGGGCCTGAGCCATCCCCCTGCCGCCCCCTCTCTCCCCAGCCGCCGCGGGGGCTGCCCTCATGGCCCCGCCAGGGCCTTTCTGACCGTCCTGACTCCCCTTCCAGGCTCAGCCCCGTCAGCCACGGAAACACCATCGCCCTCTTCTTCCGCTCCTTGTTGCCGAACTACACCGTGGAGGTACGTGGAGCCCAGCACGTGGGGGCCGCCAGCCTGAGACCGGGTGTCGGGTCCCGGGGCGGGGGGCTGGGCGGGGGCTCGTCCCGGCAGGCGCGGCTCAGACGAGTCTCTTTGCCGCAGGGGGAGCGGCCAGAGGACGGCGGGGCCGGGGGTCCACACCTTGACCAGGGCTTGAACAGGCTGATGCTGGCCTTGCGGGACATGATGGCCAACTTCCACTTCCACGACCTGGAGGTGCCACACGAGGACCACCTCGAGGGCGACGAGTGGGACTGAGGCACGGGCGGGGCCCCAGCGCTGTGCAGTTATGTTCCTGATTATGTGCTGGTCGGATCGGCCAGGTCCCCGACCTAGAAGTGCTGCTGTGTTGTCCACTTGCCTCTGCTGTTCTATAAACGTGAACGGGTTGCGCTCTGCCCGGCGTGAGCTCTTCCTTCCCGGCGCTGCGGTCGGCGCCCCCAGATCCTCACACCCCCCAAGGCTCCCCCGGGGCGTGCCCCGCGGCCACTCACGGCAGAGCCCCAACCCTGGGCAGGACCTCCCCGCCGCTGCGCTGCCGGCCCGGGTCATCGCAGAGCCAGAATCCATGCTCGCTTCAGTGAGCGCCGTCGGAGGGGAGGCCGAGAGGTGTGTTTTGGAAGGAACGCTCGTCTTGGCAGCTCTGGGGGGTGTACGTGGCAGAGACTGGGGGGCACTTGATCCAGGGGTGAACGGACCGCAGGCTGGGGAGGGTGAAGGGGTGGGACCTGGTGCTCTTGAGTGACAGCTCAGAACCACACGGGCTGCCTGTGACTAAGGATCCTGTTTGGTTCTGGAACAACCCAGGCCACCAAGGTTGTGAGCCCCACGTGCTACCCTGTACACTGGGCACCCTCCCAGCCCTGACCTCCACCCACAGAGGCGGCCCGTGTGCTCCAGGGTGCGGTTGGGGCCCCAGGCCGGTCAGTGTGGCAGGAAGTGTGACCCAGCCATCTCCAGCATGCACCCAAGTCCTGGTCCGTCGGCCCATCTTCCAGGAAGTCTGTGGCATCCTGATCGTGACGTGGGGTCACCTACTGCAGAGGCCTGTGAGGTCATCCTTCCAGCTGTTCCCGAGTCGGGGGCACCTCTGTGCCTTGCACACCCGTGGCAAGGACAGGGCCCTGCAGATGTGGTTACCCCTCCCACCATCCACAGCCAGCTCGGAGACCGAGCCTGCCCTAGAACCACATGGTCCCCACCAGGGTGGCCTGTGATGAACTTCAGCAAGTAAGACAGTCTGCTGGGGGTCTTCTGGGAAGGGGATTGATCTTTGAAAATGACAGGCAAGCAAGGAGAGCTTGGCGCCCTACCTCTTCCAACCTTAAATACATTTAGGTGAGGGTGTGATGTGTGGCGCTACGGCAGCCATCTTGCAACCAGGAATCCAACTTTAAAATGAAGAGCCAGTGTCCTGGGGATAGTGAAGCAGAGGCTGGGCCCAGGAGGTGATGAAACTGCTCACCCCCCAGGCCTGGTGCCCACCCAGTGCTCTGTCGTGCTGCTCCGTCTAATGGGGGTGAGAAGACCGCCAAAGCCCTCACATCTAGGCACCTGCTGTAAAGGCTCAGCTGACCACTCAGGCCTTGTGCTGCTCGTGCATTGCTGATGGATTGTGCTCTTTCCCATCAAGTCACACCCCGCCTCAGGTCTTCAGCATGGGCACCAAAGGGTGGGCGCAAAAGCCCCTCCTTTCCCTGCGTTAAAGGAAACGAGACAACCCTGGAACCCAGACCCTGTGACCCAGCTCTGGGCCAGGTCTTCCTGAGATCTCCCCGTGGTGAGGGGAGGGGGCAGGGGCGCTGGCTGCACTCCCCGTGGCTGCTGTCGGGGGACCCCCATGAAGTCAGGCCTCCCCGGCGTGGCCGTGGCTAGACAGGGGCACCCCTCAGCTCTGCAGGCAGAAGCTCCTCAGGCTGCCGCTCCCACGAGCTCCCTCACGTGGTGAGCCTTTGTGTGTTGCGGGCCTGACCCTGTTCTGGTGCTGGGGACCCAGCACTGAGACAGTTCCTGCTCTCACAGCCTCATGAGTGATCGGCACGTGGTCTCATGTGCTATGTCCTTTGAGGGGGTGGCCGTCCCCCGCCCCCACCTGTCTCTGGCCAGTCCTCACTTGCTTTCTTCCGGGGGCACTGGAGGTTGAGCGGGTAGGACTGGCCGCAGGGTTAGCTGTGGTTTCACGTGGCCGTTTCCCAGGACTGTGACCAATCGCAGCTCAGCTGTACCTGCTGTCCCCCTCCCTCGGGGTGAGAACCAGACAGGGAGTCTCGAGGCCTCCCCAGGAAGAGGGCTGTGGTCTCATGGCAAAGGCCGCCCAGTTCTCCTGGCCTTTGAAGTCTCAGGCTGGGGCGCTGGGTCTGGGGAGGCGCGGCAATCTCAAAGGCCTCATTTATGGAGCCGTGATGACATGTAAGCTAGAGGCAGGACACTGCTCGCCCGGCGGCCAGGGAGTCCTGGGACTCACGTGGCAGAGACACCAGGGTTCAGGGCAGCGATGCCAGCACTGCCCCCACTGTGGCTCTGCCTCGTGGCCCTGCCCTGGGACCCTTTGCTCCCTTTGGGGTTCTCCACCAAGAGGTGGGGCGCCCTGGTTCCTGTGGAGCCCAGACGAGGCCCTTCCTTCCACCCTCCTCTACGTGGCGAGTGGGGGACTCGTGCATGGCCAGAAACAGGCAAACGGGTCCACCAGGGTGTAAAACGGTTTGGCGGAATCTACCAAAGCTGAAGGTGTGCCTCTGACCATGCAGTCCCACCCGTGTGGTTACCCAGCAGCAGTGTCTGTGATAGACGGGGGCCACCCAAACGCCCACGCGACCTGCGCGTTAACGACCGTTGCGTGCGTCCGCGAGGGTGTCTCAGTGCTGAGTGAGGAAGGGTCCGGAGTCCACGCGTATCAGGTTCCAAAACAGGCAAAGTTAACCGATGATCGGGGCCGGGAGGACACCCCGGAGGGTCTGGTGCAGTCGGTGTTTGATTGATTGGGTGCTGCATTCCCGGCTGTATTTGGATGAGGTGTGCACCAACCTGCATGTTTATGATTCGTGTACTCTCATGTACGACGCGCTTCAATAAATAGCACCAACAGAGGCAAAGGGGGAAAGGGCCGTGTGAGTCGTCAAGGGCAGGGAAGGGAGCTGACGCTGGTGAGCAGGTGCGCCCTCCCCCGTCTGCTGAGGGGCACAGGACGGACCCAAACAGGAACATCACAGCTCAGCGCCTTCAAAGCACCAGACCCTCGGCCGGCCTCTGACTTCCCCCACCCGTGAGGGGCCGGCCCTGCGGTCCATGCCCACCCCGCCCTCAGAGGAGGCTTTGTCGTCAGCACCGGGCACTCTTTAGTGACAGAGTGCTGGCTCGGCTGCGGTGACCTTTTGCAGAGGCAGTGGGGGCCGTCGGGGGAGATCTGGCAGCTCTGTCCCCGCCCCTGCCCCGGGAGGAGCCGGAGCGCAGGAAGCGGCTGGGGGTCCTTAGGGCAGGACCGCCTTCAGTCCGCGTTTAACGTGGGGCAGGCTGGTGTGTGTGCATGCGTGTGTGTGTGTGTGTGTGTGTGTGTGCGCGCGCATGTGCGCGCGTGTGTTCCTGAGGCAGAATCCGACGGCTTCAGGGAGGAGGTGGTGGTCTTGCATAGGGCCTGGAAGAGGGCTGGAAGTCTCAGTGGCAGGTCCGGAGCGGGACCTCCGCGCCCGCGACACCTGGAGGGGAGGCGGGCTGAGCACGGCGCGGCTGGCCAGACTGCAGTGGTCTGAGCGCCAAGCTGCCGGGACAGGCCCGGGTGGAGCTGCGCCATCTAGCGGCAGCCCTCGCGCTGCAGCCCGGGCACACGCCCGTCACGGTGCCGCCCTCAGCGGGAGGGGCTCTGCGGAAGACTTTTAAGGTCCTGAGGAAGGCAGGCGGTCTCATAGGACCGAAGGTAGCAAGAGGCCTAGAAATGTCCGGATCTGGGCGACCGCGCCTCCAGGGAAGAGGGGAGGTGGACTGAGGACCAGGACAGAGACACTGAGCCCTTAGGGCTGGCAACTGGGAGCTTGGGGTCCTGGCTGGGAAGTGACGACTGGTGGAGAGGCCCGGGGCCGTGCCTGGGCCGACATTTGTCCAGCCCCGGAGGACGGAGTGTGAGGGGCCTCCCGGTGGAGCCATGAGCTGGGCGGGACCCTGAGAGCAAGGACCCCTTCCTGCTCCCTGGCAGGACGATGCCTGTGCTCGGCCCCCAGAGGCAGCTGCTGAGTCCCCTCAACTCCACGTCCCCAGCCACCCCCCGCCTCGGGCTGGCCACCAACCAGACGGGGCCCCAGTGCCTGGAGGTGTCCGTTCCCGAAGGGCTGTTCCTCAGCTTGGGGCTGGTGAGTCTCGTGGAGAACGTGCTGGTGGTGGCCGCCATCATCAAGAACCGCAACCTGCACTCGCCCATGTACTACTTCATCTGCTGCCTGGCCGTGTCCGACCTGCTTGTGAGCGTCAGCAACGTGCTGGAGACGGCCGTCATGCTGCTGCTGGAGGCCGGCGCCCTGGCCCCTCGGGCCGCCGTGGTGCAGCAGCTGGACGACGTCATTGATGTGCTTATCTGCAGCTCCATGGTGTCCAGCCTCTGCTTCCTGGGCGCCATCGCCGTGGACCGCTACATCTCCATCTTCTACGCCCTGCGGTACCACAGCCTCGTGACATTGCCCAGGGCGTGGCGGGCCATCGCGGCCATCTGGGTGGCCAGCATCCTCGCCAGCACCCTCTTCATCGCCTACTACAACCACACGGCCGTCCTGCTCTGTCTCGTGAGCTTCTTCGTAGCCATGCTGGTGCTCATGGCGGTGCTGTATGTCCACATGCTGGCCCGGGCGTGCCAGCACGCCCGGGGCATTGCCCGGCTCCACAAGAGGCAGCGCTCCACCCAGCAGGGCTTCGGCCTCAAGGGCGCAGCCACCCTCACCATCCTGCTGGGCCCCTTCTTCCTCTGCTGGGGCCCCTTCTTCCTCCACCTCTCGCTCATCGTCCTCTGCCCTCAACACCCCACCTGTGGCTGCATCTTCAAGAACTTCAAACTCTTCCTCACCCTCATCATCTGCAACGCCATCGTGGACCCTCTCATCTACGCCTTCCGCAGCCAGGAGCTCCGGAAGACGCTTCAAGAGGTGCTGCAGGGCTCCTGGTGAGCTGCTGGGCAGAGGGAGGAGGTGCTGTCGTGCGGCCCAAGCCCTGGGTGGCCGGGGCGGTCCCTTGGCAGAGAGGACGGGCTAGGCCATCTCTGAAGGTGTGGATGGACAGACCCTCTGGGGCCCGGGAGGGGAATGGCACGAAGCTCCAGGAGGAGCTGTGGGGGATGGATGAGGCTGGGGAGACTGCGGGGCACGGCCCCCGTCTCTCGAGTCCCCCCCTCGTGCAGAGACCCGCCGCACCCACTCTGGGACCGCCCCCCCCCCCGACCCCCGCCCCCTGGGATGTGCAGTGTGGTGGCAAAAGCTGTCGGCAGTGCTGCTCCAAGGACTTTGTGACCAGCAAGGAGGAAGGCGTGGAGCCACAGTGGGAGGGTGGGGCTTCTCTCTTCTAAGGCTCGGTGGTGACCGAGAGCCAGGGCTCAGCCCATCTGTCGACACCGCACCCCCCGGCAGACAGTGCCGGCCAACACCTGCTCTGGGTGAAGCAGGGGCCATCGGCCTGAATTGGGGACCAGTACCCAGGCTCCTGGGGCCAGGAAGCAGTCTGGTAATAAATTCTATGCTTGGTGCAGCCTCCTTGCCATCTGTCTTGCCTCCTTCCAGAAGCTGCTTGAAGCTTGAGGTGGAGGAGTGGGGGCGGGGCTGAGGGGGGAAGGAAGGAAGGAAGTCCCAGGAACCAGCCAGCAACCGTGGCTGGGCTGCCCAGGTGAGGAAACCACAGCCCCGCCTGTGGGCGGGGAGAGCGCGGGAACCTGACCACACCCACCCGATCCTGTGCCTTTGCTTTCTCTGGGGTGCAAACCCCCGCCCAGAGCAACTGGAGTAAGGGCAGCAGCTCCCCTGCCCCCAGCCACCACCATGGTGACAAGACCCCAGCGCTGTCCAAATGCAGCAGAAGCAGGACCACAGTGACCCATGTGTGACCCTGGCCAGAACACGGCCCTCTCTCGGCCCAGTCCTGCAGCCCCTCGTCCGTATCCCTGCCTCGTCCAGCGGCAGGGTGGCCTGGAGGCTGGGGTCTGCTCTCTTCCAAGTGCTGCCCTTCTGGGAGGAGGGTCAGGGCTCCACCAGCCCTGGGGGGTGTGAGGCAAGGCGGCCCAGAAGGCCGTGAGGCTGTCCAGGGGCTACAGGGGTGTCCAAGCCCCAGGGGAGTGGGCCTCTGCGGCGGACCGTGCTGACTGATGCTGGGAGCCCTTGGGTCCTCCCTCTGCTGCAGCCCTGGGCTGAGTTCCCACCTGCTTCCTCCGCAGACACAGCATACATTCGACCCCCTTCCTGGTACAGGCTCAGTGGAGGAACAGTAACGGTATCAGCCAACTCCAAGGCAGGTCTAGTAATGCCTGCAGCCCCTGCCGCCCCCTGGCCAGCCACCCGAGCCCTGTCCCGGCCAGTTCCTGCCCGCCCACCACTGGCAGCTCCAGCCCTGACTGCTGACCTCGGGGCTGGGAGCTGGTTCCCAGCAGGGCCGGCTTTTGCTGGGAGACGGGATGATGAGTCAGCCTCGAGCCGGGCACCAGAGCCCTCTGGGGATGGACGGGGAGCTGGCCTGGCCCGATGCCACCCTGCAGGGCGGCAGGGCTGGTGATGGGTCCTGGTCAACTGGATGCAAAGCTTCTTCCTTTGCTCATCAGGGAGGCGCGGCCAGCTCCAGGGAAGAGCCAAATGCTCCCCAGGACCCCCTGAATGGGGACAGGGAGGGGCCCCAGGCGGCTGGAAGCCAACCACAGAAAGCCACATCATGGACGTGTTGTGAGGGAGGGCGTCTCTCGAGAACAAAAGGCCCATTTCTAGACTTGCCAAACTGGGGAAGCTGCAAGAGGAGAAAGAGAGGGGCGCGCACACAGCTACACCACACAAGCCGTGTGAGCGCACACGCAGGAACAGGTCCGCACGGTGTGGCTGAGACCCTTCCTGAGGATTTTGTTACTGAAATATCAGGAGGACTTGATGATAGGCGGTTTCACTCTAACGTCTGACCCCAGCAGACTGCTAGGCCAGTGGGTCGTCCAGCCTCTGAACTGCGCGTCCACTTCACCGCCTCCCTTCTCTCTCTTATGCGCACACCATCTCCCTACATAGCTCCCCTAGCCCACCGAATTTCCTTGGCCTCACTTGGACCAAGACCCCAGGGGTACAGGTGACATCAGGGAGAGTGAGTCAGACAGAAACCACTGCCCTCCCCCCACCCCACCCCCAGTCAGTTCTGTGCCTGGCTTGTTTGTGTCCTTCTGACAATTCCTGACACCGATGTTCACTGAGCAGCTACATGCCAGGTGCTGTGCCTGGCAGGGGTACAGAGCAGCCCCCCCTGCTAGGTCCATTTGGAATCTCATGGCAGCCCCCTGGGGAAGAAGGGGCAGGTGGCATCCCCCAGTGCAGAGAAGAACAGTGAAACTCAGAGCTGCCATAGCAACCCACCGCCCCCCTCCTGCACTCACAGCCCTTCTGACTCAGACGTTTGTTTGGGAGCCCTGCCCCATGATTTCTTTCTTCTGGAGAGAAGCCGGTGCCTGCTGCGGCCTTTTCCTGGCTACCCCACCATTAAGGGACCCGGCAAAGCTCAGAGTACCTGGTCCGCCCCTTCGCGACACAAGACAGGGAGCTGGGAGGCGCCCATGTTGGCCTTTCGGGGTGGGAAATGGGGTTGGTCCCTACACAGGTGTGGACAAGAAAGACCCTCCTCGCAAAGCCGAGGGGCGAGGCTGCCGCTGGGGTGGGATAGAGGCGGCAGCCGGGGCGGGGGCCGAGGGCCAAGGGGGCTTCTATTGTCCTCCCTGGAGCTCGCCAGCCCCTCCTTTCGGGTGCGCGGTCCCCAGACCCCTGGGATGGCGGGAGGAGGCGCTGCAGCGCGCGGTGGAGCGGGGATGCGCGGTGCTGATGCTGCAGCCCTGCCGCATTCTGCGGCGGCGTCCCCGGATTGGCCGCGCGCGATGACGCCAGGCCAGGCGCGGCGGGCGGGGCCCAGCCTATAAGAGCGGGCGGCGGGGGCGGCAGATCCTCCGCAGCCAGCCCCGGCCCCAGCGCGTCCGCCTGCGTCCCGCAGCCGCCCGCCACACGCACCGAGCATGAGGGAGATCGTGCACATCCAGGCCGGCCAGTGCGGCAACCAGATCGGGGCCAAGGTGAGGCCGCGCGCCGCCCCCCTGCGCCGGGCTCCGCACCCGGCGCGCATCCCGCGTCCCCCGCCCCCTCCTCGAGCCGGTCCCCGGGGGGAGGGAAGCAGGGAGGCGGTACGCGCAGAGCCGCACCCCGAGCCTCACTCGCCACTGCGAAGCCTAGAAGAAAAGGATGGGCTTGCCCTCGCTGCGGGCTGCCGGGACGCCGGGTCGTCCCCTCTGCCATTCCCACCCCCGCCTTTCCGCTGCCCCTACCGGGCTCACCTCGGGCCTGCGGGAACTACTTCACCACTAGGCCCCTCCCCTCCATTGTTAGCCCACCTCACAGATGTTGGAACTGAGGCGGGAAGGGGATGGCGTCATCCCCAGCCGAAGCCAGGAGGCAGGTGTCCCATCCCTAAGTCCAGCGAAGCTGTCCCTTGCCCAAGGTCACACAGCAAGTGGAGACAGAGCCTCTCCACCCTCCGGCTCTCAGTCTCTGCAGATGCCCGGCGCAGGGCTCAGGCTGAGTGGGTGCGGCCTGCTGCCCCCTGTGCTCTCCTCAGAAC
>NW_020185335.1:15962169-15974005 GCF_003031525.2 Neophocaena asiaeorientalis asiaeorientalis
GGCTTTGTCAGCACCAAGGCTAGGGACCCAGCGAGGGCTGGTGTCGAGCTGGTTCCCCAAGGAGGCAGTGGGAGGAGACAGGTCCTGGAGGGGAAGGGGCCAGGAAAGGCTTCCTCTGGAGGCTGTTGCCATGGAAACCGGGCAAGAACAAAAAGCTAATTACAACAGGGCTGGGGCAGCCACGTGGCTGACATGTAAATTGCAACTTGGGCTGTAGGGTGGAGGCGCCTCACATGGGGGGGAGGGCGTAGTGGGGAGACACCCTAATCACCGAGGAGACAGCTGTGCCTGCCTGAGGAAGGGGCTGGGGGAGGGGAGGCCTGGGGGACCAAGGCCTCAAATTAAATCAGGGCTCTGGGGGCTGTCACTGACAGCTGCCCTGGACGGGCAGAAGGGGCCATGGGCTCATTAATGTGGTCACAGGGGCCAGGTCTGCCCTGAGCATCTGCTCCTCCGAGAGTCAGGGGTCACTGAAGGGAAGCAGGGCAGCCTGAGTCCCACCATGAGCCTGGGGGAGTGGTGATCCTGTCACGGGGTTTCCTTCTATGGCTGGACCGGCACTGATCAGGCAAACGCAGGTTCATGCCCAGCTGCAGCCCCCATGGGTGGGGGGCAGGGCAGAGGCAGCGGCCCGAGTGCTGGACAGTGGCCTCCGCAGAGATTTTTTTCCTGCTTCAAGTGCAGTGGCCCTTGGGTTTGCTCATTACTTTTTATTCATTTTGGCTTAATTTCCTTAACTCTTGTTTGTTTTTAAAACTAATATCTGATCCTTTTTAACAATGCAAAAGAGAGAGTGGTGGATTTGGGGGGGAGGGGGATCGTTTCTTCCTTTTCAACCGCTGCCCTTTGCAGTGACCAGTGGAAGCAGTCTAGTGGTTTCCTTCCGGCCTCCCAGCCCTGGAAAAATCTCCAGAACCAAACTGGACGCGCTCACAGCGTGTGTGGGGATTTGCCTGCCCCGGCACCCAGCACCTGCCCTGTGGACAGGCATGCGTTCCTTGGCCATTTTTGTTTCCAGCTTCCGTACTGGTTGTGACCTCCTGGTGGAGGGAGAGCAAACTTTTCTCGCCCATCACCAGCAAGCAGTAGCTGACTGGGGTGGGCAAGAGGGGCTGCTTCCCCTGCTTGGGGGCGGGCCGCCCGCTCGGGAGAGGGCCTGGCTGCGGGTGGGAATGGGAGTGGAAGTTATGGAGGGAGGTCAGGGCGATAGGGGCCAGGAGAGAGCAGGGCTCTCCTGAGAGGTGACATGACAGCATTTATGACTCGTGACGATGACCACTACGTGTTGGGCGCTGCACCTCTCGAGGCTGCGGTGGGATTGGGTGTCGCCCTTCCCCAAGGATAAAAAAAACGCCTGGGATGGACAGAGCAGGAGTTTGAATCTAGGCCTGTGTGGACACATCAGGATGGGCAGGGAGAACCCAGCTCCCACAGTGGGGCGAGGAGTCTGAGGACCCCACCCTCCGCCCCTAGGGGGCAGGGCCGTCCTGGAGCCTTTGTCTGCGCCCAGCCTCTCGGCCGCTGGGCGGGGCCTCGGAAGGGCGGGGCTTGGCCCTGACAACCAACGGGAAGAGGAATTTCCTGGTTTCCGCACTACGGACAGCGCCGCGGCGCGCGCCCCCAGCTCACAAAACCGTGGGGTCTGAAATAGGAGCCCTGGTCTGGACCCTGGGGTCCGCGCGCCACGTGGCAGTTTTCTTATCTGTAGTGATGATCATAATTATTCTTTAATTTATAAAATAGTATTTTGTTATTTATTAAATGTTATATAATCTGTATATATAATATATTCTAAGTTTTATTATTTTAAATCACAGTTCGTATTTGTTTTAACTACAAAAGCAATTATTAACGTATTCTCCTTCTAAAAAGTTGAAACATTGCAGATAAGGCTAAAGTGCCCATGTAAGCACCTCGCCCCTCTCCGTCCCTCTCTTCAGGCAGGACAAGTTATTTTCCACTATTCTAGTCCATCTTCTGTGCATAAGCACCTATGTGTAAAAAATATAGCATCTGCTGTGAGATTCTTGCTTTAACTCTGTATGTCATTGCAATGTGCCTTTTCCCCTAAGGGTGTGCCTTGGAGATCTGCTCATACCAGTGGTGATCTCTTATTGCAACACAATATTCCAAAGTATATTGATTTTTTTTCAAGTATCTTTTATTTTATTTATCAGTGAATATGACTTTACAAATTTAAATAACATCTAAGGCCTTCTAATTTTGTGAGGCCAACATTTGCTGACTGCTTTTATGTGTCAGGCCTTGAGTTGACCACTTGAAGTGGGTATCGTATTATGTCCACTTTACAGATGAGAAAACGGAGGTCCTGAGAGGTGGAGTCACTGGCACACACTGGCCAGTGCTGGGGTCTGCACTCACTCTGGTCTGCTGCCTCCTGGAAGCCTATGCATGTCATAGAGCGGTCCAGAGAACTTTCCATAGACGTGTTGGTGGCTCGGTGGCTGAGTCACTCTCTCCCCCTCCCACACTTGCCATCTCAAGCTCATCCCTTCTCTACAGGGGCTGTGGGTATCTCTGAAGCCAGAGGTCTGGGGTGTCCCAGGGCTGTGGGAACCAAGGCCTGCGGCTCACACTGTCCTGAGGAGGGCATGGAGAACCCAGCAGTGGGAGGAAGCTCTGATCAGGCCCTGAATGCCTCAGTGACACCTCTAATTCCAGCAGTAATGCACACTTAATGCAGAAAAAAAGAAGAAAACTTATCAATGACAAAAACACACAAAGGAGGAAGAAGTCCAGCTCCCGCCCTTGCTGAGAGCTGACCTCTGATAACTCTCTCTGGGTGAAATGCCAAGATTCTTCTGTACATTTTATAATAATGACAGTTCATACTTCTCAGGTTTAAAAATGTTTTTATTTTTAACTAATCTTTTTTTTTTTTTGAGAAGTTAACATGTGCCCATGACAAAAATTCCAAAAGAACCAAACGGTGTGCAGTGCCAAAGCCTCTCCCCCAGCCCCGGACCACTCTCTCAGGCACGGCTGCCTCCCCCAGCCCCGGACCACTCTCAGGCACGGCTGCCGGGAGCAGATTTTTGAATGTCTGTCAGAGACATCTATATATAGATACGCACGTGAAAACTGATTTCTAACTGCTTTTCTCACTGAGCAGTCTTTTCCAGAGCACATGACCCATGTGTAGAGGCCCTTTGCTTCTTGGGGCCTTCACACCCGTTCTTCTGAGTCACCCCAACCCTGAGGGGCAAAGGGGAGGGGCACTGGTAAGTCACACGGTGTGTGACCACGATCTCCGGCCTGCATGGGCAGCTGTGCTCTGAGACAGCCTGGCAGTGCCCCTGGGGCGAGCACAGAGCACTGCGCAGCCTTCCCTTCACCCAGGGCGGGTGTCTTTGCGTGCTAATAATCCCACACGGCACTCACCATTCACAGGCTCTGTGCAGAGTAACTTGCTTTATTCTCGCAACAACCTGGCTTCATCATCAGGCCCACTGAACAGGTGAGGCCACTGAGGCACAGAGAACCTTCAGGACCTGCCCAAGGTCACGCAGCTGGGAAGGGGTGGTCCTGCCCTGCCCCAGTCCTGAGAGAAGTGCGGTAGGTTCCTGCCCAGGGCGAGCAGGGCAGGAGGCCGTGGGGAGAGTGAGCCCTTGAAGCCGGGGCTGTGCCATCTCAGCTTGGACAGTCTGGGTAACCCCAGGCAAGTCATTCCCCACTCAGGCCCCTGTGGTTCCTGTTGGCTGCGGCCGCTGACGTGCTGGACGCTGCCAGGCCCTGTCACTGGACATCTTTGCCTCGACACCGAGGGGCACGTGTATCCTGGACCCTGTCTCCAGCGCTTACCTTCTGTGTGCTTCAGCTTTCTCATCTGAAAGGAGGGAATTAAAAGCGAAACACCCCAAGAGGGTGTTTATTACTCATGGAGAAGTAGACTGTCCAAGGCCCCTGGTCACCAAGGGCAGAGCTGGGTCTGGGGATCCGGGTCTGTGTCAGCTGAGCCCTGAACCACGCTGAAGGCTCTGGTCTCCATGGACATGCATATTTATTATGACAATTTTCTTACAGATGACAGAGCTAGGGGCTCTTTTTCAAAGTCACTCAAAGGGACTGGTGCAGGCTTTGGGTCCAAGCCCCTAATTTCGTACCAGGGCTTCAAGGCTACGGGAGGGAAGGGGCCTGGTGGGGGTCACAACCACCTACTGACCCCTCCGTTCCCCCTGCAGTTCTGGGAGGTCATCAGCGACGAGCACGGGATAGACCCCAGTGGCAATTATGTAGGGGACTCGGACCTGCAGCTGGAGCGCATCAGCGTCTACTACAACGAGGCCTCTTGTGAGCCCCCATCCTGGACCGAGGGGTGGGGTGGGGGGACCTTGACTGCTGGGTCCCAGCATCTCTGCCTTCCTTTTGGTTGGCTGGCAGGTGCGACCAGAGACTCACAGAATAAAGACAGGGCATCCTAATAACCCTAGCGAGATTCAAATGTGTTTAATGGCCATGAGACACACGCACAGTCCGGTGGAATGGCCAGGGCTGGGCAGGGTCCCAAAGGCCCCTTCAGGAGGCCCATGGGAGGGTCCAGAGCAGGGGTTACCTGGAGAGGTCGGGCAGGGGGCTACTCAGCAACTGGTGCGAAATGGTGTCTTTAGTGAACTGGCAAAATATTAACCTGCCCACGTAGACATGGGATTTGGTCCTGGCTGTCCGGATGTCAACCATGACTCCCTTTTCACACGTGGCTCCTGCCTCTCTGACCCCAGAGTCTGAGCTCTTAGGGTGAGAGCACGAGGCTGGCAGTCCGGGGCAGGACGTAGGGGGCAGGAGGGGCGCCTAGCTTCTGTGACCCATGTAACCCACCCCTCTGCCCTCAGCTCACAAGTATGTGCCTCGGGCCATCCTGGTGGACCTGGAGCCTGGAACCATGGACAGCGTCCGGTCTGGGGCCTTCGGGCACCTCTTCAGGCCTGACAACTTCATCTTCGGTAAGTTTCCCCTGCCCCAGCCTCTCCTGGTGGACCCCACTGCCGGCAAACCCAGATCAGCAGAAACAAGGGCAGAGTCAGCCCTGCCTGTGACCCTGCAGAGCAGACCTGATCTCCCCAATCTGCAGCCTGGGACAGAGTCCCAGAGAAAGGGTTCTGTGCAAGGAGCAGAAACCACTTGTGATTTCAAGCAGAACGATGTGTGCGACAGAGGCTTGAGCTCACAGGATCCTTAGAGAGATGGGGGCGGGGGCGGGGGGCAGAAGCAGTGCCTCCAGAGGATACCGGCTCACGAGCACGCGACGTTGCTGTGGTCAGGTCAGCTGTCCTCACGCCCTTGAGTCTGGTGGCAGGGCACTGGGTGCTCACACAGTGACAGGAGGAAGGCCACAGCCCACTTCCACCCCCCAGCGCTCAGCACCCCGACTCGTGGGCGTGAGCCTCTCCCGACCCCGGGCTGTGAGGGGTGCTGGGGTTGCAGTTTACCCTTCCAGCACAGCCGGCCAGAGGGTGGATGGCCTGGAGGGGAGGGCTGATCGACTCCCCACACCGTGTGGCTGGGAGGGGTTGAGAAGGTGCGGGCAGCCCCGCTTCATGGAGGGTAAACAGGCACAGGGCTGCGTCCGCGGCTGCCATCAGGCAGGCACTGGAGGTCTGACCCCGTCCGTGTCCCCCTGCCCCCGTCCCAGGTCAGAGTGGGGCCGGCAACAACTGGGCCAAGGGCCACTACACGGAGGGTGCCGAGCTGGTGGACTCGGTCCTGGACGTGGTGCGGAAGGAGTGTGAGAATTGCGACTGCCTGCAGGGCTTCCAGCTGACCCACTCGCTGGGGGGCGGCACGGGCTCGGGCATGGGCACCCTGCTCATCAGCAAGGTCCGCGAGGAGTACCCCGACCGCATCATGAACACCTTCAGCGTGGTGCCCTCGCCCAAGGTGTCGGACACGGTGGTCGAGCCCTACAACGCCACGCTGTCCATCCACCAGCTGGTGGAGAACACGGACGAGACCTACTGCATCGACAACGAGGCGCTGTACGACATCTGCTTCCGCACTCTCAAGCTGGCCACGCCCACCTACGGGGACCTCAACCACCTGGTGTCGGCCACCATGAGCGGGGTCACCACGTGCCTGCGCTTCCCGGGCCAGCTCAACGCCGACCTGCGCAAGCTGGCCGTGAACATGGTGCCCTTCCCGCGCCTGCACTTCTTCATGCCCGGCTTCGCCCCGCTCACCGCCCGCGGCAGCCAGCAGTACCGCGCGCTGACGGTGCCCGAGCTCACGCAGCAGATGTTTGACGCCAAGAACATGATGGCGGCCTGCGACCCCCGCCACGGGCGCTACCTGACCGTGGCCACCGTCTTCCGGGGCCGCATGTCCATGAAGGAGGTGGACGAGCAGATGCTGGCCATCCAGAGCAAGAACAGCAGCTACTTCGTCGAGTGGATCCCCAACAACGTGAAGGTGGCCGTGTGCGACATCCCGCCGCGCGGGCTCAAGATGTCCTCCACCTTCATCGGCAACAGCACGGCCATCCAGGAGCTGTTCAAGCGCATCTCGGAGCAGTTCACGGCCATGTTCCGCCGCAAGGCCTTCCTGCACTGGTACACGGGCGAGGGCATGGACGAGATGGAGTTCACCGAGGCCGAGAGCAACATGAACGACCTGGTGTCCGAGTACCAGCAGTACCAGGACGCCACGGCCGAGGAGGAGGGGGAGATGTATGAAGATGATGACGAGGAATCCGAGGCGCAGGGCCCCAAGTGAAGCGGCTGAGGGGTGGGACGCGGCCGCGGCCAGGACCGAGAGGTCTGTCCCCTGAGCCATGTAGCCACTGACACACCCCGGCCCTTTCCCCCACCAGGCCCGGTCATGTCACCCTAGGGCTCCCAAGTGTGTGTCCTTTAGTACTTACAGCATCCCCGCCCTGTGTGTCTTCTCAGCTGTCTTCCGCCATAGGTCAAATCCATTTTGCGTGGCCCGTTTGTCTCTCTGCTTTATTATCAGCTCCAGGCCTGATGTTTTACGGTTTGGTTTGTTTTTTTTACTGGTTTGTGTTTATATCTTGGGGGGGGATACTTAATAAATTTATTGCTGTCAGATACCCGTGCCTGGTGCTGGAGATTTCTTCTTATTCTGGAAAGTTGGGGCCAGAGGGGTTAGGAGGGGCAGACAGGGAGGCCTGGTGGCGGGGGCAGGACAGAGCATCATCGTCTCCCAGTGGGGGCTGACGTGGGCCTGTGCTTGGAACCTGCAGCTGTCCCAAGGTGCAGCCCCTGGCAGGGGAGCTCCTGGCGGTGGTGCTGGAGAAGGTGGCCATGGCTGCAGGAAGCCCAGGCGTGCTCTCAGGCGACCCGGGACAAGCCCCAGTCCCCTCCAGGGTGACTCGTGCCGCAGAGTTGTCCTCTGGCTTATACGGGTGCTAGACGTTAGAGGCAGGCAGCCGAGACCCAAAGGGGAGTCAGGAAGGGGTGCCCTTGAGAACTCCCCCGGAAAATGTGGTGTGCTGGACGGCTGGGGCTTGAGCCCTGGGGAAAGGGCGGGTCTGGTCGGCGAGTTGTGGGCACAGCACCCCGCGCAGCCGGACCGGGAGTGAAGTTCTGGCCCACGCGCCCCCTGGCGGTCGTTTCCTGTGGCCGCAGGGCACCCAGGGTCCCGCTGGAAGGGGAAACCTGGCCGCCCCCTCCTCGTATAGGGAGAGAAGTGGAATCCCAGAGGCGCTGCCTGCCCGGGGCCCAGGTGAGCCCGTGCAGAGCTGGACGGGCCCAGACCCTCTGCCCTCGGCCTCCCCACACCCCACCCCTCGAAGCCAGGGTCTCACCAAGGCCAGCTCCCCCGGGACACCCCTGCATCCCACCCTTCTGTGTGGATACCCGGGCAGAGAGAGGCCGAAGGGGCTGATCTGGACCAGGGAATGGAAGCCCCGAGAGGGCCGGCATCCAGGGCTCTGGCAGGAGCGGATGCTTCCAGGCGCCTGCTCCGGGCCAGGCCAGCTCTAAGCCCGTCGCGCGGCTGACCCTGAAGAGCTGTGCTTGCCCACCTCACAGGCAAGGCGGCCAGGTTACAGTGAGCGTGACTGTTTGTGTGTGAGGGTCTGAGCCCTGCGCTGCGCCCTCCTCTCTGGGTTGTGAAGGCCCCGACTCCACGTCCACGGCAGCTTCACAGGGCTGCGGCCTCCATGCACGGCAGGGGAGGGATGTCCACAGCTCAGGTTCTCAAGGGGCTCAGTGACCCCCAAAGACTTGAGTCCCCCGCCAGGTGTTGACAAAGCTCCCGATAGCCAGGTGCTCATGCTGGGTCCCCCGGTCCGTGGTCTTCCCGGGCTCTCTCCTGAGGGGTGGAAAGCTGTGCCTTGTTTAACCTTTACAGTGAGGCCACCAGGTTTCCAGGCAAGAAACGAGGCTCAGAGACGTGAGTGTCTGCCCGTTGGCAGGTGGCACAGCCGGGGGTCCGGCCCAGGCTGTGTATCTCTCCACTTTGCTTCAAGTGGCCACAGATCCACTTCCCTCCGGAGCACCTGCACCTGTGAGAACTTCGTCCTGGCTCGGGTCACATAGATGAAGCTGGCCTCCTTGGGCCGCCCTGCCTTCTCTGCCTAGACTGCAGCCCCGCTTTAGCACTCACGATGGCCTAGGACACCTCTGTTGCTCCCCGGGGTTCCTCTCTTGCGGGAGGGGCTTGGCACCTCCTTCCTCCAGCCCTCCCTCCTCTCCTCCTGCTGGGTCCCTCCGCCCCGTCCCTTGAGCCTCCGGCTCCCTTTCTTTCTTTCTTTTTTTTTTCGGTTTGCGGGCCTCTCACTGTTGTGGCCTCTCCCGTTGCGGAGCACAGGCTCCGGACGCGCAGGCTCAGCGGCCATGGCTCACGGGCCCAGCCGCTCCGCGGCATGTGGGATCTTCCCGGACCGGGGCACGAACCCGCGTCCCCTGCATCGGCAGGCGGACTCTCAACCACTGCGCCACCAGGGAAGCCCCGGCTCCCTTTCTTATGAGGGGCCGTTTAGTTCTTTCCTGTTTTCCTCAGTCCTAGCCTCACTCCTCGCAGACATTGTGGAGCAGAGACAAGCCAGCCCTGGGCTCCGCGTGAAGTCCTGACCCACGGCGTCCCTGAGTGAGGTGAATGGCCGTGCTTTATGTCAGCGCATTTCAGAGCAGTTCGCTGTGCACCTGAAAACAGGAACACACGTGGAAAGTGGCTGGAACAGCATGTGGCCCATAACAAAAGCCCTAAGTGTTAGCTCTTACATGCCTGTTATTATTGGTGAGGCGAGATCATGTGCAGGGATGCCTGGACAGGAGGGGGCAGGAGAAACCCGCTCAGGGGTTACTCAGTCTCACCTGAACCTCCCCGAAGGGCTCTGATGGGCCCAGTGCCATCCAGTATTGACACCACTGTTGGATGGCCTTTGGGGCCGCCTACCTCACGGGCTGTTTTGCCTTCAGGTCCGCCTGTCCCTTTCAGCCTGGGTGATGGGCCAGGGGCATCTAGACCTGGGCACACTCCCGGCCCTTGCCCTGCGCCCTCAGCCTGGCATGCAGGGCTGCTCAGGGGCCAGGAGATGGCCTCACCCCCAGGGACAGGGCTGCCAGAGCAAATACAGGACAGGACGCCCAGTTACACTGGAATTTCAGAAGAAGAACAAATAACATTCCACTTGGGGACATGTTTATACTAAGCAATTATTCCTCAGTTACAAAATCTGGAAATCTGAGACTGGGGTCCCCGGCAGCCCCACAGCTGGGCCTGTTCTGGGGGCCAGGCAGCCCTGAGCTCTTCACCTACTAGGTCACACGTCCCGGCACACTTGTGAGGCGGATGCTTCAGGGGAAGGGGCCGAGGCCTGGAGACAGGCAAAGCTGCCCAAGACCCCAGCCTCCAGGGGCAGGGACACAATTTGCACGGAGGATGCCGGAGCCGAGTCATCATGGATCCCACCACCCCTGGGGGACAACGACAGCTTGAGAAGGGAGGCAGTGAGTGTGGAATGGAGATGACCGTCAACTCTGCCCCTCTCCATGTGGCAGGGCACTTCCCCTCTCTAGGGCACCTTCCCCAGCTGCGAAGAACACGTCCACTCATATTTTAGGAGTCGGAACTCCGTATAGATTCAATCGAAAGAAAAGACTTAGGCTCTTAAAATTCTTTGAAAGCGACTTGCTTAGATAATAATAGATGAGTGGGTACACATACGAGTGCAATAAAGCTCCGCATGTTGAGGCCACCACGTGCAGGGGCTGCTGCCAGCACAGGTGTAGGGTTTGGGGTCCTCCCCAGGAGAGGATGGGCCAGGGCACTGGCGCTGTGGAGGAAGGATGGAGCGAGGCAGAACTGGAGGGAATGAAGTCACAATGGGCTGGTGTGACGACACCCACCGCAGACCAGGACTGCGAAGCTGAGCAGGATCCCGTTTCCTGGGGAACTGCAGAGTTCAAGTATTAATACGCGTGGGACATTGGTGTGGGTGCTTCCGTATGCTTTTCTATCTTCTTCTCTGAGAGTTTCAGAGGAGGACTGTATTCTCATCCAGCAGGAACCATTTGTAAGGCCAGCTGAGAGTCTCCCCGGGACTCCTCCACTTTCCAGCACCTGTCATACCGCTAACACTCCTTCCAGCAGCCCTGGGGAACACAACGGCACGATTGGCAGAGGAAAACCAGAGAACAAAGATGAACGTGGTGGTGAGTGGGGACAGAGGTGGGGACAGGGTGGGGGGGTGGCAAGGGGGCAGGAGGAAGCCTTTCAGGAAGAGGAAGGATAGGGTTACCATCTTAGTCAGCGTCATAGTTTCTCAGGTGTATGCAACTGTCAAAACTGATCAGATGGTGCACTTGAACACGAAGCTTGTGTGTCAATCACACCTGCATAAAGCTGTCAAGAAAAAGGAAACTTCCAACAGCTGTCATCTCACCGCAAATCAAAGGCAGTGTTACAAGGACCCGCAGCCCCTGGCCTCTCCCGTTCCCCTCCTCGCCCTTCGCTGTTCACCAGACTCTGGCCACAGGAGCCCGCTCTCTGTTGCGCTGGCACACAGCCTCTTGTGGCGCCTGGGGGCCTTCGCAGGTGCAGCTCCTGAGCGCTGTTTCCCAGCTGTCCTGCGGTTCTCTCCTTCTTACCGCGTGGGTCTGGAGCACGACGTCCTCCTCCCAGACCTTGTTTGCCACCTTGTCATCCTGTGTATTTTCTTCCTGTGCTTCATATCTCTTACTGATTTGCATCTTTGCTTATTGTCTGTCTGGCTCCTTGAGTTCTGGGGCCGTGTCTGTCTTCTCCCCGCTCTGTCCCAGGGGGAGTGGGCCCCTTGCCAGGTGGAACATTCTTCCTCTCAGGGCCAGTCTCACTCAGGACTGGCCCTTCCTCAGTCCCTGTAAGTAAGTACCTACGTGTCTAGGTACTGTTCTAGGCCCCAAAGAGTGAAGAAAGCAAAAAAAAAAAAAACCCTTGTCTACAGCCTTTATTTAGTGTCTGGTGCGGGGCAGGGGGTGGAGGTGGGGTGGAGACAAAAATCAAGTGAAAATGTACAAGACAGAGGACATCAGGCAGTGACACGAGTCATGGAGAGAAACCTAGCAGGCGCCCCTGGAGAGCAGCAATTATACTGGTTCCCACAGACACAGACTTCTCCAGCTCCCGCCCCCATCTCCACTGAGCAGCCCCTAGTCTCACTGTGCCTCAGTTTCATCCTCTGTGAAATGGGGTAGAAGTGCAGTGCTTCTCTCCCTCACCAGTTGTGAACATGGGTGGAAGGAAGTACAACCATCTGCTGCTTGCAGTGATTCCCTCTTCTGTTTTTCCCCCCTCAACCACTGGGGTTTCAAAGAAAATTAGGGGACTTCCCTGGTGGTGCAGTGGTTAGGAATCCATCTGCCAATGCAGGGGACAT
>NW_020185335.1:15974066-15986520 GCF_003031525.2 Neophocaena asiaeorientalis asiaeorientalis
AAAAAAAAAAAAAAGAAAATTAAATACCAACGTTTAAAAGAGAGTGGTTTCGACTTAAACCAGGACTTTTGTGATTACGGAAAATCTAGGCAATGCCGTCCCCTGCCTATACCATTGTTGACGAAAAATCAATCAGTTGATCTAAGGAAGAAATGGAAAATTTTATTCGAGCCAAATTTGAGGATTATAACCCAGGAACACCATCTCAGTAAAGCTCCAAGAACTGTTCTGCCATTAGAAGTCAAGTCACAGTTATACAGGTTTTTTGAGACAGAGGGCTGGACATCAAATGACATATTATTGACAGTTTAAACAATCTAGATCTAAGCTCATCCTGGCCCCTTACAAGATCAGGAAGGAACCTTATCTTTTTTAAAAAATAGATTTTAGGGCTTCCCTGGTGGCGCAGCGGTTGAGAATGTGCCTGCCAATGCAGGGGACACGGGTTTGATCCCTGGTTTGGGAGGATCCCACATGCCGCCGAGCAACTAGGCCAGTGAGCCACAACTACCGAGCCCGCGCGTCTGGAGCCTGTGCTCCGCAACAAGAGAGGCCGCGATAGTGAGAGGCCCGCGCACTGCGATGAAGAGTGGTCCCAGCTTGCCACAACTAGAGATGAGCCCTTGCACAGAAACGAAGACCCAACACAGCAAAAAATAATTAATTAATTAATAAACTCCTACCCCCAACATCTTTAAAAAAAAAGATTTAAAAATATTTATTTATTTATTTAGGCTGTGCCGGGTCTTGGTTGTGGCATGAGGACTCTTAGTTGAGGCATGTGGGATCTAGTTCCCTGACCACGGATGGAGCGGGAGCCCCCTGCACCGGGAGCGCAGTCTTACCCACTGGACCACCACGGAAATCCCGGAACCCTATCTTTTAAGCAGCTGTCGTGGATGCCAGGAGAATGCTGCTCTTTGTGCTTAGGCAGGCGTTTCTGCCGATGGGGAGGTTTGATCGATGCGTAAATGCAGATACAGATGCACAGCGGGGCGAGAGCAGGCCAAAGGGCAGAGAAAATTTTTATGTTTAAAATTTTCTTGTCTTGCCATAAAACATGAATTTTGTTTCACACCACCTTGAAGAGCTGGGATGAAGTGTCACCCGTTTCCTGGAGCGGGAGGTGGAGGCCTCCGGGCGGGGGGCGGGACGCGCAGACTCCGCCTGTGCTGTGAGCCTCCGGGCCGCAAGAGGCAGCAGCGGGCGGGGCGGATACAGTGTATCGAGGGCGGCGGTGGATACGATGTAACGAGGCCGGCCGGCCGCACACAATGTAGCGAGGGCTGCGGCGGTCAGGTGAGCGGCGGAGCGGGCGCGGGCGGGGGTCCGGGTGGAGGAGACGAGGACGCTCGGGCCGCCGCGACCCGGAGCTCGGAGAGACCCCTCTCCCGACGCGGACCCCGCGGCGCAGGGGGCGAGGGACCCGCCCGAGGCCCCGGCCCGGGCGCAGAGCAGGATTCGGACCCGCGGGTCCTCACCTGGGGGCAGAGGGATTTGGAGACCTCAGCCGCGCCACCCACCCGAGCAGGGTTCGGCGGGGAAGGCGTCCCCCGGCCGATGATACCGTCACTGCTTCCGGCCGTCGACACTCTCTGTCTGTAGGATCCGTGAGGCCCGAGGGGTCGCCGTGGCTGTGCCGCCCTGCGCTGGGGCTGGACCACTCGGAGCCTCAGTTTTCTCATCTATGAAACGGGCGGAAGTGGTGGAAGAGACCTGCCCCTGTGCGGAGCCAGTTAGCGAGGGTCCCCAGAGTGCATGTTGTTGTTGTTGTGGGTGAAGGTGGGGGAGGCCCGTTTGGGGGCGGCGTCTCCCAGACGCCGGGGTGGCTGCCGCTAAGCTTCAGCCGCAGACAGTCCTTCAAGGGACAGTAACTGTGCCCCTGCGGGGTCCTGGCAGGCCTCCTTCCAGGTGTGAGCAGTTAGGATGTACCTTCGGCCCTGCGCCCTCCGGGGAGAAGTGCAGGGGCCTCTGGTGGCAGCCGGGGTGATAACAGGTCCTCTTGGTAGCCGTGCCTCCCCGAGAACAGGAGAGGCTGTTTCGGGCACATCTGAGCTTCAGCCCCATGTTCCTCGGGGCCCTGAGACGTCTTGGGCTTTGTTCTGAGCTTTCCTTTCATCGCAAAGACGTGGAGTCCGCAGCCCCCGTGAGAGGAGGTCTCTGGAGGAGGGTAGACAGTGCAGTACCGGGTTTCGTGCATGCCTCTCAGTGCCCACCTTCCTGCGTGCTCCTCTCTGAGGCCAAGCCTGAATTCCGGGTGCAGAGCTCTCTGGGAGGTGAACCTGGTGGGGCGGTGAGGGTTGCTGTCACTTTCCTCAAAGTCAGCTGCCGCGCACTACATCTGCCAGGCAGGCCCCTGTGTCGGGACATCATCTGTCTGCCCTCGGCAGCTCCCCTCCCACACCCCCAAATACGATTCTCCAACTTGGCTGGAGAGAAACTGGGGCTGAGAGAAGTCAGGTGACCCCATCATTCACTCACCTGCAGCCTCTCTGCCAGGCTTGAGACTGGCACTGCCCATAAGGGGGTTAATGAGAGATGCTTTTTCCAGGAGAGCCTGTAGCCCAAGGAGGGCTGCTGGGAAGAGTGGAGGCGTTCCTGCCTTTGAGCTCCTCCGGCCATATTTTATTTTATTTATTTATTTCTTTTTCTAGGTAGGGCCTGAGAACCTGTGCTTTTTATTTATTTATCTTTTAAATTGAAGTACAGTTGATTTACAACGTTCTTTTAGTTTCTGGTGTACAGCAAAGTGATTCAGTTAAATATATAGATATAGATAGATAGATTCTGCTTCATATTCTTTTCCATTATGGTTTATTACAGGATGTGGAATCTAGTTCCCTGTGCTATACAGTAGGACCTTGTTGTTTATCCATTCTATATAGAATAGTTTGCATCTGCTAACCCCAAAGGCTCAATCCAACCCCCCACTCCTTCCCCCTTGGCAACCACAAGTCTGTTCTCTATGTGAGTCTGTTTCTGTTTCATAGATAAGTTCATTTGTGTCATAGTTTAGATTCCATATATAAGTGATATCATCTGGTATTTGTCTTTCTCTTTCTGACTTATTTCACTTAGTGTGATAATCTCTAGGTCCATCCATGTTGCTACAAATGGCATTATTTCATTCTTTTTTTTTTTGAGATTTAAAAGTGATTTCTTTATTTCCAGTTCCTACTGATTTCATTTCTCACATACACTCTTTAAGAAATAAAGGACGAAGTAGGAAATTAAAGTACATTAATAAAGACACAGCAGTGTTTACAACACACACCCATGTCATCACATCCTCTTGTTAAGTGCTGTATGTTTCCCATGCTCAGGCCTCACTGGACAAATTCCGTTTGAGTCTAAAACAGTAAACTGTCACCCTGTGGTCCAATAGATGGGTGAAAAAAAATACTTTTGCAATTCCCTGGGGACAGGACTGGGTTATACACTGGTTGAGCCACAGCATCCAGGCTGCACAGGTAAAGAGAGAAAGGGTGGGGTTGGGTGGGATGCCAGAAACCAGAGAGGTGAGGTGAAGGGATTACAGGAAATACCTCCTGAGGGAGGGAGTCTCCACTTTCAGACTTTTTAATTGGCATAAAATTGCTTTACAATGTTGTGCTAGTTTCTGCTGTACAATGATGTGAATGAGCTATATGTATACCTATCTCCCCTCCCTCTTGGACCTCCCTTCCACCTCCCCCCTGCATCCTACCCATCTAGGTCATCACAGAGCACTGAACTGAGCTCCCTGTGCTATACTGCAGGTTCCCACTAGCTATCTGTTTTACACACAGTAGTGTGTTTATGTCAAACCTAATCTCCCAATTCATCCTACCATTCCCTTCCCCTCCCCGTGTCCACACATCCATTCTGTATGTCTGCATCTCTATTCCTGCCCTACAAATAGGTTCATCTGTACCATTTTTCTAGATTCCACATATATGCGTTAATATACAATATTTGTTTTTCTCTTTCTGGCTTACTTTGCTCTGTATGACACACTCTAGGTCCATCCACATCTCTACAAATGACCCAATTTCACTCCTTTTTATGGCTAATATTCCATTACATATATGTACCACATCTTCTTTATCCATTCATCTGTCAGTGGGCATTTAGGTTGTTTCCGTGTGTTGGCTTCCGTGCATAGTGCCGCTGTGAACATAGGGATGCATGTATCTTTTTTTTGTGTGTGTGTGCTACGCGGGCCTCTCACTGCCGTGGCCTCTCCCTTTGCGGAGCACAGGCTCCGGACGCGCAGGCCCAGCGGCCATGGCTCACGGGCCCAGCTGCTCCGCGGCACGCGGGATCCCCCCAGACCTGGGCACGAACCCGCGTCCCCTGCATCGGCAGGCGGACTCCCAACCACTGCGCCACCAGGGAAGCCCGCATGTGTCTTTTTGAATTATGGTTTCCTCCAGATATATGCCCAGGGGTGGGATTGCAGGATCATATGGCAACTCTATTTCTAGTTTTTTGAGGAACCTTCATATTGTTCACCATAGTGCCTCTGGCCATCTTTTTTTTTTTTTTTTTTTTTTTTTTTTTTTGCGGTACGCCGGCCTCTCACTGTTGTGGCCTCTGCCACCGCGGAGCACAGGCTCCGGATGCGCAGGCCCAGAGGCCATGGCTCATGGGCCCAGCCGCTCCTTTGCACGCGCGATCCCCCCAGACCGGGGCATGAACCCGCGCCCCCCGCATCGGCAGGCCCCAACCACCGCGCCACCAGGGAAGCCCGCCTCTGGCCATCTTTTAAAACGCTGGGAGGTTTCTGGGGTGAGACCCCAGGGGTGGCTCCTGATCCTCCAGTCTCTTGGGGGTGGGCTGATCATCAAGTGATGTCAGAGACAGTTTGCTCTGCAGCGACTGTGGGTTACAGGCTTTACTGTCACGCACAAGTGCTTAATCCTCACCCCCCTCCCACCCCGCCCCAGGAGGCAGGCATGCTCCCTTATTTATGGGCAAGAAAATGCTCTTCACTGGGCAAGGCAGCATCACATCAGGCCTGTCTGATTCTTAATAGTAACAGTGATAACGATAGGTTGCAGCTGGTGTTTATTTCTGGCCAAGGTAGTCAGAAGTTTGTACTGACTAATTTAATCTTGAACTCCGCCCAGTGGGTACTGTTATCATCCCCACTTGAAACATGAGAACTCAAAAGCACAGAAAGCCTTAGGCATTTGCCCAAGGTCACACAGCTGGAGCTGACAGCTGGGACTTGAATAGGGCCAATTTGTCTGCTGACCACAAGGCTGTTAGGGTGATCAGTCAGGATCTGTGTTGGCTGCAAGACAGAACTCCTCCCAGTAACAGTAGTTTAAACAGAAGTTTCTTTCTGTCTCACCTGAGTGAAGCCTGGCAGTGAGCAACTCAGGGCTTCCTCATCACTCTGGAAGAAGGGGTTAGTGAATATGGATCTCACTTGTTAGTGACAACTGGGTCTCCCCTGCGCTCTGGGGGCTTCCTAGGGCACTGTGGCCCAAGCTTGCCATCTTGGGTGGTGCTGGGCATCAGGGCCTGACCACCCTGTGTGAGCTGCCCAGAGACATCAGGTCATAAGGGAGACTGTGACTTGGGCCCATGGCATCTGTGTCCTGCCGTGTTTCGACCTAGGGGCAGCTAGTCAATGGGTGCCAGGTTCTACCAGGCTGGAGCTTCTCCACATCCCACCACAGAGACCAGAGAGGCAGGCGAGGTCCCTGGGCTGTGAGAGAGTCCCTGCCCAGGTGCAGGGCAGCAGGGGGCGGGGTGGGGTGGCCCTGGGCCATGCACTCTGGCTCAGTTCTCCTTTCATGGGGCGGAGGGCAGATAGGAGTCAGAGGATTGCCTTGTATAATAACAAATTATTTCAGACGGTAACCAGGTATAAGGAAAGCATAACCAACATCCATGCCCTTACTACAAAGTTTTAACAAACATCTGTCCAACCTTCTGTGAACTCATTTGGCCCTGAAGCAGAGAGAGGCTAAGGGATGTGGACCCCCTAGTTAAGTGGGGGGACCTGGGAGGCAAAGCCCACCAAGGTCCCTTCCTCTGTCTCAGGAGCATCAGCCCCGTGTGTTCGCGGTTTGCTGAGCTCTGCGCAGGGGAAAGCAGTGCCAGGCTGTGGACCAGGCACTTCCTGCCTGTTTCCTTGGGTCCCGAGGTGTGGGGCTGGGCATGGGCTCTGGCCACATGGGGCATCAGTGCAGCGCCAGCCTGGGCCACACGGTGACTACACAGCGTTTGTGGGCCCTCCCTATGGGGCACCGGGAGGTGGGCCCTGCCAAGGCCACGCTGCAGGTGGCAGAGCAGGCCTGAGCCCTGGCATCGGCACTGACCCTTCTGCTGGGTGGGGGTGGGAGTCCCAGCAGGTGTGATCCTGGGAGCCGCACAGCTTTGGCGCCTCGGTGGACAGGGAGGGCGTGGCTCTACCAGGGCAAGTGAGGCAGGCGGGATCACAGGGGCCCGTGCTGGAGGTCTGACTGGGCACGCCCTTCTGGCTCTGCCTGCGCCATCAGCAGCTTGGACATCACTGCTCTTTGTGAGGGGGCTCCAGCAGTGGGCGCCGGGGTGAGGGGGCTCGGCTGGTTTGGGGAGGGTCTGAAGGGGGTGGCCGTGGTGTGGGGATGTTTGGCCTGGACCCTGCTGGGGAAGGGAGAGGGGCCAGGCCTCCCCTCCGAAGCTCCAGGCACTCAGAAAGGGGAGGGGACCGCAGCGAGCCCGGGAGCCGGACGCCCACCTCTGTCCCGCCCGGCCCGCCCGCCCACAGGTGGGGTGCTATGGAATATGACGAGAAGCTCGCCCGGTTCCGGCAGGTCCACCTCAATCCTTTCAACAAGCAGCTTGGGCCCTGGCAGCATGAACAGGGGCCTGGCAAGGAGGCCCTGCAGGTCGCTTCTGAAGGTGGGTGCTGGGGGCTGCTGTGCGGGTGGTCTGACCCCGTCACACCGGCCCCCCCTCTACAGGGTTCCTCCCGTGGACACGCGGGGGCCCCCCTCTTCTCTGCAGCACAACCCGCTTTCCATCTGTTGCATCCCCTGGGGAATGAACACTCCCCAGGGCAGGGATGTGTGCCTGTCTTGTCACTGCTGTGTCCCAGGGCCCAGCGCACAGCGGGTGCTCACTTGGAGAACGCTTGGGGCGTGAACTCAGCGCCAAGATCTGGAGGGTGAGAGGTCAGCAGGACGTGAGCCCCGAGACTGCGGATGGAGCCAGCGGGGTGCTGGGGGCCCCGGGGGTGTGTGTGTGCAGAGGTGGCCGGTGTCCACACGGGGTTTCACGTGTTCTGGTGTGTAGTGCTCCGGCGGCCCTTCTCGAGCCCGCAGATGTACACACGAGGCGTGGGCCTTAGAAATCGGCATGTTTCTGTAGTATTTACTGGTTTTGCATGGCACTCTCTTGTCTGCACAAGGATTCGGGTTCCTTTGCAAGTGCAAACAGGGCCGATGCCAGGGCAGGGCCCTGCTTCCCTCGCCTCCCGTGGGCTCCACGACTTCCTCCTGGGGGTGGCAGGCTGACTCGTCTCTCTGCCGCCCTCCCCAGAGGCCCTGCCCGAGCTGCCCCCGGGAGAGCCAGAGTTCCGCTGTCCTGAGCGTGTGATGGATCTAGGCCTGTCCGAGGACCACTTCGCCCGCCCTGTGGTAAGGTTCAGGGTCTGCGGGCGGGGAGGGGGACAAGGTGAGCCCCCAGAGCGCGAGGACCCGGCCATGTCCACCTCAGCAGGGGCTCCTGGGCCTGGAATCTGAGGCCCATGTGACACCTGGCTCCCACCCGCAAAACGTGTTTGCGGGCCTGTGGGGACGGGCTGGACCTGGGGTTGGGAGCCTGGGCTGCTGTTCTGAGCGCTGTTCCCTCCCCTCCCGGGTCCTGTGAAGCAAATGTGAGAGTTAATTCCACCTGTGGTCCCAGGGAGTCCTATAGTCATGCTGTAGGGTGAGGGAGAGGACGGGACCCTCACCCTGCCCACACCCGCTGCCCACTCAGCTAGGCAGGGCCACTCTTGTCTGTGCTATATTTTGTTCCATGGAAATCTTGCTGTTTCTTGTTTTTTTTGTTTGTTTGTTTGTTTGTTTTCTAATAAAAGGGCTCTAATAATTTTTTTTTAAAGTTTGAAAATCTTCCTGTTTTATGCAAACTATCTCCAACTTTTGAGAGAAACGTTATAGTAACATTCAAATATGATTCTTAAAAAATTCACCTGGAGACCCCAGTTCTCGTCTGCTGTTCATTTTTGTTGTTCATGTGGCCTTTGCGCTTTGCGCTTTGCTGCTGCAGGTACCTATTTCATTTATGTGCTTTGTATCTTTATTATACCATTTCTGAGCCCCTCCTATGGGCCACACACTGGTTTCCAAGAGAGGTGTCACCTCCTCTTTGCCCGGAGGCTCAGTGTACTGGGGGGAGGAGCACGGCTCCTGAGGGCAGTGACACTGCTTTCCTGGGGCAGGATCAGCCCCAGCTCTGAGCCCCGGCCTGTCTCCCTGCCCCTGAGTCTAGGGGCTTTGTTGGGCCCCGCCCCCGGTCCACCTGTGAGGTGCTGGGGCCAGGGGCGGGTGGGTGCCCGGGGTGTCTGTGAGCTTGGTGACCGAACCAGAGGCCACTTCCTCTCCTTGTCGACAGACGAGTGTCATTTCCCGGCTTTCCTCCAAGAGGAAGTTCTGTAGAAGTAAGTGAAATAGCATAGCCAGAAAAGCGATTGGATTTCTAAAAGAGGGAAGTGTGTTTCGAAAAACATCCTGATTTAGGTCTCCAGAGGCCCGTGGGTGGACAGGTCCAGAGAGGGGCAGGTGGTGTGGTGCGGCTCCTGCCTCTGCTGCCCGGGTTCCCGGGCCTTGAGCAGGTCCTCGGCCACCTGGGCCACCTGGGCGAGCAGGGCCAGGGAGGTCTTCTCTGGGCCCAACTGCCTATGAGGCTGGGCCTGGCCAAAAAGGAGAGCACGCAGGGGGCATCTGACCGTCACTGTCCCCAAACCCGCCACCTCCCGCCTCCACCCGAGCAGGGCCTGTTCCTGGCCTCTGACATCCAGCAGCTGCGGCAGGCCATCCAGGAGTGCAAGCAGGTGATCCTGGAGCTGCCGGAGCACTCGGAGAAGCAGAAGGACGCCGTGGTGAGGCTTATCCACCTCCGGCTGAAGCTCCAGGAGCTGAAGGTGGGTGCCGGCCGCCGCCCTCCAGGCAGCTGGAGCTGGGCTGGGGCACGCGCGTCCGGAGGCCGGGCCGCCTCTGGGGCAGCGGGGCTGAGGTTCCACCCTCCGCACCCGACTGGCCGAAGCTCCCCAGGCAGGCGGGAGAGAGATGGGCCGTCACCCCAGGTGCAGCCTGTGTCTCTACTAGTCTGATGGTGATCACAGTCCTGAGTCATGTGTCCACCCACTGGAGCGAGTGGGTCAGTTAATCCCACCTTGAACCACGTGACCCAGAGCAGGGGCTGGTTTGCCGAAGGTGACAACAGAAGGGCTCATGGATCCTGGAAGCCAAACACCACAGGGGTCCATCATGTAGTCCTTGAGTCTGTGCCCTGTTTGGCTGGGGCCCCGCCGCATCCCTGCACTGGTTCCTGAGTCCCTGGGAATATAGAAAGTGGAATGTTCATTAGAATATAGGTAAGGCTATGGCACGAGCTAAGACACCCCCAGATACAGTGGCTTAAAGGAATTGGTTGTGTAGTTTTACTCATGTGGAAATGTTGTAGGTGGCCCAGGGCCCCTCTGGCAGCTCTTGGTATCGGAGACCTCAGGTCCTCCTTTTTCGGTGCTCTGCCAGTCCCTGGCAAGTCCACGACAGCCCCCCGCTGCCTCTGGGTCTGCACCCAGCCAGCAAAAACAGTGTGGGAAGGGCAGCGAAGGCCCTTTCACCCCTGCTCACGTGCCGCCGGGGCAGCACCTAGGTACAAAGGTAGTCTGTAATCTGGGTGGTCCCGGCCTGACCAATCACTGTGTTCTATTGTAAGGGAAGGGCTGTGGCACTGGGGTAAATTTCACAACCTCTGCTACACGTGGTTACCTGGGAGACGCAGTCAAGGGGCTCGTGTGACGGGAAAAGAGCTGCTGCCTGGCTCACCTGTGACCCCTCCCCGGCCCCAGGACCCCAGTGAGGATGAGCCCAACATCCGAGTCCTTCTCGAGCACCGATTCTACAAGGAGAAGAGCAAGAGTGTGAAGCAAACCTGTGACAAGTGTCACACCGTCATCTGGGGGCTCATTCAGACCTGGTACACCTGCACAGGTGGGACGAGACCAGACTGCTCCTTCTGGCCTGGCACTCCAGGCCCCAGGGGAGGGGGAATTCTCTGCTGTGTTTTCGGTATTTACTGAGCCCTGTGGTGTGGGGGGGATGGGAGGTAGAGCAAGGGATGAAAGACCCAAATACCTGCCTTCACCAGGCTCACATCCACTAGCCATGCGTGGCTATTCGAATTTCAATTAATTAAGGTAAATAACTAGTTGCTCAGTGGTACCACGCACATTCCAAGTACACAATAGCCACATGAGGCTGGTGGCCAGCCATTGGACAGTGCAGACAGGACGTTTCCATCATTGCAGAAAATTGCATTGGAGGTGCTGTCCTGGATGAGAAATCACATAAATGAATGAAATGGTATGTTAGACAATGGTGTGTTATGTAAGCAGCGACAAGGGGCTGCTCTGGGTGCCTTTTCACTTCCCACCCGGGCAGAGTGAGGTTGCCACGTGTGCGAAAAAGAATAAGGAAAGGGACTAGTACGTGTTGGGGAGGGGGATGGGTGCCACGTTAGGGTGAAATGAAAAGGCATGATGTGACACTTAATAAAAGACTTGGAGGTTGGGAGCAAACCAGGAGTATATCTAGGAAGGAACATTTCTTCAGGGGAGCTGTCTGTGCAAAGGCCCTGTGGTCAGTGTGTGTCCAGTGTCTTCGAGGAGGGGCAGAGAGCAGTGTGGCTGGAGCACTGTGTCAGGGAGGAGGCACGGTAGAGGTGGGCTCAGAGGTGGCTAGAGCCTTTTGCGTAAGTGCGCTGGGGCCACGGGTGAGTGCAGGACGTACTTAGGTTTTAACTCCGGCTGCTGAGCTGAGCGTGGCCTGAAGGAGGGAAAGTGATGGACTGTGACCAGGGTGGGGCATTCGGATGAGAAGGGGCCAAGTGCAGCCCTAGCTGAAGGACTGGGATGACGTCTCAGTAGGTGGAAAGATGGAGCCACTGAAACCTGAGCTGGGAAGACTGGGGTGGGATTGGTAAGGAAGAGCTGGATTCCACCCAGACAGCTTGGGTTTGAGCCCTTTACGCACCCAGATGGGAATGGCAGGTAGGCCCCTGGCCCTTTGAGTATGGAGTTGGGGGGAAAGGTCTGCACGTACCTTCAGGGCAAGACTTGGGTGGGGACTGAAGGGACCTTTGACATTTGGGAACCTGCCTTGGTGCCTGGAGAGGCTCTTGCGTTGGTCTGGGAATCGGAGTACAGGCCCCTGGGGGTCCCGGCAGCTGAAGGTCAGCCTGGGGCGCAGGGTGACCACCCTTCTAAGAGGCACGTTGTCGGGCCCCCAACCAGGGTGTTATTACCGCTGTCACAGCAAGTGTTTGAACCTCATCTCCAAGCCCTGCGTGCGGTCCAAAGTCAGCCACCAGGCCGAGTATGAGCTGAACATCTGCCCCGAGGCAGGGCTGGACAGCCAGGATTACCGCTGTGCTGAGTGCCGGGCACCCATCTCTCTGCGTGAGTGCCCCGGGGAGAGCAGGGCACAGGGCGGAGGGGAGCTGCCTGGGCCAGGAGCCCTGCCGACAGCTGTATGAGAAACTTGGGTGCGTGCGATGGCTAAGGGTAGCGTGACTCCGGGGCACGAGTCCTGCTCCTTTCCTGGGGGAGCGACAAGGGGCTGCTCTGGGTGCCTTTTCACTTCCCACCCGGGCAGAGTGAGGTTGCCACGTGTGTCCCCTAGGAGTCCCTGCGGGGCTGGGCTGCACTCAGCCTCCCATGTGTGGCCCCATTGTCACAGAAAACCCACCTCGATGGGGAAATCCCGCAGCAGTCGCTCACAGGCTGTGTATCGGGCCTTCTTTCCAGAAACATACTGCCTCTGGCAGTCGCCTGGCGGGAGTCCTACTATTGTCCCATTTTACTGGTGAGAAACAGGGAAGCAGGGTGGCCTAGAAGACGATGAGTCGGGTGTGGAAGGTGGAACCCTTGGCCCCGCTGGTTCTCGTCCTGTGTGCCGTGGGCGCAGCTGGGGGAGGGACCTCGCAGGTCTCCCAGACTTTGTAATGCTTTCCCTCTCCACAGGGGGTGTGCCCAGCGAGGCCCGGCAGTGCGACTACACCGGCCAGTACTACTGCAGCCACTGCCACTGGAACGACCTGGCCGTCATCCCAGCGCGTGTGGTGCACAACTGGGACTTCGAGCCGCGCAAGGTGGGCGGGGAGCGCAGCGAGGTGGAGCGAGGGGCACGGCCCTGGGGTACAGCCCCCGCTGGCTGGAGAGTGGGTGGGGAGGGGGCGTGGCCTGGGG
>NW_020185335.1:15986794-15987874 GCF_003031525.2 Neophocaena asiaeorientalis asiaeorientalis
CTACCTGGCGCTGATGGTGTCGAGGCCCGTGCTCCGGCTCCGGGAGATCAACCCTCTGCTGTTCAACTATGTGGAGGAGCTGGTGGAGATCCGGGTGAGGCTGGGGAGGGGGCGGGCGTGGGGCGACCCTGCTCCCCCTGGGGTGTGGTGGATCGGAGAGATGCCGCCTGCTTAGCTGGGCCCCGCCCCTGTCCTTTAAGTTAAAGTCGCTAAAGCAACTGTCCAGCCACAATATGAAATACAACACAGGGATCAGAGGCAATCTGAATTTTTCTAGTAGCCACATTAGAAAATAAGAAGCAGGTGAAGTTCATTTCAGTGATGTAGTTTATCTAACCCAGCCTATCGGTGTACACTGTGGAGATACATTGCACTGTCACTCCTTCTTGCACTAGTCTTTGCGTCCCGTGTGTATTCTCCACTCAACCACGTCTGTGTGCTCAGGTGCTGGACGCACCTGAGAGTGGTGGGGCCACTCTCTTTGCCATTCAGCAGGAGGCCGGGGTGGGGCACGGGCAGGTGAGGGTGCCTCAGGCTGGTGCTGAGAGGGGTGGGGCTTGAAGGGGAGCGGGCTGAGGCACGGCAGGCCGAGCTGCCGAGATCCCGGGCTGAGGAGGGGTTTGACTGGTCAGTCTCCATCGATGGAGACAAGCTCAGATGCGCCTGAGGTATGTGTGCACGTGTGGAGCTGGGCTCGGGGGAGAGACTGCGGACGATGGAACCTCAGGGTCCTCCTGCCTGGCCAAGAAGCTGTGGCTTGAAAACTTGATCTTGGCTGGAGCGCTCAGATCCGGGGCTGTGCTGGGGGACGGGAAGGTACCTCCTGTCCCCTACTGACCCAGAGCGTAAGGTGACATGAGTTCCTACAGAGCCAGAGCAGGGCCAGCCCCTCCCCCACAGACACACCAGGCACAGCCCATGCCCCCACCAGGGATGCCCACCGGCCCCTCTCGTCCACAGAAGCTGCGCCAGGATATCTTGCTCATGAAGCCGTATTTCATCACCTGCAGGGAGGCCATGGCGGCACGCCTGCTCCTGCAGGTCAGCCCACCTGCCCCGGGGGTGGGGGGAGGGGATCTG
>NW_020185335.1:15987962-15994147 GCF_003031525.2 Neophocaena asiaeorientalis asiaeorientalis
CTTGTGTTGTGCTGTTAGCAGAAGGTCTCCACACTGTCACCGGGAACACTAGGTCTGCCGTAAACAAACAGGCATTGTACCCACAAAAACCTGCTCTGATTCCATCCCCGTGAGGGGCGCTGAGAGGAGCAGGTCTCATCCTGCAGCCTTCATGGGAGTCTCCATGGAGTGGACCAGGCATGGGCCAGCCCAGGAAGGGCTGACCACGAAACACTTTTCAAGGCTTACCTGTTTATTTGTTCTACAAATACTCACTGGGTGCCTGCTGCCGGCAGACAGTGTCTGGGTCCTGGGGGGCAGGGAGCAGAGCAGTGCCCTTCGGGTGGGCAGAAAAGAAAAGTAGGAAGCAGCGTGGCGGGGGTTGGCGAGGTGTGTGGATGAGATACAGTGGGGAAGGGGGCCCAGCTGCAGCGCGAGGGCGCTGGCCCGCCACCGGGGTCACGCTGGCTGGGCCCGCAGCTCCAGCACCGGCAGCACTTCGTGGAGAGCGACGAGATGTACTCCGTGCAGGACCTGCTGGACGCGCGCACGGGCCGCCTGGGCTGCTCGCTGGCGGACACCCACACGCTGTTCGCCAAGCACATCAAGCTGGACTGCGAGGTGGGCCCCCCCGCGGGCCAGGTGGGGAGGGCGGGAGGGGGGCTCTGGTGGACGTGCCCCCCACCCTGGGAGCGGGCACTGACCATCCCGCCTCGCCGCCAGCGGTGCCAGGCCAAGGGCTTTGTGTGTGAGCTCTGCAGAGAGGGTGACGTGCTCTTCCCCTTCGACAGTCACACGTCGGTGTGCGCCGACTGCTCCGCCGTCTTCCACAGGTCGGTGCTTGAGACCCTGACCCCCGACCCCTACGCTGACCCCCAACCCTCTCCGATAGACACGGGGAGAGGGAGGGAGGGAGACACTGGGGCTTGATCTTCGCCACCAGGTTTCAGATCTCTTTCCCTTGATCCTGAGATGTGGACTTAGACCCTGATGGTGAGACTCAGCTGAAGTTCCGCTGGGAAGAAGCCCCCGTGGGCTGGGGAGGGGTGCGCAGCCCAGACCCCGCGGGTGCGCACGTATCCGGCTGGCTTCCCTCCTCCACCGGGACTGAGGTTTAGCTGAGGCCAGGGCTTCCTAAACTTCTTAGCTCGTGTGATTTTTTTTCAAACGTTCCCTAGACCACAAGAAATACCTAACATTTTTGTGTATTAAGTACTTAGGTTCAAACAACTTAAGCATTTATGTCCTAAAGACTTGTGGATGTTTGGAAGAAAGATATTTGAATTCGTCAAGCACAGTTACCAATAGGCGTGCGCCTGCTGGGTCCACACAGCTTCTCACACTGGGCTCAGATGGGACCCCGCCACCCGTTTCAGTCCACACTGGTTTTTCCTGGCACTTGGTGTTCCTCAGAGCCACCGCCGACCTCATAGGTCTGCAGAGCTGGGATTGCGGTTGCAGTGACTGTAGCAGAAGCTGTTGTTAAAACCGTGAGCTCCCTCGAGCTAGCAGTTTGCATGGTGTCTGTCCTGTCAAATACCGCTACGCCCCCTTCAAACATTTAAACTGCCGTGGGGACCGTGTGCACCTCCACAGAGCCCTGAGTGGAGGCTCTGCACGGCAGTGGGGACAGGTCGGGGGTCACTGAGCTCTGAGCAGAACCCTCCCTGTCACAGGGCCACAGGCAATAGGTGAGGAGCCGTTAGGAAGGGCCCGCACACAGGGACAGGACAGCAGGCCTGGCAGGCACACCTGGGTGCATCCTTCTGCACTGACCCTCTGGGAGAAACTCTGCTTCAGTTTCCCCGTCCGTCTGGGGGGATACTGGGACCTGACTTAAGGAGCTTGTGAAGACTTGGTGGTAGATGTCTACGTGCAGGGAGCCATGCCCCTTCCCGGGCTGACCCTGTCTCCCTGCCCCCAGGGACTGCTACTACGACAATTCCACCACGTGCCCTAGGTGTGCCCGCCTTACCTTGCGGAAGCAGTCACTCTTCCAGGAGCCTGGTCCAGACGTGGACGCCTAGAGCAACGGAACCCCTCGTGGGCCTGTCTGGGGCCCGCCCTGCCGGTCGTTGCCGAAGTCAAGGTGTTTTCTTGTGCTCTGGAGACCCTAGGCTACAGCCCCTGGACCTCTCCTCAGCACCTCGGGGACGATGGTAAGCTCTGGGGGATGACTCGCCTCGTGGGGCATCACAAGGACCATCATCCCCTAGCGCTTACCGGGACTTGGGGCAGCCACGCCTGGCTGTTTTCCGGCTGCTGTGTGGGCCAGGATGTGCACCCCCTCCCCGAACTGCAGAGCTTTAAGGGGAGGGGAGTGGGAGAGGGATTCTTCTCATCTCCCCTTGGCCAAGAGCCCCCCACACCCTTGGGACCAAGGCTGCTGGGCCTGGGCCACCCTGGAAATCCTGGAGGGCTTCCGGGGAGTGGCCGACAAGACTGAGGATGCCAGCTGCACACACTCAGCCTTGGCCTGAGTTTTATCTGCGGTGGATGGTTTGGGTTCTACGTGGAGGCTCCCTCCGCCAGCCCCTTGTCTCTCTGGGGACCTCTGGTTGTCCCTGGCTGGGGCTGTTCATAACTATCTCCCAAGGGCCCTGCCCCTGCCTCCCACCAGGGTTCTCTCTCTGGGTCCTCCTCTGGCGGGCCAGTCCAAGGGTTGGTTACTGGCTTTTTCTACACAACGTGGAAGGAAGGGGCCATCTAGCTGTCACCGCTGGGTGGACTGGCCGCCGCTCCGCTCCTGCCTTGGCCCAGCCCAGCTTACCCTGGTGTTCCAAGCTGGGGGGCTGGGGGTCCCACCCAGAGAGGCTGCCCTGCTTCCAGGTGTGGAGCAGGGACCGTGCCCCCGGGGGAGGTCAGGGTTAGGTGAGAGGGCTGGTGACAGTAGGCCTGGGACCCAGTGTGCCGAGGAGCCGCGTCCTGCCACCACGGTGCCTGCCTGCGGAGGCCTCGGACACTCCGACCGGGGGCCTTCTGTTTGGGGGCCTGAGGTCTTTGCTCCAGCAGAGGGAGCCCGGGATGCAGGACTGACCCCCCAGCTATCCAGCGGGGGAGCTGCGTTTGCTGGGACCCTTGGGAGACCCTGCCGTCCAGGGGAAGGCCCGTGGGAGGAGGACGTCTCAGGACACGGCTGCGCAGTTCTGCCCTCCTCCCTGCCCTGGAGTGTGCTGACTATTGACGCACAGGTGGGCGGTGGGCAGGGGGCACAGCCACCGGGGCGTCCATCACCTTTGGGAAGCTCGAGCAGAGGCTCGGCCAGCAGAAAGGAAAGGCCAGCCTAGTTAGCTGGTGGGCCGACGTGGGCGGTGGGTCAAGACAGCGCCACCCCCTCCTCACCCCGCTGCACCCCAGGGAAGCCCTGTCCGGTGGCTTTAGGCGATCCCCTCCTTCTGTGCTGAGCACAGTGGGAGGCTGGCCCCCATCGGGACCCCTTTCTTCTCGGGGTTGAGCGGGGGTTAAAGGCTAAGTGCCCTCTTCCTACACCCCAGACCTGCACACGTCTCACCGCAGCATCGCATTTCTGTCATAAGGATGTTGGCTGTCCCCGAATTTACCGCGTCATCAGCAGGCTATTCCAGCTACTATCACTGTGTCCACAAGAAACGTTAGTAGCTGCCATTTGTTGGGCAAAGTTGGCTCTTTTTTTTTTTTTTTTAAAAACTACCCCCATTACCTCTGCCCCATCTGCCCCTTCTGGATGACAAATTCTTTAAGCAGAATCGTGTGTGGGTCTTTCTGGGTCCAGCTCATGGCAGCAAGAACCCACCAAGGAACCAGTGAGCACGGGCAGGCCCTCCCAGGAGAGCTGTGTAATGGGCTGCAACCCGTCTCACTAAATCTGTGTTCTCCAGACCGTGGTGTGTGCACTGAACTGGGGACAGGGCAGGGTTTGCTTGACATATGAATCAAACACCGGTTTAGCCACAGCCCACAGCCCTCCCCATCCAGCGGGGTCGTCGTCTGTAATCTGGGCATCGTGCCTAGGCCTCAGTGTGCTGACCCCTCTAAGAGGCACTAAAACACATCCCTGGTGGGGCTGTTTGGGTGCCAGGAAGCGCCGGGCACAGCCTGGCACACGGAGAATGCTCAGTGAGTAGAAGCTACGTCTTCTCTGCATAACCCTCCCGGTGGAAAGACTGTCTTCGTTAACGCACTGTGAGTAGTGCAGGCTCCAGGTCCAGCTCCTGGGAGCCTCTCGCGTCTTCACAAGCTGGACCCACTGACGGGGCCCTTGGACTTCAGGAGAACCCTACACCCCCTCCCAAATTACATTCAAACCTCTGTGTATGTACATTGCTCTAGAGATACGAGCCCTGGTTTTGACCAGGATCTCAGAGAAAACATCAGGAATGGGCTTGAGAAGGTGCCTTTATCCAGCTACATCCAGACAGGCTGGTACACAGCAGCCCTATGGCCGAGGAGACCTGAGAGCTCGATGGGGGCACAGGCAGAGGGTGGGGGAAAGGCGTGTGAGGGGTCCGTGGGCCTGGTGCTGGCACCCCCAGCTTCAAACAGGTAAGGCTGCACGTGGGCATCACAGGACGCGGCCTCCACCCACCCCCTTCAGGTATAAGAGTACTTCCTTTTAACCTTTTAATTTTGACAAATTTAGGTTTACAGAAGTGTTGCAGAAACACTCCCAGGTACTCATCTCCTGGATTCCATAAATGTTAACATCTTGCCCCATTTGCTTCATCCTTTGTCCACGCTCTTGTGAACCGTGTGGCAGTTAAGGTGCCCCTTTGCCTCTAAGTAACTCGTGTGTTACTCCCAAACAAGGACGCTGCCTTCCACGGCTGCGGTGTGGTCATAACATCAGGAAGTTGACATTGATTTGGGACCATAAAACCTACAACAAATCGTATTCAGATTTTGCCATTCAGTTGCCATGTCGTTTTAGCTTTTAATCTGGAAGGGTTCATGACACTGACATTGAAAAGCACAGGCTAGGGACGTCCCTGGTGGCGCAGTGGTTAAGAATCTGCCTGCCAATGCAGGGGACATGGGTTTGAGCCCTGGTCCGGGAAGATCCCACATGCTGCGGAGCAACGAAGCCCATGCGCCACAACTACTGAGCCTGTGCTCTAGAGCCCGCGAGCCACAAGTACTGAGCCTGCGAGCCACAACTGCTGCTACTGTGGCAGCACAACAACTGAAGCCTGTGTGCCTAGAGCCCCTGCTCTGCAACAAGAGAAGCCACCGCATTGAGAAGCCCGCGCGCCGCAAGGAAGAGGAGCCCCCGCTCACCACAACTAGAGAAAGCCCACGTGCAGCGATGAAGACCCAACGCGGCCAAATAAATTAACTAAAAAAAAAAAAAGGAAAAGCACAGGCTAATTATTCTGAAGACTTTCCTTCAGTGTGGGTTTTTCTGATTGGATTTGGGCTTTGCACTTTTGGTGGGATTTTCACAGAAGTGATGCTGTGTCTGTAGTGTGTCATCTGTCCTACTCCTGGAGATGCTTTGGTCCCCCTGTCTCCTGTGTCCTTTTGACATGTTCCTGGCATTCTTTAGGCATTTGCTTCCTTTCCAGCGTAGCAAGGTATTCCAGGCTTATTCTGTAATTTCCCCAGTCCCAGCCCTGGAACCAGTCATGTTTCTGAGGAGCCCCAGAACCTTCTGCTGGAGCATGGCACTCAGGAAACAAGATGTGGTTGTTGGTTACACTCATGGCTGGGGTAGGAAATAGTAGCGCATGTCCATTTCCTTATTGGTCTATAAACATATTAAAAACCATGAGTTTACACTGATACTTCCAATTTCAAAACAACACAAGAGTCATTCTTCCCCTTTTTCGTATTTGCAATTCCCTTGCTTGACAGTGAGACACCCGGCTCCATTATCCATAATATACTTATTTGCTCAATCCTAGAGTACACACAAAGCACCTTCGGTATTGCTCACCTATGCTGGTGAAAAACAAGGCTAGTAACAAGCGTTTAATATTTGTTTAGATTCTATTTTGTCTCTAGTCTGAGGGCATACAGTCAAAATAAGGTGTTTAAAATTTACTTGGGTGTTTCTCCCCCTTCGTTGTGGATACGCAATTCACGTGCAACACAGTTCCGTTCGTATACTCCAGTTTTATTTCCCTACCCTTGTTTACTTTTGTTTGTGCAATATGGTAACATGGTTCCCCAATCAGAACTTCCCAAAAGGTACAACAGTTACATCCCCCCCCCCCCCCCCCCCCCCCCCC
>NW_020185335.1:15994163-16002582 GCF_003031525.2 Neophocaena asiaeorientalis asiaeorientalis
CTTTCTTCCACAAAAGGTAGCACACTCTACTCTTGCACGTTGCTTTTTTTCAATTAATAATATATCCTGGAAACCACTCCACATCAGCTGAGTTCTTCCTTATTCTACTATTATGGTAGCTATCACCATTTACAACTGTCTTACATTCCACCGTGTAGAAGTGCCATTTTATATGTGACTATTTCACTCGAGACTCTTCAGGCTGTTCTGTAGCTCCTGCAGTTACAAACAAGGCTGCAACAAATAATCTGTGCACATATATTTTCTTTTGTTGTCAGTGTATCTTTAGGGTATAATCCTAAAAGTGGGATTGTTAATCAAAAGAAATATATTTTTCACTAGTGTTCAATGCCCCTCGGTAAGGGATGTGCAAACCTGCACTCTCACCAGCAATGAATGAGGGTGCCAGTAACGCCACAGCCACACCAAGAGAATGTGCAGTCACACTTTTTGATCACTGCCGATCTGAATGATGAGAAATGGTATCTGTATAGCTTTCATTTGCATTTCTCTTGAGGTCAAGCTTATGTTTCAGGATCTAGTTTACTTATTTATGAATTCTATGTTTTGCCCACTTTTCTATTGGATTTTTGGTATTCTCAATCTTTAACAGTCCTTCACTGATCAGGGATATTAGCCCATTATCTGTGAGAAATTTTCTTCCAGTGTGTCATCTGCCTTTGACCTTGTTTGTATTTTATCCTCATAGAAAAGTTTTGTTTTGTTACCTTTTCATATGGTTAAACTGATTAATCAATTTCCTCTGGATTTTGAGTCCTAGAAAATCTTCCCAACACCCACGTCAAAGACATTCATCCATGTGTTTTGTAGTACTTGCATGGTTTCAATTTTTCCACTTAGATCCCTCATCTGTTTATTCTTGTGTATGCTGTGAGTTATGAATTAACTATCTTTTGCCAAATTTTAACCAGCTGTCCTGCACTATTAAAAAAGAAGCCTATCTGTATCTATTTCTGGACTTTCTATTGTATTCTACAGGTCTGAATACCTCCCTGATTCAATCAGAGAGCTTTTATAGTGTGCTTTAATGTCTACCGGGGATAGTCTCCTTTGTTTTAAATAACTTCCTGGATTTTCTTTCATTCAATCTTCTTAAAGCACATATTTAGGTAAAATTTTAATGCCAAAATTGATGCTCTTAAGTGTCAAAATGAAAATACCAGAAGCAGGGTTTCCAGGGATGTTAAACACCTGAAAGCAGAGGCTTGGCTGGGCCTCACCCAGGAGGTCACCCTGTCACGTCTGGTCACGCACCGAGTCGCCTAGGAGAGCTGCTTTGAGCGCCACTCCTTCTCACTGTACAGGTCCCTGTAGCAGCTTATTGCATCGTTGACTGCTCTCGAAACTTTCAGGTTCCACGCATCATCAGGGCTGTTACTGGTAAGGACCTGCAAGCCGGCCTCGAAATGTGAGAAGGCTGCTGACAGCTCCCGTGTGGTTAGTTGGCGCAGGGCAGGTGCAGCCTCTTCACCCTCCTCCTCCTCCTCTCCTGCCGGTTCCTGCTCCAGCTGCACCAGCTCCTCATTTGAGAGACCCTCCTCGTGGGACTGCAGCAGCTGGTCCACGTCAGCTTCTCCCACCTCTCCGAGGGCCACACTCTTGGCAAGGGTCACAATATTTTGTTGAAGCTGGGCAATGTTGTCTGTTTGGGAAACACTCTGGAACTGAACACACTCGGGCCAAATCTTCTTCCACACAGTGTTCATTGTTGCTGGCCTGAGCTCCTCCCAAGCTATTGCAATGTTGTCCACGGCATCCATGATGCTGTACTTTCTCCAAAACTCCCTGATCTCAGCTGTATCGTCCCCATCTGTTGCTTCTAGGATGTGCTCAAAAGTCCTTCTCAGGTAATGAGCTTTGAAGGTAGAGGCCACACCTTGACCCATGGGCTGGATGGAGTCAGCTGTATTGTCATGAAGATATTCCACTCTTACATTATCAGACAGATCGCTCAAATTTACTGGGTGGCATGGCGCATTGTCTAAGATGAGCAGTGCTTTGTTGGTGAGATTATTTTGGGCACAGTATTTTTCAATGGCAGGGCAAAAAAAGTATGTGAACCACTCATGAAAGATGCTCCTGGTTGCCCAGGCCTTTTTATTGGAGCGCCAAATCACAGGCAAATTGGGCTTGGAGTACCCCTCCAGAGCCTTGGGGTTTTCTGAGTGGTACACCAATAAGGGCTTCAACTTAAAGTCCCCAGCTGCATTGCCGCCAAGCAGCAGCATCAAGCGGTCTTTGGATGATTTAAACCCGGGCTCAGCTTTCTCTTCTACCGAAATAAACGTTCTTTCAGGCATTCTTTTCCAATAAAGCCCTGTCTCATCTACATTAAACACTTGCTGGGGGGTGTACTCACCTTCCTGGATGATGCTTTTCAGGATTTCTGGATATACATCCTCCTTACCAGGAGCCGCGCTGCTCATCTTGAAGTGGGGCAAACAGTGGCGTTCCTTGAATCTCACAAACCACCCTTTACTTGCACTGAACTTTGCTGTTTGAGAGCGCTCCCCTTGTTCACGCTGTAAGTCATCAAACAAACTCTTAGCCTTCTCCTGAATAACGGTGACGCTCAGGGGCACGTTTCGCTGGCTCTGGTCTTCAAGCCACACACGCAACAACCGCTCCATCGTCTCCATGACTGCACTTCGGTGGCGAGTCAAACGGGAGGCTCTCAACGGAGTAGCTATTTGTGAACTCGCTTTGATTTTTTCTTTGTTATCTCGGATTGTCGCCACTGTAGAGACAGCAAGGCCTAAGGCCTTTGCGACCTGGCTGAGCTTTTCACCCACTTCAAACCGTCTTAACACTTCTAATTTCACGTCCAGGGTAATTGCTTTCCGTTCCCTTTTGGCTCTCGGGATGGCCGTCGCATTTCGGGGCCTTTTCCCAGGCATCTTTGCCTCCGGAATGTACTAAAAGAACAGCAGTCCCAGGTGCGAGAAAGCCTGTGGTTATTCTATGCCCCCTTGCAGAACTTGGGGACGAGAAAGTGGGGCTTCGAGGAGGCGCAGGCTGCCGTCCCTGGGGACGTGGAAGGGTCAGCACAGGCCGGCCCACGACACTGCCCAGTTTCAGGCCGGTTCATTCTGGGCTCCAGGATGCCCAGCGTGGCCCTCTGGCGTCGATCAGCGCGTCCACTTCCCTGGACAGCACGCGTGGGTTTCCGTGACGCAGAAACAACTCCGTGAGCGGCAGTAGGCTGCACAGCACACGCAGCCCCAGTGCCGTGCTTCCTCCCGGAACCGGTTCCCAGCGCGGCGCCGGGACCACCAGGAGCCCCCAGGCTGGGCCTGGCGGGCCGGCGTTCGCTCTTGTGAGCCGCTTCCCATGGAGGACCCCGAAAATACCTGTCCTTGGAGACGCCGGATTTAAAATAAATCTAAAGGCGCTGGATGTCCCCTCAGCACCTCGCCCGCGTCGGTCACCGAGGGCCAGGGCGGCGCGCAGGTTGAGATCCGCGTCAGGCCGTAGAGTAGACACCTAAGGAGAGGTCCCCGCGTCGTCGCCTTGGCCTCACCGCGCATGCGTCAGGCACCCGGAGGTCGGCTGGGGGTGTGGCGCCCTATGACCTATTCGCCGCTGAACTGGATGTTGCAGTGGCTGGTGGCAGTGGCTGGTGGCGGCGGCCGGCAGCAGGGCGGTGGCCGTGCCGCTCGCCGTGCTGTAGGGATGTGGCGGTTGCCCACGAAGCGGCAGGACGGCTGGGGCAGGCGTGAGGGCCCTCGGAACCGCCCAGCAGGTGAGCGGGGAGGCGTTGCCCTCCGGTTCTGGGCGGCAGGGGCGGTGGCTGCGCTCGACGCGCGGTGACGCCATCCGGCTGCGCCGGCCGGCGCGGGGACCGGGTGTGGGAACCGTGACACCGAGTAGCGGGGGCGTGGCGGCGGCTACCACATCCCCCGGCCAGCGCCGGGGAGCGGGGTGCGGGAACCCGGGCACCGAGAGGCGGAGGCGCGGCGGCGGCGACCACACCCCCGGCCGGCTGGCCCCGGGGCTCCAGCCCATCCCCGCGGCTGAGCAGGCTGACGCTCGCCCGAACCGGTCTCCGTCTGTCCTCCGAGCCCCCGCCCTTTTCTTTGAAAGTTCCCGCTGCCTCTCAGCGCCCTGCCCACTGCCCGCGCGTCCTCATTCCGCTCTCCCAAGAGCCGCGTGCAGCGAATTGCGTTCAGGCCTCGCTCCGCTGCGAACCTACCGTGTCTCCTCGGGCGCCCGCTCCGACCGCGAGGTGGTTTCCTCCTGGGCTCAGCGGTGATATGACTTCTGCACTATCTCGCAGGGTTGCTCTCCGTTATGATGACGGACGTGAAAGAGTTTTGTCAAGTGTTATGTGGTTTTTATTCGAACAGCATTCGTCGAGTCCAGTTCTGCCACTCTAATCATAACTAACATTTTTTGAGGGCTTGCGTGCTAAGGGCTTTACGGGGACTGTCTCCTTTAAGTCTTATTGTACCCGTCCTTTAGGTAGGAGCTGCTCTAACTCTGTTTTATAGGCCAGGAAACGTAAGGCCACAACTGGTCAGCATCTTCGCTTTTAGATACTCCTGTATTGTACGCCTTCCCGTGGGTTAGATACTCTGAAATACACCACATTTTAAGGTTTGTTTTTGTACATCCCAGGGAGCAGTGATCACATTGAATTCTTTTCTGAGAGACTAATGTGGAGCCTCCGGATTTTGATCGGAGAAAGTTATCTTGGTTTTCAGACAGTATTGAAAGACAGAGAAGGGTTCAATGGGTTCATTTTCTGTCCTGTCTTCAGGAGTGAACTTTTCCCTCTCATCTCTGTTCATTTCGGAGCTGGTGCACGTCAGTTTCAGGTTGTTTCCGCAATATCGGTGAAAGCAGAGCCTTTCACCTGTGGCCACGTGGCACTCAGCATTGCAGGGGGTTGTTCTAGTTGTTAACCGGGTGGAAGGCAGTAATTGACGGGGTGCAGCACAGGTGTGTCATGAATTCCATGGACCTCAGTGGCTTTAGTTATGAAGGGAGGAAGTTGCGTGATCTTTGGGTTCCTTCCCAGGCTGAGCTGTTCTGTTCATCTGTGGAGTCTGCTAGCCAGGGCATGTCACAGGGAACAGGACAGGCAAGGGCTTTGCCCCATGAGCTGCTCTCCTTTGAGGGCTTGGTGACTTGTAGGCTGAGGGGGGCATGTGAAGGCTGGAGATGAAGTAGCAGACTGCTTTATAGTTAAAAGATGTGCCCTTTTAACTATAGTCAGCACTCCTCAAGGGGAAGCTTATGTTCTGGAAGTTTCTATGAGTTATTTTTTCATTCACTGAGCTTCCTACATTGTTCCTGCCACACAAGACAACAAATGTGTCGGTAGCATGTTAGGCGGTTATATGAGGTATGAAGGAAGAGGAAGCAGAACAAAGGAAGTAGGAAACGAAGAGAAGGGGTGGAGGAGGGTAAATGTCACGTTATCTTAGGCGGGGTAATCGACTTCTGAAAGAAGTGAGGATTGAGCTGCGGGCCGATTCACAGGCGCCTGGTGGGGCTGCACCTGTGTGCCAGGGTCACCTGATTTGTGATCTTACAAAGAAAGGACCGTGGTATTTTGCTTGTTAAAGGGAGACTGTGGTATGCACAGCTTCACGTGTTGGCTTTGCATATCCAAACACCAAGAATGGATGGTAGACCCCTGTCTTTGAGAGCTGCATCTGACCTAATGTGGTCCCCTAACCAAATCAGAAAAAGACTAAATTATAAATTAAAATAAAGGAATTGGATATTTTCTCAAGTTTTGGAGGCCTGAAGATCATACTTTGTCCTTCTAGGGCTGGAGGCCGCCTGACAGTGAGACTGGGCACCAGAATCCTTGTCACACACCTCCAGCGCCCAGTGACCTTACCTCAGGCGCTCACCAGCGTCTCTGAACTTCTGCGTTCCCACCCCGCAGGGGGATGGCAGCACCTGCTTCCTCAGGGTGGGCACTGAAGAGCGGAGGAGGTGACCGAAGCGCCTGACAACCAACCAGGGCCCAGGACCACCACCTTCTCTGCACCTTTACCTAGACTTCCCCTCACAGTGACAGCCTTTGTGACATCAGGTTCTGGTCCCCTTGTGCGCGGTGACTTGCGACGGTGGGGAGGTGGCATTCACGGCGCAGAGGCTCCAGGAGCCTCATCACTGTTAACCGCCATGTCTCCTTCCTGAGCCTCCCTGTTTGGAGTTTTCCCTGATTTTAGTATCTTTCTCATAGCTTACCTTACTTTTTAGTGCTCTGTGGCCTTTGATAGGGATGTGTGAATAATTTGGCTTACGAGCAAATTAATAATCACTAGGGAATGAGTTTGCTTTGGGGAATAGCCTGCCTCACCATGAAAGATGGCACGACTGAAATAACGCAAGTGTCGTCACCTGTGGATCCCGTTTCATTGTGACAGAATATTGGGAGCAACCCAAATGTTTGGTTAGGTTGGGGTTTTTTGAATACAGTTAGTAGTAGGTTAGTGAGTGTGCTTAGAGCTTGTTTTTTAGTATGGTGGCTTTTATTGTGCTCGTTTTTGCTGTAATGGCTTTTGACCTGTGATAGTGAAAAACCGAAATTGTCTCTAGTTTTGTCCTTAATTGATGTTAAGTATTGTTAGCAGCTTATGGTAAAAACTGTTGTTTTCCTCTTTGAGAACTATAGAAGATACAACGTCTAGGAAAAATATTTGCTTTCCTGACAAAAATACTGACCTGTGGCTGATCAAAGATAAATCATAATACTCTTTGCTTTTTAAAGTTCATATGATTTTAATGTTAGAATAATGTTTGTTTTTGAGGCTGTAAAAATTTCAGTGACTAAAATTGCCTCAGGCAGGAAGTGATTAGTTTTGTTTTGTTTTTTGACAGCTGTAGCTATAAAAATTCTTCATGGGGCTTCTCTGGTGGTGCAGTGGTTAAGAATCTGCCTGCCAGTGCAGGGGACACGGGTTCGAGCCCTGGTCCTGGAAGATCCCACATGCTGCGGAGGAAGTAACTCTGTGCGCCACAACTACTGAGCCTGTGCTCTAGAGCCCCGTGCTCCACACAAGAGAAGCCACCGCAATGAGGAGCCCGTGCGCTGCAACAAAGAATAGCCCCACTCGCTGCAACTAGAGAAAGCCCGAGTGCAGCAACGAAGACCCAACGCAGCCAAAAATAAAAAATAAATAAATTAAAAAAAATTCTTCGTATACCTCTGCATTGCATTTAGTTTCTTCTTCTCCTGTTTGAATCATATTTTTAATGAGATAAAGCAGATAAAGGCCTTAGGTTTACACCCCAGCCCAAATCCTGGTCCCTTTGCGCCTGTAACTGCCGCTGTGAGAAGATGCCCCATCGGATTGCAGAGGAAGCTAATTCTCTTTCCCGTTTCAGTGCCTCCTGGGAATCTGCTTTCAGCAGTTGGCTCTGTGGAAGAGACAGACGTCAGTTTCCCAGTGGCTGTGTTCAAAACCACCCGAAGGTACCTGTCTTTCTCTTACCATCGTTGGCAGCATGAGGTCACAGGAACCGAGGCGAGTGTGGCTTCCTTGGTGTCCTGCATCATTGGGAGTGGGGACAGGGCGCGTGATGGCTCAGGAGGCCCGGACCTCTCGTTTTCTGGCTTCCATATTCAGTCACACTTAGCTCTCCCCATTTCTGGGTTACCTGCCCCACGTCTTTACAGTTTTGATCTATCGGTGTAGGTGGTGAAAGAGAAACTCTTCCAGTAGGAAGTTGCTGCTGGGTGAATCTTTGGCGACGCATGGGAACAAACCTTTCTTTCTGCGCATCTGAGGGCCAAGCTGAGTCTCACGTTTGGAAAGCAGAACAGAGATCTCGTGTAGACTGCAGTTAGTTTGGGGCACACGTGCCCGCGGGGGCGGGCTGTGGGCTGTGGTCAACGCTTCTCGGGAGACCCTGTGTGCAGTGCAGAGCGGAAGGCAGTTAGGCTGTGGCGGCGCATGCCGGTCTCACCAAGCTGAAGTCAGGAAGAAAACCCGCTTCTCCCTGACTCTTCCTCTCCTGGGTTGACAGTATGGCTGCTTTTGTGAGTGTGGTGTGTGCTCTTAAAGTACCAGAACCTCATCATTTTGTCCCAGTGGGTTTGAGAAGTTCTTTAAGAGGAGTAGAAGAAACACAGACTTAGAAAACCAACAGCTCCAAAACAAAAACAAAAACGAAAACAAAACGGTAAAAGGGACATTTGACAAATCAGATTGTCAAAATTGTACATTTGAGAATTTTCTAATTCTTTAATTAAGTAATTTATTTTTGGACACACGTTCAGCATGTGGGATCCTAGTTCCCCGTCCACGGATTGAACCCTTGCCCCCTGCAGTGGAAGCACAGCGTCCTAACCACTGGACCGCCGGGGAATTCCCCACTGGAGGTTTTTTTTTTTTTTTTTTTTTCGGTTACGGGGGCCCTCCCCTCCCCCGGCCTC
>NW_020185335.1:16002782-16020155 GCF_003031525.2 Neophocaena asiaeorientalis asiaeorientalis
CACTGGAGGTTTTTTTTTTTTTTTTTCTGCGGTACGCGGGCCTCTCACTGCCGCGGCCTCTCCCGCCGCGGAGCACAGACTCCGGATGCGCAGGCTCAGCGGCCATGGCCCACGGGCCCAGCCGCTCCGCGGCACGCGGGATCCTCCCAGACCGGGGCACGATCCCGTGTCCCCTGCATCACCAGGCGGACCCTCAACCACTGCGCCACCAGGAAAGTCCAGGATTTTTTTTTTTTAAAGCGTTCATTGATTTTGAGTTAGTCTGGGGAGGTGAGCGGCCAGTGGCCTGTGCGTGGGTGGGCCTGGTATTTACTTCCCCTCACTCGTTTGTTGACGTGGCCTCCCTCCCTCCCTTTGTCTTCGGGGCTCAGCACCTCCATAGCTTGTGTAGATCTGAAGCCTCGACAAATCTGCTTGTGAAGTTACAGCGTAGTTTGGTGATGTGGGTGGGTGAAGTGAATATTCAGTGGGTGTGTTCCTCTTGGGAAATGTCTCCTGCTCGGGCAGCCAGGAGCAAGAAGTGGAGCGGGGCCCATGAAAGCTCGTTGGGAGGAGTGCTTACATGATTCGCTACAAACGTCAGACTTCTTTGAAGGCTCGTGTTTTGTCCTTTATGCACATCTTCCCTCTATCCTATAATATGTCTGGCTGTTCCTGGGATCATTCTGGCCTTCGGGCTTCCGTGGCTTTGCGTTGGGCTTGCTGCAGTGGGGCCGTGTACGTCGTGGGGCAGCTCGGGGTTTTATCCTAGAACTTGTGTGGATGTTGTGCTCAGGCCCTGCCTCTGCTGTTGTTGGCTGGCTGTGGATGGATTGCCTAGGGGAGAAAGTGATTTTTGTCTCAAGCCTCTGTGTGCCCACCTTTTCTTTACTCAGGGGAATGATTTTTTTTTTTTTTAATATTTATTTGGTTCTTAGTTGCGGCACGCGGGATCATCATCGCCGTGTGCTGGATCTTTCTTAGTTATGGCACTCGGGCTCCTTAGTTGTGGCACGGGAGCTCTTAGTTGTGGCATGTGGGATCTAGTTCCATGACCAGGGATCGAACCCGGGACCCCTGCATTGGGAGTGCGGAGTGTTAGCCACTCGACCACCAGGGAAGTCCCAGCAATCTGCATTTTAAAACAGCATTGTTTTTTTTCCTGGTTACAGATGTAATACATGCTTGCTGCAAAAAAATTGGGGGAAATAAATAAAAGTATAAAGAAAGAAATCACCATCTGCTAACTCAGGCTGGCCTTTTTTTTTGATCCTCCTGGCCAGTCTGAAAGCGGAGCTGCTCACTCTTTTACACCCTCTGTCTGACTGTCCCGTTGCACACTCCGGCAGTGGCGCACTGCGCTGGGGGAAGTGTGAGGGATCAGCTGGGCAGGGGTCCCGCGGGGCAGGGAGGATGCGCCATGCCTTCGCCTCCATGAACCTGAGAGCTGGCGGGGCCTGGCTGGCTGGGGCTCCGCGTACTGGCGGAGAAGCCAGGGCGGGCAGTCACCTGGAGTCCTGTTTGCCGTGGTTTCAGCTGTGTTACAGGCTTGTGCAGGAGTCGGGTGGTGGTGAGGTTCCACACTCAGGGTCGTGTCCTCGCCGTGCAATCCTCAGTCTTCCCGTTGTTTCCAGGAGGAGCTGTGGTGTTTCCAGTGGTTATGGTGGTGTTGACAGCGGGCCATGTCTGCAGCTCCCCAGACGGCTTGTGCCTTCTGGGCAGCGGGCTGTTTAGGCGACAGCAGCTAGCAGGCCTTGGCGCTGCACTTTCATTCTCGTCGGCACTGTTTTCTTGTGGTGCCTGCTGTCCGACCAGGGATTGAACCTGGAAAGCCCAGAATCCTAACCATTAGGCCACCAGGGAACTTCCCTCCTTTAGGATTTTTTTTTTTTTTTCTTTTTTGCGGTACGCGGGCCTCTCACTGCTGTGGCCTCTCCCGCTGTGGAGCACAGGCTCTGGACGCGCAGGCTCAGCGGCCATGGCTCACGGGCCCAGCCGCGCCGCGGCATGTGGGATCTTCCCGGACCGGGGCACGAACCCGTGTCCCCTGCATCGGCAGGTGGGCTCTCAACCACTGCGCCACCAGGGAAGCCCTCCTTTGGGATTTTTAAAGCCAGTTTGGAGGCTTAGTGCTCACATGTGCCACATTTTAATCCCTCTTCTTGCATTGGTTCCTGTTTATTAAAATAATCCCGGGCTAAAATTGTCCATGTTAGTAGGAAACAAAACCAAGACCTGTCCTGCGGAGTGTGAGCTGCCCTCAGAGAGAGGCGCAGCCCGTGTGTGTGAGGCTCGTCTGAGGAAGAGGCCCAGGGTTGCTATGCCATGTCCTGCCTGGGACCTCAGCTCTTCTGACTGCTCGTCTCTTTTCTAGGTGGACCGGCTGGAAGTCGTGAACAAACAGTTTGTGCGTGTTATTACTGCCCCTGGGACATCGTCTGAGGTGAGGGCTGGGTTCAAGGCCGGTGTCCTAGACGTAGGTTTTGGTTTTAGCGTAAGGTGTAGTTTTCTGGGAATTCCCTCGTGGTCCAGTGGTTAGGACTCTGAGCTCTCACTGCCAAGGGCGCAGGTTCAATCCCTGGTCGGGGAACTAAGATCCCGCAAGCCTCGTGGCCAAAAAGAGGTATAGTTTTCTGTTTTTTTTAGAGAAATGCCTTCCCTGGTTTCACTTTCCAGCACCCACTTGTGCTCGTTTGTTTTGGTGACACGACAGGAACAGTCTGCCAAGTAGCGCAGGACCCTCATAAAGCTATAACCGCTTCAGTTTTGCCGAGTAACACGTGCCAGCTGCCAGCTGAGATCTGGAAGGGGGAAGAATAACATGACGGAGGGAGGCGACGTCAGCTGTCGATGGGCATTTATACTTCGACCTCAGACCTAAGCCTGTGGTTTGGGGCCAGGACAGGTGGCCTGTCAGAGCTGCTCCGGGCTTTGCTGGGAGAGGCGCTGGGGAGGGGCGGCGGCTGTGGAGGGCACACCCTACAGCGCCTGGCGCCTTGGTCTCTGCAGAAGTTTGTGTGGTTCAACATCGGCAGCGTGCACACCTTCGAGCGCAACCTGGAGATCGCCCACTGGGAGCTGGGCATCGAGCTCGCGGAGCAGACGGCCGTGGTCTACACCACCGAGAGCGATGGGTGAGTGGGCGCAGCTGGGCCCCGTACTGGCCATGCAGCACTTCCTGCTGTACCCGCTCAGGCGTGTTACAGGCGTTCTCCGATAGTCACGGTGTCTGTGGTGGAAGATAAATTTGTTGGCTCTGTTTTTATTGAGGAAAGAATTGATCGGGGAAATGTTTAGCTAGGCAGCCTGAGGACTGTGCAGTGGGCCGGGAAGGGCTCAGCTGCGGGGAGGCTGTGCTGGGCCTGGAGGGGTTCTGAGGGAGGGGCCGCAGCTGCCCTGCCTGCCCCACAGGTGAAATCGAGCAGGTAGGTGTGCGTGGATGGGAGAAGCTGCAAATACAGGTTGGCACATTAAAAAACAAACTGTTGGGGCTTCCCTGGTGGCGCAGTGGTTGAGAGTCCGCCTGCCGATGCAGGGGACACGGGTTCGTGCCCCGGTCCGGGAAGATCCCACATGCCGCGGAGCCGCTGGGCCCGTGAGCCATGGCCGCTGAGCCTGCGCGTCCGGAGCCTGTGCTCCGGCGGGAGAGGTCGCAACAGTGAGGGGCCCGCGTACCGCAAAAAACACAAAAAACTGTTCCCTTTTGTGTAGCAAAACCAAGTTCTGGAGCCGTCCACTGTTCATGGCCTGGAGGCAGTGTTTCTGGCTTGTGTCTCAAGGGAACGTGACAGATGGTTTTCTTGGACTTTCTAGGTCTTTCTTGCGAAGCCTGGTGCCCACCTTTCTCCTGATCGGAAGCCTCCTCTATGTCGCGAGGAGGGGCCCGATGGGGGCTGGGCGTGGCAGGAGAGGAGGGGGCCTCTTTACCGTTGGCGAGACCACAGCCAAGATCGTGAAGAACAACGTCGGCGTGCGCTTTGCAGACGTGGCTGGTTGCGAAGAAGCCAAGTTGGAGATCATGGAGTTTGTGAATTTCCTGAAGAATCCCAAGCAGTATCAGGACCTCGGGGCCAAAATTCCAAAGGTACTGATTGGAGAAAACACGATGCTCTGAGCTTTGCCCTGGTTCATTGTGGACGGAGCTGGGACAGCGTAGCCTTTGGTAATGACACTGTGTCTTATTAATCACAGTGGGGGGGCTTCCCTGGTGGCGCAGTGGTTGAGAGTCCGCCTGCCGATGCAGGGGACGCGGGTTCGTGCCCCGGTCCGGGAAGATCCCACATGCCGCGGAGCGGCTGGGCCCGTGAACCATGGCCGCTGAGCCTGCGCGTCTGGAGCCTGTGCTCCGCAACGGGAGAGGCCACAGCAGTGAGAGGCCCGCGTATCGCAAAAAAAATAAATAAATAAAATAAATAAATAAATAATCACAGTGGGGAGTGGAAACCGCATTTGCAGAGTAGTAAAGTGAAAATCCTCTTGTCTGATCAGCTGTTTTAAACTCTAAAACCGGAATCCTAGGGACAGTGCACGCCCGCCTGGCGTGTGTTTATTTCACCTTCAAGTGCAAACATACGTCTTTGTTGGTGTGGTGTCTCGTTTAGAGCACAGGCCTTCCTTTGAGTTTGGCCCCAGTGATCAAATTCTCTGTTAAATATCTTGCACAAAGCACTTAACGTCTATAGTTTTGTTTCTTTAAAATGAACTGAGAACGCAGAAGCAATCTGAGTGCAGGATCCTATATTTTTATGACTTTTTCTTACTCTTTCAGTTTTCTGTCCATTCAATTTGACAGCATTTTTCTTTAACAGTTTGCCGTTATTACTTTATTATCTAAAGCCTTCAACTTTGTTTTTGAAAAAACAACTTTCTTTACCATTACTTATTATCAAAGTATATAATTAAAATAAGTACATGGAATTCCCTGGCGGTCTAGTGGTTAGGACTTGGGGCTTACCTTGCCATGGCCCGGGTTCAATCCCTGGTTGGGAAACTAAGATTCTGCAAGGAAGTAAATGGGTCTGGGATCAGATGCAGCTGCCTCTCGGGAAGCCCACGAGCAAGTAGTGGGACAGGTGTGCGGTGTGGATGCAGGTTGGGGTGCTGTGCAGAGGAAGTGGAGCTACGGTGATTCTGGCCACTCTGTCTACTTGCGGGTGCCTCTGGGCATCGACCTTTTGAGGGCCCGGCTGAAGCTGTGAGTCCTTTTCCCAGAAAGGTTTGCGTCTCACACAGAATAGATTCACAGACCCCTTGAGGCGTCCCTGGGCCCTGGACCAGGCTCTGAGCTCTCGGGTGGCTGGTGCTCACCGCACTGACCTTCCTGGTGGCCCCATGCTTCCCCCAGCGTGCCCTGAACAACAGGAGAGCATGACTGACCGCTGGGGCTTTGTGGGCAGGAGGTCTGTGCTTCTGTCTGACCACCTGGTGAGAGCTGGCTGGAAAGCCGGGTGTGCGGGGCACAGAAGGCGCCCTGCCTTGAGGAGACCCTCTGCGAATCCGCATCCACGTTCACGGGGACGTGGGGCCCTGACGCCTTGTGGTTTTGAGTTTTGTGGCTCCCTCCTCCCTCCCTTTATGTATTTTAGTTTTGTCCTTAAAGACTTAAAAAAACAACCTTAGAGTCTCCTTTGAAATAAGTAGATATTAACCCACACCCTCCACTAGAAATGGAGCAGTAGGAGCCCCGTTTAAATCTCTCCTCGTTTTTCACGTGTAATGGGAACCCCGAAAGGAGCACTGAGGTGTGTTTCTGGGGCGTGAATTATGAATTTCAACCTTAAGTAAGCGTAGAAAAAGGCAGGTTGTCGATCAGGAAGCACAGGTGCCAGTGACCACACACAGGTGCCGCCTTCACAGCTGCCGGTGGACGAGCTGGACAGAATCACGTGACCAGGTCTGGGGAGTGGGCTCTTGTTCGTCCTGGTGTGAGTTGGTGTGTTTCGTAGGGCAGTTTGGCAAAGACCGTTAAACATCAGACCGTGAGATCCAGCGAGCCCTGCCCTGGGAGCGTTGCCTGAAGAGATAACCTGCTCGGCTGGACTGGGGGTATGGGGGGCTTTCCCACATCTGCAGCGTTTGAACGTTTCATGGTGAACGTGCGTTCATTTTACAAGCAGGAAGTATCACACCGAAAGCAAACCTTAGCCGACCTGCGTGGAGCAGGCCTAGAAAACGCCTGTTCAGTAGAACGTGACTGTCTCCTCGGCTCCGTCTGTGCCCTTTCAGAACCAGGCATTGCCTTTCTGTTTCAGGGAGCCATGCTCACTGGTCCTCCTGGTACCGGCAAAACGCTTCTCGCCAAGGCAACTGCAGGGGAGGCCAGTGTGCCCTTCATCACCGTGAACGGGTCCGAGTTCCTGGAAATGTTAGTCGGCGTCGGTCCAGCTCGGGTAGGTTGATGCGCCCTTGTCCTTGCCCTGGGCTTCGTGTGGGACCCTGGCAACAGGCGCAGAGCACAGATGTGCAGGGGAACCCGGGCGGGCAGGCAGAGCCGCTGAGATGAGAGTTGAGTGCCAGAGGCGAGGGCTTAGCTTGGTGAGCTCTTTAGTCCTGTGTTGGTACCAGTGGCAAAGCAGACCCTGCGTGGACTCCTGTTTCACGTCCGTGACGTGTATGCAATGGCCCGAAGAAATGCTCCCTGTGTCTTGTTCATTGAGGAGATTGACGCGATGGGCAGGAATTGCGGCCGTGGGCACTTTGGGGGCCAGAGTGAGCAGGAGAACCCCTGAACCAGCTGCTCGTGGAGCTAGACGGTGAGCGGCTGCACGACCGTCCCCCAGGCCTTCCTCTGTGTGGGGCCTCCCCGGGCGAGAACCCCTGCTTGCTGTGTTTTGAGGAAGGCTGTTTTCGGCACGCACAGTGGAGGGAGCTGCCCTCAGAGCTCAGCGCAGGACGGGGCCGACACCCAGGCTCCTTCCGCGTTGGCCTCTGGCCCGGGCCGCCTCCTGCCCAGAGCCCCTCTCCGCTCTCCCCACTGGGGACCACTGCTCGGGGAGGTCCCAGCTCCGCGTGACAGCCCGGCAGCCCTGCCGAAGCTTCGCGGGAAGCGTCTAGGCGTTCTTACTAGTTTCCAAATTTGGAGAAGCTTTTGTTGGACCTTTGGCAGGTCTTGTCCTCGCTTTGGCTTTGGAGCTGTGTTGGGGTCCCCGACATGACCCCGGGTTTGGTGATTCGCCGGGAGGACTCCATGTTTAGTTGGATTCAGGACCACGGTTGAGTGGGGAGCAGGTGCCTGGTGGCCAGGGAAGCTGGTCACAGCCTCTGGAGCCCTGGAGTCGCAGGATGCAGCTACTTCCGTGGCAGCGGGCTGGGTGACACTCGGGAGTGGGGTTTCCCCTGGGGGCTGGTCACGTGGCAGCCTCTGCCCAGCACGTGCTACGATCCCAGCCTCCCAGGAGGAAGGCAGGTGCTTCGCAGAAACCACACGTCTGCACGCACAGTTGAGGCGCAGGGAGCCCCTCTTATCAGGGAGCGGTCCTGAATCCCAGGTCCCAGAGGTGGCCGAGGGCCCCTGTGAGCAGGCCTTTCTGCAGATGAGTGCTGGGTGAGCTCAGGCCCTCGCCGCCCCGCCTGCCTTCCAGTCAGGCTCCCTGAGCCCAGCAAGCCGTCCAGGGCCTGGGTGGAGGGAGGTCTCTGCAGCGGCCCAGGGCCCCGACGGTGGAGGCTCTGCCCGGCCCCTGCAGCTCGCCGCGTGGTGTCAGAGGCTGGCCGTGATAGACCAGTAATGAATTAGGATGGGCGTCCATGGCCTGAGGAATGTCTGGTTACCCACCAGTGCACGTGCGCCTCAGCACTGGGGGCCGCGGGGACCAGAGCCACTGGTTGCTTCCTGAGACGGGTCAGAGCTAGCCCTGGGCGTGAGTGTCCGCCCCACACTGAGCGGCCTGTGCAGTGGGCTGCGGGCCCGCAGGAGAAGCAGGCCCAGCGTGGGGCTTCTGGGGTGGGTGGCAGGGGTCCCGGGAAGACGGGGCCAGCTGCGCAGGGGAGGAGCCCTGGGAAGAGGAGAGACTCCTGCTGCCTGGGCCCCCTCCTTGGGCTCACCTGCTTCTCTCATGTCCAGGGTTCAGCTCTACCACGAGCGTCATGGTGCTGGCGGGCACCAACCGCCCCGACATCCTTGACCTGGCCCTGACGCGGCCCGGCCGGTTTGACCGTCAGATTTACATTGGTGAGTGTGCTGGTTGCCTGGGTGCTGAGGCTTGGCTTTTCCTTCCTTTGGGTTAAAAGTTGAGTTAGATCTTTAGCTGTGTATTTGGAGGAGATTTTGATCGGGGTCCTAAAGCCGTTAATACAGTGTTGTGAAAATGGTGGAGGTGCGTGGGTGCCCCCCACTTTGGGAAGAACAGGTGTACTTGGGGCTGGGGGAAGGTCACTGCAGTCCATGCAGGTGGGAGCGAGGTGACAGACTTGGATCCTTCAGCTTTTACTTTTTGTGTGCCGTTAGCGAGAGCAGCATTCACCCTGGCCCTTTCCACCGGTGAGGAGGTCCTGGGAATTTAGGACTTGAGTCCTGCACGGACACCCTGCTGCCAGGGCAGCCAGAGTTTTGCTTGTGGTTGGGTCCCTGTCCTGGGATGGATTTGCGTGGGCCAGAGGCTCCACGGTCAGGAAGTTCTTTGATGCGTTGAAGAGTTGAACGTACGTGACCTGTGGGTCGTTCCTGCCGCGGGGAGCTCCCCGACCCGGGTCGGACAGCCAAGCGTGCAGCACAGACACGCAGGGGAGGGCCCTTGCAGTGAAGTGGCTGCGGGTGGCCCCGCCCTGGCCCTCAGTGCCTCTCTCTCTGTTAGGCCCCCCTGACATCAAAGGCAGGTCGTCCATCTTCAGGGTCCACCTGCGTCCACTCAAGTTGGACGAGAGCCTCATTGAGGACCCCCTGGCGAGGAAGCTTGCGGCCCTCACTCCAGGCTTCACAGGTGAGTGTGGCCAGGTGGGCCGTGCGGGTCTGGACGTGTCGTCGGTGGGTGGTATCTGGTTGTGCCACTTGGTCCTGGCATGTGCTACCCTTGTCTTTAGAACTTTTGAGTCTGATGGACATATCGGAGGCCTCAGAGATGATTAGCCCCAAGGCTGGCTTGTGCCTGTTTGAACTCCTGCCACCCCGGGAACATAGTGCAGTGACGTCTTGTCCCCTTGGCATGCTGCCCATTGAAGGGGTCATGGTTCAGCACTTCCCAAATTGGATGACAGACCTGAGTGTCCACGTCCAAGACATTGAATAAACTCCAAGTAGGGATAAACCCAGAGACGTCCACGCTGAGATACAGTGTAATTCATGTTGGTCAGAGGTAACGAGAGACTGCTGAAGCCAACCAGACAGAAGGGACACCTAGTGGGGACGGGTCTTCAGTAAGGTTAACAACCGATTCTTCTTGGAGACCATGAGGCCAGAAGGCTGTGGATCTGGCAAGACTGTTCTTCAATAGGGAAGGAGAAATAAAGGCATTCCTAGATTGTTTTTTAAAGTTGAGGGAACTTACTATATTTAAACCTGCCCTCCAGGAAATGCTGGAGTCCTCTGGGCTGAAATGAAAGGGCGCTGGCCAGTGACTCGAAGCTGTGTGGGGAAATAGCCCTGGGAGAGGCAACTGCATAGGTAAACGTAAAGGCCAGCATCCTGTGTGTTTTCGGTTTGCAGCTCCTCTGTTTTCCCTTTATGATTTAAAGGGCAGGTGCTTAAACCCATAAAGACATGTCTGTGTTATTGGGCACACGACGTAAAAAAAAAAAAAAAGTAACCTGTGAAGGTGGGAAGGGCTGTGTAGGAACAGAACCTTTGTACGTTGTTAAAGCTGGAAAGGGAAAAACTGATTCTAACCTCCCTGTGGAGCTGCCAGGGGACTGAAGAGCCAGCACAGTCTGTGCAGAGCAGAGATGGAAGACACACTTCCCTAATGCAGAACTGACTACGAAGCTCCAGCAGACAGAAGGGGGCTGCTGGCGCAAGGGTGGGCGTCGACCAGTAGAGTAGAACTGGGAGCCTAGATGTGCGCTTGTGCATCTCGTTCAGTTGTTGTTTTTTTAAATTCATTTTATTCATTTATTTTTGGCTGCGTTGGGTCTTCATTGCGTGCGGGCTTTCTCTAGTTGTGGCGAGCGGGGGCTACTCATTTTTCTTTTTTTTTTTTTCTTTTGCGATACGCCGGCCTCTCACTGTTGTGGCCTCTCCCGTGGCGGAGCACAGGCTCCGGACGCGCAGGCTCAGCGTCCATGGCTCACGGGCCCAGCCGCTCCGCGGCATGTGGGATCCTCCCGGACTGGGGCACGAACCCGTGTCCCCTGCATCGGCAGGCGGACTCTCAACCACTGTGCCACCAGGGAAGTCCTTGGTCAGTTGTTTCTGTCAAGGGTGTGAAGACCATTTGATGGGGAAAGAATAGTTTGTTCAATCAAATGCGCTGGGACGACGGTGTCCACAAGCAAAAGGACGAAACTAGACCTTAGACCACATGCAGCGGTCAAGTCAAAATGGATAAGAGACCTAAACTGTGGAGCTAGAACTATAAAGGTCTTAAAAGAAAATCTTCGTGACCTTGGATCTGGCAATGGTTTCTTAAAGCACAAGCAACAAGTGAGAAAACAAATTAGACTTTTCCAAAATTAAAATCTTTTGTGCGTCAAGGGACATTATTGAGGTGGTGAGAAGACAGCCCGCAGAATGGAAGAAACTATTTGGAGATTATGCATCTGGTAGGGGTTTATAATCCAAAATATTTAAAGAACCCGATTTAAATATGGGAAAAGGATTTGAACATTTTTCCAAAGAAGGTCTGCAGGTGGCCAGAAAGCAGACGAGCAGGTGCTCAGTGATGGTAGGAAAACGCACATCAAAACCACAGTGTGGTGCCGCCTCACGCCCACCAGGATGGCCGTAAGAGGCGGATGCATGAGTCGCCGGTGCTGGTGGGGATGTAAGATAGTGTGGCCACGGGGATCCACCTGGCAGTTCTTCCAGAAGTGAAGGACAGTTACCGTATGACCCCGGTTCCACTCCTCGGTATCTAAGAATTGAAAACATTTGTTCACACAAAGGCTTTACACAGATGTTCACAGCAGCATAATTCATAATAGCCGAGAGGTAGAGGCCACCCGTGTCCAGCGGTGCGTGACCGGATAGATGTGTGTAGAGTGGGTACAGAGGGCCAGCTGTACTGGCCATGTTATATCAGGGGCTTGAGCGTCCGTGGAGTTTGCTATCTCCTGTGGAAGCCTCGGGGCGGCTGTGCATGTGATGGAACCTCATTCAGCTGTGAAAAGGAATGAAATAACCAGTACACGCTACGATAGCGGATGAGCGTGAAAACACTGTGTCGAGTGAAAGAAGCACACAGAAGACCACCTGTCATGTGATTCCATTTATGTGAAACGTCCAGAAGAGGCAAATCCATAGAGATAGAAAGTAGGTTAGTGGTTGGCTGGGCACGTGTACAGGACTTAGCCACATACGTCACATCGGTGACGGAAACGTCTGAAATGAGATCAGCGCAATGGTCGCACATCTTGATAAACTTACCAAAAGTGTTTGAAAGGTACACTTAAAACGGATAGATTTTATGTTCAATAACTCATACCTCAGTAAATTGTTCAACCAAAATACTGGCTGAAAGCAACGGTGACTGACAGAGCAGGTCCCGTTTCCTTCCAGTCCTTGACCTACTTTAGCTCTGGCCCCTCTGCTGGAGATTTTCCTCTTAACAGTCCGCCCTGGGGCACTGATGGGACTGTTTCTCCTTTTCCGGGTCAGGTGCTGATATTTCTAATGTTTGCAACGAAGCGGCCCTGATCGCCACCCGCCACCTGAGTCCTTTTGTCCAGGAGAAGCGCTTGGAGCAGGCGGTTGAGAGGGTCGTCGGAGGCGAGCCAGGCAGTGCTGGGGGGCGGTTTCCAGCTCTGACCCACAGCGGGCCCACCCTGGGGCCCAGCTTCACTTCATTGAGCTGCAGTGGTGGACAGTTTTCCAGACCAAAATCTGGGACTTGGGATCTGCCAGCAGCTTTCGTGCTCTTACTAGAGCAACATTTATAATTTCAAAGAGATGTAACCTCCAGGGCGCTGTGTCAGACCCAGGTTCGGGTGCTGCCCGTGGCTGAGAGGCAGGTTTTTTGCGTGCTCCCCTGGGAAGCTTCAGCGTGGGGTAGAGGTCTCCCGAGTGCCCTCCCGGGAACGGAGGTCCGGGAGGTGTCCGTGTGGTCAGCAGCTGTCCTTCATGATCCCGCCCCACAGCTGTGAGAACCAGCCCGTCTCCAGACAGCAGGTTGGCAGGGCTGCTTTGTCTTTGCTTCACGTTTTATTGAAGTGTGGCGTGCACAGACAAGTGTCAGTGACCCAAGGCAGTCGCCACAGCTGCTCGACGCTGTCCTGGCGGCGCCGCTGAGCTGACCAGCCCTGAAGCTGAGCTCACGCGAGTCGTGGTGCCTTCTCTGTGCCCTGTTCCCTGCCTGCAACTGGGTGTAGGCGGCATAGAGAGCGCTCCTGGTCTCCCTGCGTCCGGCCTCACTGCCAGTCAGGTCACGGAGAGTAGCTAACCCCCTTGGCTACAAACGGGCCCCCAAAGGCACCTGCCGCTTGCACGGTGGGGCAGAAGACAGTGTAGCGTCTGGTGTGGAGGGACAGGCGCCCAGCAGGCCTGAGCGGTGTGCGTGGAGCGGACAGGCTGCGGGCCTGTCCTGGGCGGACGGAGGCCCTGAGCAGCCCCCAACACGCCCGCGGTGCAGAATGGGGCCTTGGCACCCACCTCTCAGCTGTCTGTTTGTCCTCTGCCTCTTGCCGTGAACTTGACTTGCAGGTCTCGAGAAGAAGATGCAGGTCCTACAGCCCAGCGAGAAGATGACGGTAGCCTACCGTGAGGCTGGCCACGCGGTGGTGGGCTGGTTCCTGGAGCATGCAGACGCCCTGCTCAAGGTTGGCCCATCCCCCTGCGCATCTGTGGTGTGGTTCAGGGCCCACTCCCCTCCCGGGGGTGCTGTGTGGGCACGGTGCATTCCAGGTGGCGGCCCTCCTCACTCTTTGAGGATGTAATGGTCTAGAATTTGTTACACGATTCCCTGAGGTGTGAGTGGGCAGAGAGGGGGGGGTGCTGGTTCCAGGAGGGGTCTGGATGCTGGCCATCTGACACCTGGAGGTTCCACGTTAAACTCACCTCACTCTAAACTTTCCCCTGACGGCACGGCTCCTCCACAGCTTCCTGGGATGGCGGGACAGAGGGGGTTTCTGTGTTCATCCTTGGGGTGACCTGTCAGCGCTGGGGCCCAGGGCTTCCTCTCCTCCTTCGGGATACCCGGGGACCCTGGGGGTGACAGGGCGCGCCTGCCGTATGTGGCAGGTGTCCATCATCCCCCGGGGCAAGGGGCTCGGGTACGCCCAGTGCCTGCCCAGGGAGCAGTACCTGTACACGCGGGAGCAGCTCTTCGACCACATGTGCGCCATGCTGGGTGGCCGGGTGGCCGAGCAGCTGTTCTTGCAGATCACCACGGGGGCCCAGGACGACCTGAGGAAGGTCGCCCAGAGTGCCTACACCCAGGTAAGGCGGTGTCCGCGGGGGCTGGGAAGGGGCCTCAGGGCACCGTCCGCCAGGCTCACGCCCGCCCCTCGCCTGCCCCAGATTGTGCAGTTCGAGATGAGCGAGAAGCTGGGCCAGGTGTCCTTTGACCTCCCCCGGCCTGGCGAGGTGCTGGTGGAGAAGCCGTACAGCGAGGCCACGGCCCAGCTCATCGACCAGGAGGCTTGGCGGCTGGTCAGCTCTGCGCACGCGCACACCCTGGACCTGTTGACGCGCTCCCGGGAGCGGGTGGACGAGGCGAGTGGGGCCGGCCTGTCCCCAGGGTCGGGGCGGGGGCTCTGCGGGGCGCCGAGCGGACGGCCTGACATGGTCCGGTGTGCAGGTGGGCAGGCGGCTGCTGGGGAAGGAGGTGCTGGAGCGTGCCGACATGGTGGAGCTGCTTGGGCCCCGACCCTTTGCGGAGAAGACCGCCTACGAGGAGCTCGTGGAGGGCACCGGTGGCCTGGAGGACACGTCCCTTCCCCAGGGGCTGAAGGGCTGGTGCTGGGGGCCGGAGGAGGGCGGCACGGAGTGCCCCCTGCAGGAGAGCCCAGCCTAGCGCCCCTGCCTGGAGAGCAGCCTCCGGAATCTCCAGAGAGCAAATTAAAACGCGTGATAATCACAAATGGGTGTTTTCAGGTCAGGGTCCTCTGAGCCCATGGGGATTCCAGCTCCCAGCACGTGCCCTTCCACCGAGGCGGGGGCTGGGACCCTGTTCCCGAGTCAGTGGAGGGCAGTGGCCGAAACTCACCTGCCCCCTGGGGGCCTGCGTGTAGGACCCCCCGGGCCTCCCCCGAGGTGGCTGGTGGGCTTATCTGCCGGGGACAGCTGCCCAGCGCAGGGACATCGGTGCTGGTCACCTCACCTGCCCTGGGGAGAGACGGAGAGGGGGCTTTTGGCCCAGTTCAGAAATCCTCAAGGTCTGGTGAGGTTCAGAATTGAGGAAAGGAGAATACTAGCCAGGCGCCAAGCGCGTAGCTGTTAGGGTGGTGGAAGACCAGTTAGTCCTTATGGAGGGGCCTCGCCACTTCCACAGGCGGGGTGTCTGTGGGGTCTGAGCCTGAGGGGTGCCCCAGCGGAGCCACCCCTGTTCTCAGGGTCGGGGCCTTGCCAACCCTGCGTCTCTGGGAAGCTGTGTTCCTCGTGGTCCGTGTTGTTAGGGTCCAGGACAGGGGGCTCTGGGTTGCTCCACGTGGTAGGACAGCCACCGGGGGCCGTAGCTAAGCTCTAGGGCTGAGCCTTCCATTCCCCGGTTGGTCCTGGAGCGAGACCAGGGCCCAGCCCCCGGGGAGTCGGGGTTAGTGGAAGTGGCCCTGCGGGTCCCCAGAACATGGCCAGGGCATCGGAGTCATCAGAATTGTGACAGTAGCAGCAGCTGCTGCCTTGCGGTGGGTGATGCGGGCTGACTGCGAGAGCAGGGGCACCGCCCCACGTGCCCGCCGCTGCTGTCCCAGCCACGGCCACACGCTGGGCCTCAGGGATGAAATTTTCCAAATCGTTTGGGATGTTTGCCTCAAAAATAGAGTTTCCAACTTGGGACAAACACTTTCAACTTTGTTGCTTGTGAAATGTGTATTGCTGAATTTCTGCCATCTCCGGGGTTCGCCCTGTGATGCAGCCTTGGACACTCAGTCTCCGTGTGTTGAGCTGCTTGGCGTCCTGCAGGGGCCTGTCCTGGGGCTTTTTCTGGTGGAGGTGGGGTGCTCTCCTTGACCCCAGGAAGGACCCACGTTGTCCTGAGCCTGTTCCTTGGGAGACTGGGTGCAGCCCCTCCCCGGGTCCAGGGCACGCCCCTGGGGACAGCGCCCCTGCCTGCGTGCCCCGTCCCTGCACCCCCTCCAGTCTCCTCAGCGCCCCCTTCACCTCGCACCCTGTCTGGGCCATCGCCCCACCTGGGCTGAGGCTTGGCCAAGGATCTCGGGTTAGGGAGGCTCAGCCCCGCAGGAGGAACCGCCCGGCACGGGGCACGCGGCCTGCGTCTCATGGTGGTTAAAACGGTCAGAGTTTAGGCTTCATCCTTGGTCTTCTGCTCACAGGCGGACCCTGCCTGGCGGCTGCCTCCCCAGGAACCTGCCCCAGGCTGGGAAGAGCCTCTCGGGAGTACCTCTGCCTCTTCCAGCCTGGGCTTGTGGAGGCAGGGTCTTCGCTTCTTTAACGCCTCGAGAGCCAGGGCGCTTGGCCCTGAAATGTGACCCAAATAAGAGCCCAGGGCATGTCACAGTGGAACCCCCAGTGGCTTTAGCTGGGGGAGGGCCAGAGCGTGGAGCTCCTGGAGGCCCCTAGAGCAGCCACCCCCGGCCCGCACGCCTGAGCTCCCACGTCAGCTGGAAAGGAAGCGAGTGGTCGGCGAGACTTAGGACAGGGTGCCGTTTTAATCCTGCTGTTTGGAAATGAGATCTGCAGAAGCCGTAGCGAGAAGGATGGGAACTCGGCCCGGGGGAAGACTGGGGGGCGGGGGGGCACGGCTGCCCTCACGGGATCCCTTTTAAGTGAAATTCTTGGTTGTGTCGGGAAGACACCTCCCTGTTGCTGCCCCTCACGTGCCCCTCCTGGCGCATAGGGCGACCCTTTTCCTGGTGGGATGTGCTGTAGCCACGCCCCGTGGGCCCAGCATGTGCCCAGGCCTGTTTTCCTTCCCCAGAAATGTTTCAGTGGAGAAGGGGTCAGGGCAGGTGGCCTTGGGGACTAAAAGCAAGCTTACACGTTTATTTTAAAACTTCTTGGACTCACTGTCTGACTGGAAGCCGGTTCCGTCCCTTAGTATGTAAGCAGCGTCCGGAGCAGCCGAGTCTGGCACCCCTGAATTGGGGGCCAGGCGCTGTGCCCAGGTCCCTTCACGTCCCCACGCCCCTCGGGCTGCTGCACGTGTGTGCGTGCCTGTGTGCGTGTGTCTGGTGGGCCGCGGGGACTGTCATTGCAAGGACCGGGGGAGGGCGAACCTCGCCTGCCCCTGCCCTGCTCGGCGGTCTGAGGCAGTCGTGACATATTTGGTGTTCCGAGCTCAGGAGGTGGGTCTGGCTCTCAGGCAGGGATCACGACAAGCAGGGTGTTAGGGTCTGGGGGCTCTGGTGCTGACACTTCCTGGGCGGCAGGAGGGGCGCAGGGTTGGAATCAAGGCGGTTAGGGCAGCAGGGTGTCCCGCGGGCTGGAGCTTGGCACTGCCGTTCAAGACTGGAGCCCCGAGACCCCCGGGGGGTTGCAGAGCGCCTCTCACGGGCAGATCCCTGCTCACCGCACCCCTAGCCGGGAGTCTGGTGACAGACAAGAATACCATTCCTACAGACAGAAGTCTCGTCTCATCCCTGGGCCTGGTCCCTGACCCAGCGACCAGGAAGAGCTGGACGTAAGGCCACTGGGCTGTGCTTACGCAGAGGCGCCATGTGGGGCGGGCAGCGTCCACGGGGCCACGGCCGCCCGGACCTGCCCCGCCTCGGCCCCGGGCCAGCCGGCCTAGTCCTCCTTGGGCCTCTCCACGGTGAGAAACGTGTCCACAACGGCAGGCTGCCGCTCGGGGTCACCAAAGGGCTGCTTCTCACGGTTCTGCTCGGCCCTGGTGCGTGTCCAGGAGGGGGAGCGCAGACAGCCGGCCCTGGGCAGCGGGTGTAGGCCTGGTGGGAACACAGGCTGGGGTCAGTGTGGCTTGGGGTCCCAGGTCACTCCTTCAGCTACTGGGCTGGGCCCGTGTGTGCCTCCAGCACGGCGTCGGGCCACACGTTGGGGTGCCCTGGGCACCAGCAATGTGTACACGTGGGTCTGGGTGCAGCCCGGCCAGGGGCTTTCCCATTGTCCCCAGGCGGGTCCCCGTGCAGCTGAGGCGCCCGCCCTGGGGGTGAGCCAGGCCTGGAGCAGGTGCCACT
>NW_020185335.1:16020282-16026869 GCF_003031525.2 Neophocaena asiaeorientalis asiaeorientalis
TGGGCAGTGAGCTGGGAGCGGGGAAGGTCCCTGGGCCCCCATACCCCTGGCGGCTCCCGTGCCGTTTCTGCGGCCTGCGGGCTCCAGCCGCTTCCCGGGAACTGAGCTGAGGAGGGGCTAGGACTGGTGAACACCACCCACTTCGCGCTCTGCCTACTTGGTATTAAACCCAAGTAGTGAATTCTGCTTTCAGTGGGACTGTGGCTGTGGCCTTACGTTGGCATTTGAAAAGTGAAATTAAGGAGGGGTAGAAAGATCCCTGAGAGCTGGCAGATAGGTGTGTGAAGTGCAGAAATGGTGAGTGAAATGGTGCCGTGTCGACAAACTCTTAAACACGCGTCAGAAAGGAAATCGTTTTCCAAAATGGGTCTCCAGGGAGCGGTGCTGGGTGGCCTGAGGCCCCAGGACCTCCCGCAACCCCCTCCAGACCCCGGCAGCAGCCCCACCTGCGGGCGAGTCGCTGGCCAGGTTCTCGTCATCCGAGTCGGCGAAGACCTCGGCCAGCTCCTGGTCGGACATGTCAGTCAGCTCGGTGAGGTCCAGGAGGTCGAAGTGCACCTCCAGGGACGAGACGCTGCTCAGGGGCTCTGGGGGCAGAGGGGCGTGTCAGCGGGGCCAGGTGAAGGCCAGTGCGGTGGGAACGAGGTGGGGCTGACCCATCCCCAGCACCTGCTCCCTGGGGCGCACCCGAGGCCCAGGGACCCGCCCCTGGTCCCAGGGAGCACGCTGGGGCAGGTGGGCTGTACTTACGCCGCCTCTCCGTGACCTGCAAGAGACCCGGTGCCGGTACTGGGACGCCCACCTCCTCCTCGGCCACAGGTGAGTGGCTGCTGGTCCCCGTCCCAGGAACGGGGGTGCCCAGGGCAGCCCTTGGCACCTCGACCTCCTTAACTACCCCTGCAACAGAGAGAGCGTTACCCGGGAGGGGACTGCGGTCTCCCACCGCCACCCCCAGGACGCAGGCTGGGAGGACTTGAGAACCTGGCCCATCGAGCCCTCCCTTGAGGCTGTGGGCAGGGATCGCAGTGGCCAGGGGTGACCTTGGGTCAGGAAGCCAGACAAGGGGCAGAGGGCTTCTCCGAGGATGCTGCCCTTCCCCGTAACCCTGATTTCCAGACCCTTTGCCCTGATTACGTGAGCAGGAATGACCACAGGTCTTGCGGGGACACTTGCTGGTCCTGTCGGAGACCTCAAGACACCAATACTGTCACCTGTCTCCACTTTCTGGTCCAACCTACGGTCGGGTGGGCGGTTCTGCATTTGCTTGCCCTTTGGCGCCCTTTAATCCAGAATGGCCCCGGCTCACGTGTCTGTCCCGTGTTGTGTTTGAATCCACATAACACGTTCTCACATGAAACGAGGACGGTGGCCACAGCAACCCCTCCCCACCGACCACGCCTCCGGACTGGGAATGTTACTCCAGGGTGTTTCCTATGCAATTCTTGTTTTTATGTAATGGCTCATTTCATGTAACTTTTTGTTGGGTGAGAGGCGAGGCCCCTTGGCGATCTGCTTGGTGGAGACTGTGCCACCCAGGGGCGGGCCCTCCACCCCACGGGGTGCTTGCTGTTACCAGGGCAGACTGCTCCATCCACACCTCCTACCAGCTCCTCCGGAGTGTTCCAGGGCCCTCTGCCCCACACAGCCAGGGGTCCCAGTCATCTGGCCGGCACGTGCCCTGAGGCAACGGGACCCCTGGCTCCCTGGCGTCCCCACTCCTGCTCTCTCCTGAGCCCCGCCCCCCGACAGAGACCCCACCTGCCCCCAGCTGACCCCCAGCTGAACCGGTGCTCAGTAAAGAGTGAGGAATGCCTTCCCGCTCCCTCATCAGTGTGGCCGCCCATCCCAGGGGTCCAGCGCCGAGAGCTGGGTATGGACGAAGCCCCAGGAGCAGCTGCCAAGGGGGGGCCCAGCAGGGGGGCCCAGTGCCGACAGCTGCCAGTGAGGGCTGGGCCTGTGTGGCCAGCAGCCTGGCGGGCCGCGTGGGTTTGGAGGGTCCCCGGCTGGGTGGGATTTGCAGCTGCAGAGCTGGCTGGGTCGCCTCGCCCCTGGCTTCTAGGAGGGAACCGCTCCCTGGGAGGCGTGGCTGAGGGGAGGTGGGCCTGCCGACTGGCGGGGCCAGCCTGGCTCTGCCCTGTGCTGTGTCATCACTCAGGGCCCAGGGCTGGCCCGCTGGACTGGGGCTGGGGATCTGGTTTCCACCTTGCTGCTGCATTTGGAACGTGGTGTCTGAGCATCCTTGGAGGGTAGGGTTACACCCCCTGGTGTCCCGGCCTGCCCAGCCCAGCAAGGACACGTTCCCGACCAGAGGGCACCAGAGCTGGGGCTGGGCGGGGAAGCTCTCCCGAACATCAGAACCCCTGCTGAGGGTCGAAGGCCCAGGAAGCCCTTGGGGACCTTTGCTCTGCGGGAGTGTTCTGCTTCCTCAAGGCGGGGCCGCACAGCGGCCGGGTCCCCCTCCCCAAGGGCGCACGCGTGCCTGGAGTGTCCTGCTCTGCTTCTACACGTGTCCCATCGTGGTGGGTGCCTGGCTGGCTGGGGGCTGCAGCTAGGTGCTGCCATTTCTCTGGAGCCTCCCAGTGGGGCAGGTGGCTCTGGGTTAATAACAAGAATGACAGTGGCTCATGGTTTTCTGTGCCAGGCAGAGTTCCAGCAATATGTTTTCCAGCTAGTGTCACAACCAGCCACGAGGAAGGGACAGTGAGTCTTGGCCAGTAACACCGAGGGGTTCAGCTTGTCGAGCGGGAGCTCTCGGCCACCACCTGCTGGCCAGCAGAGGGAGGGGAGACCCTGACCTTGCGCCCACAGGGAAGCTAGGCCCTGACCGGGTGGAAGGGGACTTAGCGTAAAAGGTGGGGCAGAGGCGGGAGTCTCTGCTCATAATGGCCCTCTCTCACCTTATCTAGAAAAGAAAGCGCTCTTCACCTGTGCATCCGGCAGATTCCTGAGCCGGACTCGGATGGACAAAATAGGGGATTCCTGCCCTCTTCTGGTGGGGCAGGGCTGGGGAGCCCTGGGGGCTGTGGTCCCGCTTTGGGGACAGGTCTGAAGGAGGGTGGGAGCTGGGTGATAGCTGGGGAGACAGCACCATCAAAGGCCCTGAGGGGTGCGTGGCTGCCTCTGAGGCATGGCTGGGGTGGGTGAGGGCAGGGGGACACCGGTGGGGAGACATCTCTGGCTGCTCTCTGAGCTGGGAGGGTTCCGAGCTGAGTGGGACAGCCTCTACCTGCATGTTTGTGGGATGGGATGCAGTCCAGGTGGGAAAGAGGCAGTCCACAGGTGCTGAGATGGGGGCAGGGCAAGGAAGCAGGACCTCCTTCCCCATCCGGCCTTGGGTCAGGGGGCTGGGTATGCAGATACGCCTCATTATAGATCCTAGGATCCAGGGGTCCCAGACAGCCCAGGACAGACCTCCAGCCCCTACAGGCACAGTGGCCTTTTGTACTCATTGTAAGAAGCACATTTTATCAAATTTCAGCATCCCTGAAACAGCAAACCATCTAGTCGATGGTGTCACAGAGCCAATGGAAAATGGTAACGGTGAACTTTTAAAGTCACCTTATGTCTACTTTCTTATTCTTTTCATCTCCCTTTGGCAGTGGTCTGGTCTTTATTTTGTAAATCCTGGTGTCCTGGCCTGTGTCAAAGCTGTGTGGGAGAGGAAGAAAAAGCAGAAGATGCAACTTTTGGCGTCGAGGACACTGATCTTTTGGCTGGAAGGATGTGAAGGGAGCAGGACCTTTGCTTGGTCCTTGTGTACAGTAGGTGCACCATAAATGCTGGTTGAATGAACGAGCCCGAGACCCCACCCCAGAGTCACTAAGCGGCTGTGCTAGGAATCACCTGGGTCTGTCTGATACCCTCTCGATAAAGCCCTTGTAGGAAGAAGGGAGAAGTTCTTCACGAGTGAGACCCCCTGCTCTTCGTGGGGTGTGAAGCAGAGGAGTGACCGATCACACAGGCAGGCACAAGGGCAGGGGTCCTTGGCAGCCGGGCCAAGCCGTAGGCTGGGTGGGTTCAGCAGACCCCAGGGTTGCCCAGGCCAGGGCAAAGGTGAGCGGTGTTTTTGACGCCCCAGGGTCAGCAGTGGGCTCGCAGCCTGGCAGAGCCCCCAGTGAGGGAGTGAAGCCCCTGGCCCCTGCAGGGGGCCTGCTGCCCTGCCCTGTGGAAGCAGCACCCGCGTGGGGAGACTGGAACTGGGGGCCCAAGGCCTGGTATGAACGCATATGATAGTGTTACCCTGTGCTACGCTGCTGACCTATTTTCCAGCACATTCGTGCCAAGAACTTGGCCCAAATCTCAAGTTCCCTGCTGTGTGCCCAGGGTTTTGCCCCAAGCATGGAGGAGGTGCTCTGCACATACCCAACGCGAATGAGTGAAATAATGAAGTGAATGAATGAATAGCATAGAAACCAGCATGGCTGCAGGGAGGGAGGGATGGGCATCGTCCCCCGTTTCCCCAGCCCCTGTCCCTGGAGTCAGTGCTCCTCCTTGGAGCATTTTGAGGATGCCGGGTGGGCCCCATCTAGGCTCAGCCCCTGCAGGGCAGGGCCCAGGCCCCTCTCTCCCAGTCGGACAGACTTGGAGGTAGGTGGGCTAGAGACTTGGTCTCCCAAAGGCACCTTCGAGAAGTGCACCCCGTCCTCTCCCCTCCATGTCTGTGCACTTTGATATTAAGAAATTACTGTTAATTCGTTTAGGTGCAGAAATGCTGTTTTAATTATAAAAACCTTATCTTTTAGAGGTAATTTCAGAGATACTTAAGGATCAAACAATATCTCTAGATTGGCTACAAATTACTACTGAAGGAAGGTGGGTGCAGGCGGTGAGGGGCGGGGTGGGGGGGGGACTTTACCATACTGTTGTCTCTACTTGTGTGTGTGCCCCTCTCTCCAGAGTAAGTTCCAAAAAGTCAGCGAACTCAGAAAATGACAGTCACAGCTACCCACGCGTGACGCCCCCATGTGGGCAGGACGTGGCTACGGGGTAAGAAGCGTGTGAAGCCCACCTCCCGCTGCTGTGGCCCAGCCCCACCACGGTGCCTGCGCAGAGGAGGTTCCTGGAGCACTGAATGAGTTAGGTCTCGGGCTCCAGTAAGTGATGTTCAGAAACTGAAGGGTCGTTAAGCTCCCCTCCCTCAGGCCTGCCCTCTGCTCCCTCTCTGTGCAGGCAAGGGGGGGCCTCCACTGAGAGAAGGGGACACGGAGCTCAGAGGGGCCTGGCTGCTTTGCCGGCATCCCCAGCCCTTGCTCTCCAAACCTGCCCCATGAAATCCTCGCAAAGCCGCCACCCGGAAGCCCCGGGGTCCTCGTACTGCCAATGGGAAGAAAAAGCTGGATCCCTGCCACAAACGACAAAACAAAGAAAACCCACACCCACTAGCCCCTGAGTGTCTCGGGTGGTGCTCGGAGGGAGCGTGACATGGGCCCCTAGACAGCCGTCTGGAATGCACCTGCCCAACTCGGCCTGCAGACAGAGCAGTAGGTGGACTCACTGCTTCAGGACACTTCCAGGGCCAGCATTTTGGTCTCTGGAGCAGGCCACTGGTGTGGCTAGGGGACCCCCAGCGGACCCCTATGTGGTCAGGGAGTGGCTCCCTGGTATGGGACCTCCAGGGAACCCCGGGTGCATCTGGGGCCTGGCCGGGTGGGTGGAGGAGCCCGGCAGCTTGCATGCAAGTTCCGAGGCCGATGGCACAGGAAACCCCTCCTGAAAGGTTCCTGGGAGGTTCCTAGGAACCTGTCCTAGGAAAGGTTTCCCTCCCACCAGGCCAGGGCCAGAGTAGGGCCAGACTCCTAGGGGAGAGGCCCCCGGTACACCTCTACCGTCCCGACAGCTGGCAGGGGCCGTGAGGAGGGGTCACTCCGTGCACACCAGCCCTCCCAGATGTGTAAGCTCCTGGGCCTCGCCCCGGCAGCCAGCAACCCCTGCCGGCGTGGGAGCCCCCGCAGGCGGAGCCAGGTGCACACCCCCCCCACACCCGCTCCGAGCCCCTATCTCAGCCTGGTGCCCCGAGGATCCCGGCCGCGGCCTCCCCGCCCTACCCCCAGGGAGGCTCGGCTGGGCCGAACAAAGCACACGCGCAGCTAGGAGGGCAGCATCCCCCCCCCACGCCTCGCTGACCTGGATCCCGACTCTGGCCCTGGCACGCCCCATCTTCCAGATCCCCGGCTCCGCTGGGAGGGGGCTCAGGACCAAGCTCTGGGCCAACCACTCAGGAGCGCGCCAGACACCGCTGCCCGGGTCGGGAGCGCGGAGGACGAGGGGGCGGGGACGCGGTCCGTGCGCCCCCCGCCCAGCGCTGGGGCCGTTCCGGGCGGTGCCCCCGCTCGTCTTCCCGGGCGCGGCGCACTAGGCTCCCCCCCGCTTCGGCCCGGCGCAGGGGGACTCGGAGCTGCCGGTGGGTCTTCACGGCCCCGGGGCGTGGCCGATGTGTGGGCCCAGGGGGAAGGGGCTGCGGGCCGCTGCGGGGAAGGCGCACCTCGTGGGCTCCCGGGGGCTGGGGCCCCCGGGGGGCTGGGACCGCACTCACCTCCCGGGCTGGCGCCCTCCGGGGGCTCCATGCGGCCGGCAGGGCCTGGGAGGGG
>NW_020185335.1:16026881-16027794 GCF_003031525.2 Neophocaena asiaeorientalis asiaeorientalis
GAGGGGGCCCCGGAAGGAAGGCAGGCAGGATCTGGGCGTGCTGAGAGCACCAAACGGTTCGATGGAGCCCCACTTCCAGACACTGGACCCTGCACGAGGCCCTGGAATGCAGCTTTGTGCCAGGCCCTTGGTGCATTAATTCTCCCGGGGAATCCTTAGAAGACGGGATCCTGAGTTTCCAGGTGAAGCTGAACACAGGGTAGGCAGCCGACCAGGGTGCCACAGCCGGGCGCTGGAAGCCGGAAGATCCAAATGCAAGCCCATGGTCTGCACAAAGACTAAACAAACCAAAGAAAACCGTCAGGGAGACAGTTTGTTCCCAGCTGGGCGTGGAAAAATCCGCAGAGGAGGGAGGTGAGTATGAACTTGGTGTTTGCAGGAAAGCACCCTCCTAAAGGCAGGTTGTCCATACAGCTTCAGCCAACAAAGGGCCTCACCACCTAGTCCAGCTCCAGTCACACGGAGCCCATGGCCTTTGAAACTGTCAGTCAGTGAGGCAGGCTAATAGTTCCCATTTTTCTTTAGTTTACAAAACAAACAAAAACAAAAACTGCTAAAATGATCTCATGGCCCACGAGGACAAGCCACTGCAGTTTGCACTCTGTGCCACTCCAAGAGGCAGGTCAGCCCCCTGGGGACAAAGCTGAGCTACAGGGTGGGTGGTGGGGACATAAGGAGGTCAGGACAGTAGGTGGGCACTGGCTGCTCAGACTCAGCTGAGGTGGAAGTTTGTATTGTCTCAAAATGGTCAGAGCAGTATTTCTGATTCCCTGTGTCTTCCAGAACCTTCTGCCCCCGTCAAGACATTCCCTGTCTGTGCCCCTTCTGCTCGAACCTGGGCAAGCTTGTGGCTGCTCTGGCCAATGGACTGTGGCAGGTTGATGCCATGTGACTTCCAAGGCTGGGTTTTTTT
>NW_020185335.1:16027836-16030471 GCF_003031525.2 Neophocaena asiaeorientalis asiaeorientalis
TTTTTTTTTTTTTTTGTGGTATGCGGGCCTCTCACTGTTGTGGCCTCTCTTGTTGCAGAGCACAGGCTCCGGACGCGCAGGCTCAGCGGCCATGGCTCACGGGCCCAGCCGCTCCGCGGCATGTGGGATCTTCCCGGACCGGGGCACAAACCCGTGTCCCCTGCATCGGCAGGCAGACTCTCAACCACTGCGCCACCAGGGAAGCCCCAAGGCTGGGTCTTAAGTAGGATTCACCTCTTTCCGAAGGCTCCCCTGGAACCCGGCCACTCTGTGTGAGAAAGCCCAGGCCATTTGAGGCGCCACTTGAGTGTTTTCTGGCCCACAATAGCCAATGAACCAGAGATAAGGTCTCAGCCAGTAGCCAGGCGTGAGAGCCTGCCTTTGAGCCACCCCCAGGGGGTAATATGTGGAACCAAGGTGGGCTGTCCCCACCGAGTCCCAGCCAAGTTGCAGATTCATGGGCAAAACAGATGTCACTGTATTTCATTTGGGGGCAAGCTGTCACACAGCCATAGTAACTGTAACAGTATTGGTGTTTATTAATTATCCCCATTTGACATATGAATAAATGGATACAGACGGAGTCTTGTCAAGGGCATCCTAGCTGGTAAACAGCAGGTGATCTGACTTCAGAGGCCAGTGCTTATTTTTAACTTTTCATTAAAAACATTTTCATGGGGGGCTTCCCTGGTGGCGCAGTGGTTGAGAGTCCGCCTGCCGATGCAGGGGACACGGGTTCGTGCCCCGGTCTGGCAGGATCCCACATGCCGCAGAGCGGCTGGGCCCGTGAGCCATGGCCGCCGAGCCTGCGCGTCCAGAGCCTGTGCTCTGCAACGGGAGAGGCCACAGCAGTGAGAGGCCTGCGTACAGCCAAGAAATAAACAAACAAAAAACAAAAAAACATTTTCGTGTAAATCAGCTATAGTTCAATTAAAAAATAAAATTAAACTAAAATAAAAAAGGAGAAAATCCATTTTCAAACAAAAGTAGAGAGAATAGCACAGTTAACCTACATGAACAGTCATCCAGATTCAGCGATTACCAACTCGTGGCTGATCCTGATTTTTCTGTACTTTCAATGCCTCCCTCCATTGCTGTGTTGTTTTGAAGCAAATCCTATATATGTTATGTCATTTCATTTGTAAATACTTCACTGTTTATCTCTAAAAGAGAGTCTAGTCTTCTTAAGCACTGTGTTATCCTAACATCCAGGCCTCCATCGAGTTGCTGCTGTGGTCTGAGGCAGTTTACCTGGATGAGCAGGTACGTGGGTGTTAGGAAGAGCCAGGTATTAGACATAGGTCAGTGAGTTTGTATGTATTAACATTTGGTCTTTGACTTTACAGGAAACTCAGATGCCATTTATCTGGATTTCCGAGATGCACAGCTTGATGCTGAATAAAAGTATCTCAAGCCATCCATGTGAAGAAAAAGCTCTTTTCTAAAAATCTGAACTCAAATATGAAAAGCACAGGTCGCTGTGGGTCTTACTGGGAGCCCAGAGAGCTGGCAGCAAGGCCTCCCTGAACTATGCATCTCTGCAGTGCACACTGATAAACCATGCTGTGCTGTTGATTTGTGACAGATGAATATCCTGTCTCATTATCCTGAGCTAACCCTCCTATTTTTGCCCTTTTTGTTGAAAGGGATTATTGTTAATGCATTTATTTAATTCAGGACTCCCAGCCAGACTTCTAAAGCAAAAAGCCAGTCAGCGTGAGGCACCTAGCGTATTGGGTCTGCAAAGTGAGTGTTAAATAATTATCATTACTCCATTGTGCTACCCAGCTGCACTGTCTCACCTGCCAAAACCCCTCTGGGAGGACCCCACCTTAGGGGAGAAGACCCTTATCAGGCCAGAGGTTTCTGACACAGAGGCTCAGGCTCTTGTCTGCCCAGGCACGGTGACACCACCAGACCTCACAAAGGCCTCAGGGCTGCTATACATAAATCACGGCTCTGTACAATACAGTCCCTCCAAAGGGCTGTTCCTTTCCAGGAACGATCAGGGCTTGGGTGGGCAAACAGGAAACCCCCCCAGGCTCGTCTCTGTGGCTCTCACATGCATGCCCCTGTGTGGGTGCCTGAGCCTAAGCAAGCCCAGCTACGGAGGCACCTTTGTCTCCCACCTGAGCCTTGTTTCATCATTCACACCCTGCTCCCAAGGAAGCTCTCCAGGGAGAGAAGATTCTTCTCCATCCCCAAACTGATGGAAAAACATGACCTCTTGCAAAACCACTATTTCAGAAGATGCTAAAGTTGAGAGTGTAGAAAAAAGACAACAAATGGTGTGTAAGGACAGCACTTTGCATGTAGGTAATTGGGTGGTAGGAGGGATCACAAATTCGCTTTGGAAATCTTAAAGTGGTTAGCAGTTTTCAGAGCAAGAGCTTCGGAAAGGAACCCGATGACTTTTTTTTTTTTTTTCTGCAGTGCGTGTCTGGAAACCTCTGGCAAAGGTTTCTAGTTTTTCCTCATCACAAGGACAAGGCCTCTTCAGACAGACCAGTTAGTTTTTCCGAAGGGGAGACTTGCTGATTTCAAAACTTTGGACCCAGCTGGAACATGTTCTCTTCCCTACTTTTGTTTCTTCTGAGGGTTTGTGGAAACCCAGCTATCTTCCAGCCTCAGGTGG
>NW_020185335.1:16030561-16048011 GCF_003031525.2 Neophocaena asiaeorientalis asiaeorientalis
GTGGGGTGGGGTGGGCCCAGGGGAAGGCCCTCAGCCTGAATTTGAATCTAATTTGGAAAACGTAGCGGTGCATATCTTTCCGGCACCTCCCGTCACTCACTCACAGCAATTATGCATGGTAGGACCCGTACGCACGTACAGTAAGTAAGAAGTGGATGGAAACAGTTCCTCTCACCTCCATGGAGCTTACGTTCTAGTGGGGAAGACCCGCAATAAACAAGACACGTCCCGCAACGAACGCGTTCACGGGCGTCGTGGAAATCTAGCTTGTGCATGACGCCCAGCTGCGGCCCAAACCCAGTGACTCAGCCCAGCGCGTTGCTAGGGACGCGCTCCCGCCGTTGCCAGGCCGTGACCCCTCGGGCGGACTCTCGCGAGGGTCTTCGAGACTTCGCGCGGAACCTAGCAGCGGTTGCCTGGAGACCGCGCAGCCCGGGCTGGGCTGGCACGTTGGTCTGCGGGTCGCGGCCGGCGGGACTCTGGAGCCATGGTGAGGAGGGGTGGGGGTCTGGTAGGGTCCGCGCCGGGTACCTGGGGCTCGGGGGCCGGCCCTGCGCGCAGGAAGACCCGGGACGGGAGGCCTGGAGCTCTGGGGTCCCGGAACTGAGGGCTTGGCGCTCTCGTGGAGTCCTCGCAGGGAGGGCCCAGGGTGCTGCGGACCCTGGATCCCGGGCCCCGCACGCACCTGGAGCTGAGAGACCTGGGCTCTCCAGGATCCTGTGCTCACAGGGGTGGGTGGTCAGAGAGCACCCGCCTCCCCCGCCCCCGAGACCCAGGGCCCGGTGTGCACGGCGTCCAGAGCAGAGAACTTGGATCGAGGGGCTTTCCTACCTGGAATGGAAGGCTCATTGATGAGATCCTTGGGACCTAGGGTCTCACCTGGCAGGGGCCTGGGAGACACAGGTGCTCCATTCTCTGGGGTCGAGAGCCCGGGGCATACCAGGGTGGTCGGAGGACCCTGTACACCGGAGGGTCCTGACAGCGTGTCCAGTGCCCGTGGAGTCCTTCGGGGCAGAGCTTCAGGGTAGAGGAACTGCTGTTTCCTTGGAGAGCCCGCGAGGAGTGAGGCCGGTACTGAGCAGGGCACGGCGGCAGCTTGCTGCCTCTGGGGCTCTCCATCCCGGCCCCTCTCTGCGGTAGGGCTCACAGCTGCGCCCCCCCACCTCCGCCATGATGTAGGGGCTGTCGGTAACTCAGTTTCCAGGCAGATGTGGCCATCAGCTGTGGGAGGCAGGGAGGATGCCTGTGTGTGCGGGAGCCCCAGGGGCTCTACCAGGCGGCGGCCGCTGGCTGACTGTCCCTGATGCTGGGTGGTGACAAACCTTCAGGCTCTTCTGATGGGGTGGACTTATTGGAGTAGAGGGATTGGAAAGAGGGCATTGTATTAGGAGTGAAGATTTCTGTGGATGGGTCTTTTGAAAGTCAACTGGAAAAGGACCACCAGAATACATCTACTTTTACTAGCTTGTGGGACTATAGGGTGATTTTCCTTTTTTTCTTTACGTTTTGTAAGATTTCCACAAAAACTTTCTTTGTAGTAAAAATGTTACTGAGTCACGTAGATGCGCGTACACACAAGCATGGGCCACAGAAACTTGGGAGAAGTAAAGGCGGAAGGATAAGGAAATTGTCCATCTGCTGAGCGGCCCTCCGGAAGGGAGTGAGGGTGGAAGGTCTCGTCTGGCACCTTGCTGAAGTTGTTAAAAGCGGCCTCGCCCCATTGACAGAGCCCACAGTGAGCGCCACAGTCTGCTCCGGCTCCCTCCACCAGGGTTCTCTGAGGTTTTGTGTTTTGAGGGGAGGAACCCTCATCTTGCCAGCTTTGATTGTTGCTGTGGGCACTTCTCCCTCCACTCACTGAACAGCTTATTGCAGGTTTCTTTATGGTGCTTGCCAAGCATTACAGCCAGTGTGGTAACATTGGACAGTGTGGTACTGGGGAATCTTCCTTTTTGAGGCCGAGTAGATTTTGCATCCACACCAAGGAGGTCTCTGCTATATACTAAGGAACAAGTTTCCCTCCCTCCCTTTCTCAGGGAAAACAATATTCTCTTCTGAGAAGGCAGATTTCTCCTTGCTGCTCCAAAGGTATCAACAGAATGTGCCTGTGGTTAACGGTGGGGAACCTTAGGGCAGAGTGATGTGGTCTGGGTGGAAGCAGGAGACAGCGGGCAGTCAGATGGACGTTCCAGAACAGGAATTCCTCTCCCAAGCGGCCCCAGGAGGGAATCAGCCAGCCAGAAGGTGAACTCTAACTCAACCATCTATTCTTCAACCAAAGGCGCCCAAAAAGAAAGGGAAGAAAGGGAAAGCCAAAGGTACCCCGATTGTTGATGGTCTCGCTCCGGAGGACATGAGCAAGGAACAGGTGAGCGGGCTGGCCTGAGTCGCGGACCAGCGCTGAGTTGGGGTGGGATGGGTTTGCTACTCTGCGCTTCTCCTAGGAGCCTCTTTCAGACGGCTGCCCCCGCTTCCGCGTGCACCTCCCCTCTGCCTGGCTCCTGCTGCCCTGCCCACACGTGGATACGCCCCTCCCACGCCTGCACGCCCAAGCACAGCACGTGTTGTAAAACAACGCGGTACAGGCACATGGGTGAACTTTTTTATAGGGTAGTAGGAATTTGGAAGGAAATGTCTTTCTGATATAAAAGCTGTTTTAAGTTTTCTGGGTTTTCTTTCATTCTTATCTTTTGTAGGCACCTGATGCTTACAGAGCTGTTATCATAGTACATACACCTATAGCATTCTCATTTGTTATCATAGTACATACACCTATAGCATTCTCATTTGTTTTATTTACCATTAAACATTGTGAATTATTTTTGGCCACTTGTTCATTTTGATGAACTTAAGGGCTAGAGAACATGGTTCTATAATTACAATTTCAATTACAAGGCTCCTGAAACCTGTAACGTGTGCAAACTGTGAGAGCAGGTGTGGTCTGGGAGCATCTGACATGCACTCCTGTGAGCGTTAATGACCCTTACTTACTTTTGATGGTTTTAAGATAAGGAAATGAAAGGTGACTGAAACAGGCATAAGACCTGAAGCTGGAGAGCTGGGCCGAGGCCCTTGAACAGCGGTGGAGAGCCTTTGTGTCACAGGCTGTGTCCGCAGAGGGTGGTGGGTCAGGTTGCGCTTTGGAAAGGTCCCCAGGCTGCCGCGTGAACGGCTTACCCACTGCGCTGCCCCTGCTGTCAGGCTGTTTCTTGGCTCCCCATTTTCTCCTGTCCGGTGGGGACAGAACTGTGACATGGCAGTGGCCAGTCTGCAGAGCAGAGCCTTGCTGTCTGGTGTTCCTTGCGTGGACACCTGGGAAGCTTCCAGGGCCCAGGCAGGAGTGAGAGACTCAGGGCAGCTGCGGCCAGTTCGCTGCATGTTAACCTGTGGGCCCTGGGCTCCAGAGCTGTTTGTTTGCTGATTTTTGAAGAGAAGCTTGAAATCTAGATAGTTATAAGAAATCTAGATATCGAGTGATGGAACGTCCAGCATGAGCCGGTCAGAGTCGGGAGGAGCCTGGCTTAGATCCTTTGTCTGAATGACACAGTAGACCCCACTGTAGACCTCCCTCCTGGGGAGCCCAGCCCCGTCCTGGCGGCCCTGTTTTGTTTTTTTTTCCTTTAACCTATTTGCAGATTTGCATTTGGCTCCGGACCAAACCATCTTGACTGTTTCGGGTTTACTGGTTTTGTATACTTTTTGCTTAACGTGTATCTTTAAAGGTGAGAGGTTTTTTACATTGTTTTGTGAACGTATTTACATCATTCTCATATCTTTGTGTTGTTGGGCCATATAACCTTCTAGCTGATATACTCTAATTTCTCAACCATTCTCCTATTTATTTTTTTATTGGCCGTGCTGTGTGGCTAGCGGGATCTTAGTTCCCCGACCAGGGATTGAACCCGGGCCCCGGCAGTGAGAGCGCGAAGTCCTTATCACGGGACTGCCAGGGAATTCGCAACCATTCTCCTACTTAAAAGCATCTTAGATCATTTCCTTTTTAATCCTTTTGCTGTTGTAATAATGGTGTAGCTAATATCTTTAAGCGGAAAGCTCCTGTGTTCTTTTGAGAAGTTTCTTTAGTGTGAATCCCCAGGAAGGAATAAAAGCATATAATCATTTTATGACTCTTGGCCAAATACAAGAGATTTCTGCTGTTTGCTGAACGTTCCCTGTCCCCGAGCCTTCCCAGCCTCCTACTTTAACTTCTCACTGTTAGCTCTGATTTACTCTGAGGTGAGAGCAGCCCCTCCCTCTTTCTTCCTGGCCTTTCTCCGTGCACCCTCCCCTGGCGGCCGGTGGCCCGCCCCGGCCGCCTCACTGGCCCTGTTCTGCCTGCCAGGTGGTGGAACACATTGGCCGCATCCGGGAGGAGCTGGACCGTGAGCGGGTCGAGCGCAACTACTTCCAGCTGGAGCGGGACAGGATCCACACTTTCTGGGAGATCACGCGGAGGCAGCTGGAGGAGAAGAAGGCTGAGCTGAGGAACAAAGACCGGGAGATGGAGGAGGCCGAGGAGAGGCACCAGGTGGAGATCAAGGTGCGTGGGGCTGGCCTGTCCCCATGGGAGCTGCCACATGGGCAGAGGAGCCGGACCGGGGGCCAGGGGCGTTGTCTCGCCTTGCTTTTGGGAGTCACAGCCCTTTGTGTCCTTGACGTGGGGAACTGAGGGTATTTTTTATGTGTGTACAGGTGGGCAGGTGTGTGCAGGTGGGCATGTGTGTACAGGTGGGCATGTGCGGGTGAGCCTGTGCAGGTGGGCATGTGCGTGCAGGTGGGCATGTGCATGCAGGTGAGCGGGCAGAGTAGGTGAGTGGCGGTACTCCCCCCGCCTGCAGGTCTATAAGCAGAAGGTGAAGCACTTGCTGTACGAGCACCAGAACAGCTTGATGGAGATGAAGGCGGAGGGCACCGTGGTCATGAAGCTGGCGCAGGAGGAGCGCCGCGCGCAGGAGGGTGCCCTGTGCAGGGACATGCGGGCGCTGCAGGTGGAGCTGAAGGAGCAAGAGCTGGCCGGCGAGCTGGTGCTGAAGAACCTGAGGCTGGTAGGTGCTGGCGTGCTGTGAGCGCCTCGGGATGCACTCCAGCTGGGAATTCATGTTTCTGTATATTAAATCCTGCATTTTGGCAATTAAATATTAAACAACAGTGGCAGCAGCATGCAGCCAAACAAGCCCTGTTTGGGGTCCAGACACAGAATTCTGTCTCAGGCTTGAGCAACAGGTTGGCTTCCCAAGAGGGAAATCCAGCTCAGGGTCCCTCTCCGCATACTGCTGACCTCTGACCCCAGAGACGCGCGCGCGCGGCCCCTGAAGTGAGCTGTGCTCTCAAGTGCCTCGCTGACCTTTGAGACCCTTTGGTCCTTTCGGAGGGAGGCGGCGGGGTTCCAGGTGGAGGTTGGAACTCCTTCTTAAGCGCCGGGCGCGGTTCTGATCTCCGGGGACACAGAGGATGGGGCTGACAAAATGCCTGCCCACGCACGGCTGATGGTCTAGAATGGAGAGGCTGCCCCTGAGACAGAAGACAAAATAAACTGTCAAACCTGTGTCGCAGGTCTGCAGGCATTAGTGCTACAGGAAGGTGCTGGGAACCAGGGTGGTTGCATTGTTCTACGCGTTCTGGGAATTCATTGAGAAGGTGATACCTGGGCAAGGGTGGGGGGAAGGCAGGGCTGGGGGAGACCAGGCCCTGAGAAGGGCTGGGGATGGACCAGTGCCACGGTCCCCAGGAGTGAGGAAAGAGGGGTCTGGGAGACAGGACTGAGTCGGGGGCCTCTGGAGGACGTGGGCAAAGGGAGGATGTGTCCAACTTTGGTTTTCAAAGGTTGTTCCTGGCTGTGGGTTGAAAGACTTTGTCAGTGCACTTGCCTCTGTGTATGTCTGGAGGCGGCCCAGCCTCAACTGAATCTGGAAATAAATCAGTAACTCTGCAGACTTTGCCGTGAAGCTTGAGGGAGCTGAAGTCTTGGACGCTTGAGGGCGGTCTGGTCTTTCTGACAGAAGCACAGAGTGGGCTGCCTTCCAACAAGTACAGCGGTGCGGGCTCTCTGCTTAACGCGAGGCCTTGGGCGTGGAGTAGGTACAAGGTCAGAGTGCCGCTCTGAGTAAAAACACTGCTCTAGAGTCTAATTTAAACTTTTTATTCAGAATTTATAACTGTCTATTAAAATAATTTGTAACGGTGTTCTAAGCCGAAGCTGGTTAGCCGACAGCGGGGACCCGGCAGCTCTGTGTGGGTCTGGCCCCTGCTGTCCAGCCTCTGGGCAGGGTGGGAAGGGCTGGGCACGGCCAGGGGCCGGGATGTCTGTCAGCATTCTCTGCAGCTCCGAGGTGAGCTGCGCTGAGGGAAGTCCATTATCAAGTGTGGAATTTACCAAACCTTCTTATTCCGGGCTGGGTCCATGAGCTCGGAGGTGGGGGGCCCAGCAGAATCAGCACAGGTTTACTGAGCCGGGCTTTCCTTGCCAGTGAGGCGAGGGGCCGGGCTGAGGGGCCGGCGTCTGTCCCGTCCCGTCTGACCTCCAGTGACCGGCCACTTCCGCCTCTGCAGAAACACGCCGAGGAGATCACCAAGATACGCAAGGACTTTGAGCGGCAGGTGCGAGGTCAGCATCTCCCGCGCTCTGTGTAAGACGGCCCCAGAGCCCCTCCCATCAGGAAGGGACTGCCCAACAGCGCTTGCTAACCGCGCACATAAACCAGTTAAAACAGCTCAGACGTGCAAAGCGAGGCTGGTGGACTCTTCAGGATCCCAGAACACCCTATTCCATGAGAGGTGGGAGGCTGTGAGGACCACCCAGTACCCGCCCACACCCTCAGGCACGAAGCGGCACCTAGAAGCAGACGGTAGTTATCCAGCCTCGTGGGCAGCGTCCAGGTCTCCTGGCCTGCGGAGGCTCCAACCTCGGAAGTCTGTTTGGTTTACTGATAGAGCCCGTAGTCTGGCTGGCTGGCCGTGGTTAGAGCCCTTTGGGACCGGGTGACACTCGGCTGTTGGGATCCCTGAGGCAGGGATTGATTAGCAATGCCTGCGACGGGCAAGGAGGGCAGGCTGGTGTGTGCTGGTGCCACAGAGCAGGAGCAGCTCCCCGCCCCGTCCTGCTGTCCGCAGAGCTTGTTGGTGAGGCCTTCGTCCTGGTGGGTGTTCTCGGCCCTGGGCACAGCTGCCATCTCTTCTCGTAGCCACAGGGCCAGCATTCTGCTTAGCTGCTGTGTGTGCTGCTGCCTTTCAGAAATCGAGGCCAAGTACGACAAGAAGGTCAGGATGCTTAGGGATGAGCTTGACCTGCGCAGGAAGACAGAGATCCACGAGGTGGAGGAGAGGAAGAACGGCCAGATCAGCATGCTTATGCAGCGCCACGAGGAGGCCTTCACGGACATCAGGAACTATTACAACGAAATCACCCTCAACAACCTGGCTCTCATCAACTCCCTCAAGGTGCTGCCAGAGTGCCCAGCCCCCTTGGGCCGACACCCCTGCTTGTAGCAGCATTTGACCCTGCCCTTCAGCTGCCCTTGATCGAAGCTCACGAGTTGTGTCGCCCGCTACAGCCGTGGCTGCGGTCCGGCTGTTGCCCTAACCCTCATGTGGCAGGGAAGTGATATACCTGTATGCACTGGGATATGTCAAAGGTCAGGTGGAAGCACAGGGGCGTCATCGTCACCCAAGTGCTGGCAGCCGTGGAGGATGTCCTCTGGGGGTCATGAGCAAAGTGTAATCTCTCAATTTGCACGGAGGCTGAGGTACTAGAAAATTCAGAATAAGTTAAAACTGTGAAAAAATACTGTGTGTTTACCCAGAAAACAGATGTAGGTCCTCACGGTGCCGGCAGGACCATTCTCTGCAGGCAGGGGAGCTCGCGGCCCACGCCCTGCAGGCTGCAGCCCCCGGTCCTGCCTGCCGACCCCCTACCCCTCGTGCCCACAGGAGCAAATGGAGGTCATGCGGAAGAAGGAGAGGCACCTGGAGAAGGAGATGATGGAGGTGTCCGCGCAGAACAGGCTTCTGGCAGACCCCCTGCAGAAGGCTCGGGACGAGATGAGTGAGATGCAGAAGCAGCTCGGGGGCTACGAGAGGGACAAGCAGATCCTGCTGGTGGGTTTCTGCCCGATTCCTGGCCCTCCCTGGCACCTCCTCCTGGGTGTGGAAGGGCAGGAAGGTGTCTCCTGAGGACCACAGCGGAGCCTGGCCCTCGGGGCAGGAAGGGCAGGGGCGCTGAGCCCCTCCTTCCTGGGCCTGGTGGCCCTGGGGCACGTGAGGCTGGCACCTGTTCTGGGAGATGGGTGGCCCCGGCGGGCTGCCCCGGCGGCTCAGCCCCTCAGGCCTGGGAGCTGGTTCCCTCTGACGCTCACCTGGCCTGGCTGTTGCTCGGGAGCTGCATTGTGTGGGTGCCTGAGTCGGGAGTGCTCTCTCCTTCACCCCCATTTTCTCTCCAGTGCACGAAAGCCCGTCTGAAAGTCACCGAGAAGGAGCTGAAGAGCCTGCAGTGGGAGCACGAGGTTCTGGAGCAGCGCTTCATCCAGGCGAGCTCCCGGGACGCCTGGGTGCCGGGCTGGGTGCCCGGCTCTGGCAGCTGGAGGTCCCGTGGCCCTCCTCGTTCTGCGCGGCTCTCGGTGGGCGGCCGGCCTGGGTCTCAGAGGGCGGTCAGTGGTGGGGAGCGGGTGGTGCCCACAGCTGTCCCCTGGGGCTCTCCTCTGAAGCGTGGAGGTGGCCTGGCCCCTTGAAGGAAGGGCTTTCTTCATCTGTGTGTGTGTTTCTAAGTCCCAAATCTTTATGTGTGCGTTGTAAGCAAGCCTGTGGGTGCAAACATGAGGGCCCTGGGGCTGTGCGCTGGTCCTCACAAGTGGTCAGAGCTTCCTGACTCTCCTCCCACACTCTTGTGTGTCCCGGTGTAGGGACACTGCTTCCCAGAAGTGAGGGCGTCTGGAGCGCCCGTGTTCTCGTCTCAGCCTGTGTGCCGTCTCTTTCAGGGAAGTCGATTCCTAGCAGGGGAACTGCTGGGCGAGAAGGTTCACGTTCAGGGTGCAGATAGTCTGCCGGGAGGGATGTTCAGAGTTGTGACCCCACCCACGGTGCCCAAGGGGCCACTTCCGCGGGCACCAGGTCTTCGCTGATGTGATTGGGTGGCAGGCAGGCGTCTCACTGCACGTGCTTTTCTGCAGAGATGGCCCTCCCTGCCTGCAGGTCCCGGGGTCTGGCCCTGGGCCTGGCCGAGGGCAGAGCCGCGCCCTCTGTGTGAGCCGTTAGCACAGCTACCGCCGCAGACTGACAGTGGAAAGGACATCCCGTAAGCGGTCAGAGCAAGAGTCACCCTCAAGGAGCCTCCGAGGGTCCCGGAGGCTGATGGCAGCTGCGGGGAGGGTCCGTAGGCAACCAGGGAGACGCGGCTCCCCGCTGCAAGGTGGCGTGAGTGGGGAGGGGACTCTACCACCTTCTCTTCTGTCTGCATGTCGTCTGCGGCAGGGGAGGCAGGCAGCGCCCCTAAGAAACCAGACTCGTCACGTTTTAAAGAGCAGAGGACAGGGACTGGATTGAAGCACATCTTGAGAATACGATCCTGTAGTTAGAAAGACACGGTCCTACAGGGTTTCAGCACAGCCCTCTCCTCTTGCTAGCAGTGATGTGTGTTTTTATGGCAGTGCAGAACATTCTGGAAGGAGTCCCAGCAAATGCTCAGATGGTGGCCTCTGGGAAGTGGGGTTGAGGAGTGTTCACTTGTTCCTTGTCACAGCCCTACTCAGTCTTGATGGTTAATGGTGCACAGTTAAAAGTTAAAGGGGATGGAAAGGACACTGTCCTCGGTGGACAGGTGGGTGGCTCCAGTGCTCGCTCTAGACCTGTGTTCCAGGGTCTGGGGCTGGCAGAGGGAGTGGACCTCCAAGGGGCCCCCACCCCAACACTGCTGAGTCTGAGGCCCTGGACCTCACGGGGATGATCAGGTCCCAAGCCTGCTGCCCAGACCCAGGGCAGGGGGTGTGTGCAGCTCGTACTAGGGTCCCTGTGGCTTCCTGAGACACCTTCCCAGAGGTGTTTCCTCCTGCCGCCCATGATGTGGACAGCCGCACACCTCTAATTCGGTCACAGAGTGGGGCTCAGGCAGCGTAGAAGATTCAGACCCACCTGCCCGTGGCCGGGCGCTGGTGAAGGTGCTGTGCCGTGGCCTCGGGGCAGAGCCGGGAGGGCCTTCTTGCCAGTGAGAAGCCCGGGCCCACCCCACAGGTGCAGCAGGAGCGGGACGGGCTGTACCGGAAGTTCACCGCAGCCATCCTGGAGGTGCAGCAGAAGGTGGGCCTCAAGAACCTCGTCTTGGAGCGCAAGGTACAGGCCCTGGCCGCCACTGTGGAGAAGAAGGAGGTGCAGTTCAACGAGGTGCTGGCGGCCTCCAACCTGGACCCTGCGGCCCTGACCCTCGTGTCCCGCAAGCTGGAGGTCAGTCCCAGGGGCCCCCGGGGAGGGGCTTCCGGTGGCCTGGCCTCCGGTCGGGGCTCCTGTCTTGTGCTCCAGCCTCCATCCCTCAGTGGAGAGTCTCAGTTCACCTCGGGGAGGGGCTGTTGTGGTTTGCTGGCCCGAGCGCCCAGGCCTGTGTGAGCCATCGGGCTCCCCAAGTTCCCGGGCTCTGCCCTGGTGTCTCTGAGGCCTTCCCCGGCCCCTCCTTAGCCTCCCGGCACCTTCGAGCCCGAGTCCACTGCCCACTCCAGCTTAGCCTCTCAGCCAAGGCCATGGCTGCCGTCCGCCTGGGACACTGAGATGTGCTGGTTGAGGCCGTGGCAGGGGGAATGCAGGGCCGTGGGTGGCCTTTGTGATGGCTGCTGGGAAGGCTTCCCAGAGGGAGTCACATCTGAACGGAGGCTGGAGCGTCTGTTCACTCGAGAGTCTGCAGTCGTGTGTGGCTTTCCTCTGGGCTGGGGCTGTCCTGGGCATGGGGCACAGCAGTAAAAAGACAGACGAGGCCTTGGTGCCCACAAGCCAGCAGGGTGAGCTGAGGACTCAGGACGGCACTTGCCACTGCCGCTGGCTCAGCAGGCAGAAGCCCTGATGCCCCTGGCGGTGACCTTACCTGGAAATGGCCTTGTCCCTCTGCTCCCTGACCTGGGTGGGACGTGCCACAGAAGAAAACGGGTGATGACGGACAAGGGGTCTTTGGTGCTGCTAGGGAAGCGTGGCCTGGCTCTGGGATCCTGGCCAGTTGGGTGGCCTGTAGCCGCCAGGCCTGAGGTGGCCCCAGGTACGGTTTCCTCGGGGGTCTAGGAGACGGGCACAGACCACAGCTGGCCTCCGTGACTCCACGGAAGGTCCTTCCATGCTGGCGGGCCTTGTCTGCCCCTACTCTTCGTTCACACAGAAGCAGATCTCCTGGGTTACAGGCCTCAGATGGCAACAGGAGGGCAGGAGAGGGTGGGCAGGGCTGACAGGATGACTCGTCACCAGTGGAGGAGGGGGCTGGGGTCCGAGGTGACATCGTGCCCAAGGTTCTGGCTGAGACCAGGTGTTTGCTCACAGGGGAGCGATGGCCCTGGCTCAGTGGGTGGCAGTGTCTGGAGGACCCAAGTTACCTAGGCTCGGTTCTCGGGGCTGGGGTAGTGCCGACTCATGGTGGGGCCTCGTCTGGGCCGGCATCACCATGGTCCCGAGTCTGGGGGCTCGTCTCTCTTCTTGTCCCTCTTGTGTGTGGATCACAAAGGGGAGGAGGGCTTTCCTGCTCTCCTCTTGGGAAGCACAGCCGGTCTTGCAGCTGGGCCAGCGACCCAGTGCTGCCAGCGACCAGGGTGAGGGGATAAAAACTCGGCCTGTCCATGGCAGTCACCATGGCTGTGCCTGGGGGCCAGGGCAGGGCAGGTGGGGAATCGAGGGGGTTTTCCCTGGGATGGCGTTGGCAGCCGGGGTGGCCCCAGAAGCAGGCCAGGCTGCCCCTTCTCACCCTCTGGGCAGCTTCCTTATGGAGACGCAGATCTGTCTCCGTTGGAGACCTTTCCACACCAGCCGCTCCCCGTGTGGACGTCCTGACACCTTCCTTTCCTCAGGACGTTCTGGAATCGAAGAACAGCACCATCAAGGACTTGCAGTACGAGCTGGCCCGGGTCTGCAAGGTGCGAGGAGACCCCCCCCCCACCCATGTTCTGCCAGCTGCCCGGGGCTCCACACCCCTCCCTCAGGCCCCTTCCTCACCCAGGACCCCACCTGCTCTTTACCTTTGGGTGCTGACACAGTCTGAGGCTGTCTGCGCCCGCCCAGGGTCACTTGGCCTGCAGGTGGCCTGGAGTGCATCCGCATGGCTCCGACGCTGTCCTGGTGTCCCTGATGGGGCCTGCCCAGTGCACGCGTGGCGTCCTGTCCAGCAGGCTGTCCCTGTGTCCGTCCGGCCCTTGCTCCGGTGCCATGGCGCTAGCCTGGCCTCCGGGGCGGTTGGAGGGGGGGGGGCCTCTGCTCCCTCAGAGTCACGCCCACGTCTTCCAAGGCCTTTCTGAGCCTGGTGAAAGCCACACAGAGGCCTCCTGCAGCTGGGGAGTGCAGTGCCCTGACCCTGGTGCCGTCTGTGCCTGCACCCAGCGTCCCCAGCTCTGTGGCCGAGCCCGCAGCCCTGTCAGTGCTTGGCCCGTGGGGACGCAGACACAGTCCTGCCTGCAGACGCGCTTCCGAAGAGCGAGCACCCCGCGCGCGCGACTCAGATGTGAGCCCTGGGCTGTGGAGCCCCAGCATGAAGGCAGTGCCCGTCATGGGCACTGGGCTCCGTGGTGACCAAGTCCCCTGGGCCTTCCCTGCCCACGGGGCCCTCCCCAGGTGCTCTGGGAACCCCTGATACTTATATGCATTCTTGGGGGAATTTCCATAACCCACATCTGACTGTGGGGAGGGCTGAACCCCAGAGGTGGGTGAGGGCCAGGGCCCAGCCCGAGTCGTGCTGGAGCCCGGCCCTGGCTCACCCTTTGCTCTCAGCTCCCAGCAGCTCGTCTTGCCGATGCCGGGGACAAGGAGCCCCTTTGAGCTTTTGCTCTGCGTCAGGCCAGGCTCTGAGCACGTAGCATGCATCAGCTCTTCAAACGCTTGCAACCGTCTGGCGAAATGTGCCCTTTTAAAAACATCTGCTTTTAAAGGATGGGGGCGCAGAAACCCTGTCTGCGTTGGCCCTGCCAGCGCTGTTGCCCAGATCTCGGCATTTCTGGGATGGGGGAAGGGAATAGATGCCAGTAGACAAGGCAGGGGGGTCATCCCTGAGAAGGCAGGGATGCTGAGCCTGAGTGAGAAATGCTTGCAAGGGACCAGGAACTGAAACCACAGTCCTGCTCTGCGTGCACACCCTCTTGTCTCCCCAGCCGTGAAACAGGGATGGTGGGGGCATCTTCCATTGTGGGTTACCCGAGGTCCCGCACATGAAGTGGTTGGGTAGTGCCCGATAAAAGTTCTCAGACTCGGGCCAGAGTTGTTCTCGACAGAAGGAAAGCCTCTGGTTGTCTTCCAGCTGAGCCAGGAGGTGTCTGTGCATGGCCATCACCACCGGCTCATCTGGACCCACTCTTCTGGGGAGGTGGAAACTCAGCTACATAAGATCCCTGGGCAAGTCACTTGGCTTAAAAGGATGGCCCCTTCCGTGGGGCCTTTGATTGGTTTGGCCTTGAGGACTCCAAACACTGGGGTTTGTCCTGCTTATAATAATCATAATCATACCCCGGGTGCATTATGTCTTCCCAAAAGCTTAAAATGCATGTTTGCAGCCACTAACCCCCAAGCAAATGATCTCCTTAAGACTGGAATATTGAAAAAGACGTGGGGAATGACGGACTTAAAAAACGTGAACCCGAAGTCTTGACCTGTGAATCCCAGAGAGTCAGGAAAACAAAAACAAAAACCCAAACAGAATCAGCAAAAGCTGTGAGCGGCACTAATGCCTTAAAATTTTGGTATCTCTCAGGCTAAGAGTCTGATCAAAAGGGGGGACTGTTAAAGAGAAACAACAGGTCCTAAACAGAGTCACTTATGTGAACCCTACCAAGACTTAATACCTAATTGAAGTTTTAGCCTCTCCCTAGAGTGGAAATTTAAACCCATCAGCAGTGGGAGGTGATCTGCCTAAGACCCCTGCCTCCCCGAAGGGAAGGTGCCCACTCTTTTAACTTCCTTGTCCCACTCTCCTGTGCCCATAAAAGCCTCCATTTTGTACAGCTCCTCGGAGCACCCTTCCGCTTACTAGATTGGATGCTGCCATGAGTAAAGCCAATTAGATTCTCACATTTAAATAAGCGTGTGAAGGTCTGGGTCTGGTGTAGTGAGCACCTGGTAAAGGCTAGCTCTCCACGGGGCTGGGTGGGCCTGAGCGAGGGTCAGCCCCGGCTACCCCTCCCCTGAAGCCTCTGTGTCCCCACAGGCCCACAATGACTTGCTGCGTACCTATGAGGCGAAGCTCCTGGCCTTTGGGGTCCCCCTGGACAACGTGGGCTTCAAGCCCCTGGAGACGGCCGTGACGCTGGGCCAGGGCCCCGCAGGACTCGTGAGCACCCCAACGTAGCCCCTGCCCGGGGCCACTGCCCGGATGACACCCACCTCACGCACCGAGGACAGCAGGTATTTGTTTTGTAGACGTGCGTTGTCAGCAAATGAAGGTTTTCACGAGTGCTGCGTGTCCTGTTGCGCGGCTGTGTGGAGAGGCGCCCCCAGGGCCCACGGTGCCGTCCGGCCCCTTCCCCGAGCCCACCAGCTCTGTGCGCACACCCGCCCCCATCCCACCTGGGGCTGGGCAGCTCCAGCCGAGCGTGCCTAGTGGCCGCAGCCGCCTCACAGATGCCAGCAGCAACTTTATTGAAGCCCGAGTGACAGCTGCCACTGGGAAATCGGGGCCAGAACGTCCCCGGGAAGTGTGACCCTGGTGCCCGTGAGCAACAAGCCTGCCCTGCTGGTCGCGGGCGGCTCAGCCTGCCGTGGTGACGGGTCCGGGCTCGCAGGCCGGCTGCCGGTCAGCCGCTAGCTCCCTCGGTATGTGGTATAAGACCACGGGCTCAGCAGCAGCGGCACGTGGAACTTGTGGGTCTCGTTTGTGACGGTGAAAACAACCTGCGGGCAGAGGGGACACCGGGAGAGCCAGGGGCCAGCATGGAGCGCGCTCAGCCTGGCCTAAGTGCTGCCATGGACTCAGCAGCCCAGACGGCTGACCTGGGGCTGCAGTTGGGGGGCAGGAGCCCCAGGGCCAGCTGGGGGGCGGTAGGTGTGGCTGGGTCCTCCCCAGAGAAAGCGCTCTATCTGAGGGGCCCTGGGCCTGCAGGTTCCCAAGGGGTCCCGCCCGAACAGGTCAACTGAAGGGGGAGAGTGAGCTGGACGGGGCTCGGGTGAACCTGTCCGCAGGGGCTGAGTCAGCCTGACCCCGGAGCAGGGCAGGGACGGGCGTGACGTGGTCAAGCCCGGCACCCCTTTCTTCTGGGAGCCCAAAGCAGGTGCGAGGTGGTGGAGGCGCAGGGCCAGCCTGCGGGTCACGGTGAGTCATGGGCCTCCACCCGTCTGGCCCTCACCTCCACGTACGGGTAGAAGCTCTCCTGGCCCCTCTTCTGCCAGTAGCCCTCAGTGTCGAAGGACAGCTTGTAGGTGCCCGCCTTCATCTGGCCTGGCAGCAGGAGCCCAGGGCAGCGGCCGTCAGGGTCCGTGTAGCTGGGGAGAGAAAGGGGGGGCACTGCAGAGGGGGCTGAGGAGCCCCCGGCCTGGGTCCCCCAGGGCTGCGTGCCCACCGGCCTCCGATGTCCCGGCAGCCTGACTGGAACTCGGGTGAGCGGGCCTGGGCGGCTATAGAGCAGGACAGCCTCCAGGACCTGGGGCTCTGGAGCAGCCCAGGGACACTGCGCACTGTTTGAGCAATCACAGAGAAGCAGAAGGGAGAAAATTCCCACAATCTACCCCGTGAGCAATAATCGCTTTATATCTGGCATGTGTACTTTTCAGACTTTCTCTATGCGTAAACATGCTCGTTTACAACTTTAAGAACGGCTTGTACTGGCCACACTGTATTATAACGTGCACTTTTTGTTTAATATACTGTGCGTGGCTTTCTGGTTCAGTCACTGTACCCAAGTCGCCGTCCGCGTGGTGGCCTGTTTCCAGCGGCACCAGTGGAGGCTCTGAGGGCCTCTGCTCCCTCGGAGCCCCTGGCACCTGCAGCCATGCTCGCAAGCGTCTGCGCTGTGATCAGAAAGGGTGGCATTTACCAGCGCAGTTTAGGGGGTGTGGCTGGGAGTGGGTCTGTACGCCCCCCCGCCCTGGACTCCGTGTGTTCCTCCAAGCGCAGACGGGGCCTGGACCCCCGGCTTTTCTGAAGGGCTCCATACCCTCAGGCCTGGAACCTTTGGGGTCCAGCCTACCAGCCCACACCAGCGGGAGGGTCGGGGGAAACTGCTCACAGGCTGACCCATGACACCTGCCAGTCTGGGCTGGGCGTCCCCCAGCAGAGCCTGGGCCTGGGGCAGGGGTAGCGCTGCCAGGCAGCAGACACCTCCTGCTGCCCCAGCCGTCCCCCTTCGCCCCCCAGTCTAGGAAAGGGGTGCCTGTGGTGTCTGCACACAGGGTGCAGTGAGAATACAGAGAACGTCCAGTGCCCGCCTGCTGCCCCGCACAGGTCCCCCGTCAGTCAGTGACAACCAGGCCTTTCAAGGTCCCACCTCAGGCCTCGGCTGGCCCAGCCTGCAGGAAGAGACACATCCCTCTTCCCCCTGCAGCGGGCACTTGGGCTGTGAGCTGTCCCAGCACGTTCTGTGGCCCTGACCAGGACTACACAGCCTGTTGAAAGCGCGGCCCCGAGAGTCTGCAGGGGGACTGTCCGGCTGTGGCGAGCCCTGCTCCCTGCCCTCCAGGCCTGCACCCCTTGCCCTGGCGTGGGGCGGGGAGGTGATCTGGACTCGAATCCTGCCCCAGACCGCCGTCCTACCTTTTCCTCAGCTCGGTCCACTGCTGGCCATGGTCTTCGAGCCTGGACAGACGGAGGCAGAGGCCCTCGGCCGGAAGCCCTGAGGCAGTGTCCAGTACGTGGGTGGTCAGCGGGCTGCTGCCCGGCTCCATACCTCTGCCCTGGGCCACGAGAGGGACAGGGAAGCTGCCTTGTGTCCACACCTGCCGGTGGTGGTATGAGGCAGCGGAGTCGGTGTAAACAGCCCCGGGGGACAAAGTCCCAAACTGCCCCTGGGCCCTGGGTGAGGAGCTGCGGGTGGACTTGCCGAGCAGCCCGCGCAGGCTGCGGTGACACACTGCCATGCAGGTCGCTGACCTGTCCCCCTCCTCCCCCAGCAGCCCCCTCCCCCCAGCACTGAAGGGCCCTCCACGGGGGACAAAGTCCCAAACTGCCCCTGGGCCCTGGGTGAGGAGCTGCGGGTGGACTTGCCGAGCAGCCCGCGCAGGCTGCGGTGACACACTGCCATGCAGGTCGCTGACCTGTCCCCCTCCTCCCCCAGCAGCCCCCTCCCCCCAGCACTGAAGGGCCCTCC
>NW_020185335.1:16049710-16050721 GCF_003031525.2 Neophocaena asiaeorientalis asiaeorientalis
GGTCCACTTCGGCCGCTGGGCGGCGCAGGGCGAGCCTGACGACCCCCGGGAGCCCCTGAACCGGTGTAGCTTGTTTTCTTCCCTGGGAAGGTCGGGATTTGATGGTAGCCCCGACAGACCACGTGGTGGTGCCTCAGGCGGGACCGATGGCCCGTGTGGTCACACTGCCCGCCCCTCCTCCTACCCGCTCTGGCCCTCGACCCCCAAGGAGCAGGGCCCCTGCACACTGACAGGGTAGGGTCTGGGCTATTCAGAAATGAGGAAACGAGACAAGGCTGAGTCGACGGGCACGAGTCCATCATTGTTTCGCAATAGTCCATGATGTACACACGAAACCGACTGTCTGTAATGTATAAATAAAGATAAGGGCGTTCTGTGTTGAAAATCTGGGTGACTTTGCCTGGCGGGTTGGATTGCTGTGGATGTGGAGTCATTTTTCTTGTTGCTCAGGAGCCTTTTCTGATTGTTTGGACAGCGAGTGTGGCCAGTCTGTGCGTTGAGGACCACACCCCTCTGAGGTGGGGGAGGGGCCCTTCTAGCGGCCCTTGGGCGTTGGTTACAGCGCTTTGCAGGCAATCAGGAAGCGTCTGTCTGAGATTTAAATGCACGTGGCGTTTGGCAGGGCTCACGTTTTCAGGGGGTGGCCCCAAAGAGACACACGCCTGTTCTGGTAAACGCCCATGGGGACGGGACCAGAAACAACCGGACTGTCCCCACGGGGGACAGTTAAATACATGAAGTCTGCCACACGCAGCAACCGTGCAGCCCAGTGAAAAGAGTGAGGCCCACTTGTGTGTAAGGTGGATGGTCTCGGGGCGGGAGGCATGCATAGCTTCGTGGTTCTAAATCCACAGTAGCTTTCAGCCCATTACAAGGGCAAGCTCACTTATCACCATCAGAAGCTCAGGGTGCAGCTATTAGAATCCCCTTTTTACAGAGGAGGAAACTGAGGCACAGAGAGGCCATGTACTGGAATATTTTCTAGTGTGGTACACAAAAGACTGACGATAC
>NW_020185335.1:16051017-16098162 GCF_003031525.2 Neophocaena asiaeorientalis asiaeorientalis
GGTCCACTTCGGCCGCTGGGCGGCGCAGGGCGAGCCTGACGACCCCCGGGAGCCCCTGAACCGGTGTAGCTTGTTTTCTTCCCTGGGAAGGTCGGGATTTGATGGTAGCCCCGACAGACCACGTGGTGGTGCCTCAGGCGGGACCGATGGCCCGTGTGGTCACACTGCCCGCCCCTCCTCCTACCCGCTCTGGCCCTCGACCCCCAAGGAGCAGGGCCCCTGCACACTGACAGGGTAGGGTCTGGGCTATTCAGAAATGAGGAAACGAGACAAGGCTGAGTCGACGGGCACGAGTCCATCATTGTTTCGCAATAGTCCATGATGTACACACGAAACCGACTGTCTGTAATGTATAAATAAAGATAAGGGCGTTCTGTGTTGAAAATCTGGGTGACTTTGCCTGGCGGGTTGGATTGCTGTGGATGTGGAGTCATTTTTCTTGTTGCTCAGGAGCCTTTTCTGATTGTTTGGACAGCGAGTGTGGCCAGTCTGTGCGTTGAGGACCACACCCCTCTGAGGTGGGGGAGGGGCCCTTCTAGCGGCCCTTGGGCGTTGAGGACCACACCCCTCTGAGGTGGGGGAGGGGCCCTTCTAGCGGCCCTTGGGCGTTGGTTACAGCGCTTTGCAGGCAATCAGGAAGCGTCTGTCTGAGATTTAAATGCACGTGGCGTTTGGCAGGGCTCACGTTTTCAGGGGGTGGCCCCAAAGAGACACACGCCTGTTCTGGTAAACGCCCATGGGGACGGGACCAGAAACAACCGGACTGTCCCCACGGGGGACAGTTAAATACATGAAGTCTGCCACACGCAGCAACCGTGCAGCCCAGTGAAAAGAGTGAGGCCCACTTGTGTGTAAGGTGGATGGTCTCGGGGCGGGAGGCATGCATAGCTTCGTGGTTCTAAATCCACAGTAGCTTTCAGCCCATTACAAGGGCAAGCTCACTTATCACCATCAGAAGCTCAGGGTGCAGCTATTAGAATCCCCTTTTTACAGAGGAGGAAACTGAGGCACAGAGAGGCCATGTACTGGAATATTTTCTAGTGTGGTACACAAAAGACTGACGATACTAGGTCCGCCTCTGGGACAAGCAGTGTCGACAAGCATTAATTATTTTCATTCTGTAACCTTTCTTCGTACACTTAAAGTCTCAAATGTCAAGCTGACAAAAACAGCAATCAAACCTTTTTTGGAGAGTGCCCTTTCACCCCCTTCGTCCTTCTCTGCCCCGAGAGAAAACCTAGTTCTGGGAGAGCGCGGGGCAGGGCAGGGCGTCGTCACAGCTCCTTCTGGGGCCTCGCTAGGGCCCCCTCCCCAGGCTGCAGGCTTCACCTGGAACCTTCCCTGTGCCTCTGGGAGGGCAGTGGGTTGACTAAGAGTAGCCATGGGGGTCCAGCCTAATAGGCCCAGTGCCAGCCATGCCGTGCTCGCCGTGTGACCCCGAGCTGTGACCCTGCTGCCAGGAGGGGGAACAAAGTGCGGGTCTACCTGCTGGGCCTCTTGTAAATAGAGACCAGACACAGGCCTTGAGCTCCTCCCTCCTCCCCACTCCTTTCTGCCCAGGTGAGTGTGATGCTTGAGTTGGAGCATTCCACCCCCCCAACCCCCTGCCCCGCTCCCTCCCTGGCACCGGGAGGACAGACACAGGCCCTAAGAAGGACACACACTGAGGAGGAAAGAAGCTGCATCCCTGGAGTTGCTGCTGGGCCACCTGGCAGGTGGGTGGGGCCTTTCGCGTCTGGATTGTGTTAAGTGCAGTGATTTTAAAGCACTCGCGTTGATTTTTCCAGGTGGGTAGCCCAAAGCGTTTCCGCTTCAGGGAGTTGAGATCATGCAGGTAAAACGTATAACTACACACAGGGTGCTCAGTACCTTGGAATTGACCGTTCTTCCCGGGTGGCCGAGACGCTGAGCAGCAACGAGGGTCGCCCGTCCTCCTGTCCCAGGGAGAAGGCAGCCGGTCGGGCCGCCGTCTGGGTCTGTGCTGGTGCTGGGAGGTCCCCGCCCTACCCTGAACCCCTGGAGAGGCCCACGTGGGACCAGCCTCTGGGGCCCCGCTGAGGCACTGCAGCTGCGCTATGACACCAAGGGTGCCCGAGCCCCTGCCCCTACTCCACGCCCCACCCCGGGAGTCCTTCCAGGCCGCTGTGGCGGGAATTTGTGGTCAGAACTCAGCAGAAGGGCCATGAGGGCAGCTGGGACCTTCCTCCACTGAGGAAATATTGAACATCGCCAGGTACACTGAGGCAACACAGGTGACAAGGGGAAGGCCATTTCACATGGTGCTATGAGCTGAGAAGGCCACCTGATGGGCGGTGCCAGAGGGTGACAGGCGCTGGAGGTCAGGGGGCCTGCCGGCAGGCTGAGGAAGGCGAAGCCAGGGGTGGGGGTCACAGGAGGGGCGCATTTGGCCCCCGGTAGCATTTCAGCTCCCCAAGGACCTGGGTTATTGTCTGTTTCGTCAAGGCTGTTCCCGTGCCTGGGATAGGACCTGGCCAGAGGTAGGTGCTACATCGATATCCCTTGAATGAATGGACAGAAGGAGTGTGTAGGTACGCAAGGGCAGAGACGTCAGGCTGCAGAGCGGGAGTTAAGTAGATGAAGAGGGCAGACGTGAAAGAAGAGAGCGCGGGAGAGAGAGAGGTACGGTTTCCAGGCCCTGCTTCCCAGCCCTCGCCGGGCTCTCCTCCACCTCAAGCCTGTCTGCACTCTGTTTCTTTACGGGAAGCCGCCTCTGTCCTTCACTCACCCACGTGTCCTGCGCTGCACGTCTCCAAAGCAGCTCCGAGTCTGTTCCCACCACACCCCCTGTGCCCGAAGCCTCCTTACTCTTAAGCCGGGGCATCAGAGAGCTCTGGCCAAAGATGAGGCCCCTTCCCTGCCCCGGGACAACCGCACCTTGTCTGTGTCGTGGACTCTGCTTTCTGCACCTGTGTGCCCGTTCGGGTCACTGCCAGGTCCAGGATTGGCTGCCCTCGCCCTGGGACAGGGAGCATTTGCGGGTCAGTGTGTCCCAGGGGGTTCTAATGTTCTGCCAGGCTGAGGACCCCTGGCCTGCATCATGACACTGGTGCTCAGCAGCGACACATGGGCCACCGTAGAACGTAGTTCACGAGGCATCTGCTGGCCTCAGCTGGACTTCGAGGTCGGGCCGAGGATGGGAGGGTTGGTGCTGCTGGTGCCTGTGATTGCGGCTGCGACCACAAGCCTTCAGCTTGGGGGTTGCCGGCACACAGGCACGTGGTGGTCAGCGCGGGGACCACAGGTGCCGCCAGAGAGCAGATGCACCAAATGTGGGGGGCCTCCCCTCCACTAAGTGACTGGCTTCCCGGGTGCTGTCTTGTCAGGCACACCTCAGGGCTCATGTTGGCTCGCCACTCAGCAGAGAAGCAGACTTTGATAAATTCATACCACCCCCTTCCAAAACTGACCCAGGAGGAGACTTCCCCTGGATTGAGATCTGATCAACGTATTCCCAGTCCCAGCACCAAACTGGGGGGTCCTGGGACCCCTTCAGTTATGTGGTCACCACTTCCGGGGTCAGGATGCCAGGAATGTTTTCCGGCTTCACCAGGGGATGTGGTCTAATTTTGTGGCAGGCAGAGCCACTGCGTTTTGCCAGTTAGAGGAGGGGTCTTGTGGGTACAGTTCTGATTTCCTCCAGGGATCCCTCAGGGCTCACTGTGCCCGGGGCTCACCGTCAGCCTGTGTGTGCCAGCAGGACCCCGCCTGCAGCAGCTACCTCTTCTGACTGGTTGGTCCGTGTGCCGGTTGGTCTGGGGTCTGTTCTCGTGGGTTGAGTGTCTGTTCTGAGTGGCTGGTGTCTTCTTCTTTATTTAACTGATATATTTTTTTATTGACGTAGAGTTGATTTACAATGTTGTGTTAGTTTCTGCTGCACAGCAAAGTGAATCAGTTATACGTATGTATACATTCTTTTTTAAAAAGAATCTTTTCCATTATGCTTTACCGTAGGGTATTGAATGTAGTTCCCTGTGCTGTACAGTAGGACCACGTTGTTTATCCATTCTGTATATAGAAGCTTACCTCTGCTCACCCCAACCTCCCACTCCATCCCTCCCCCAGCCCCCATCCCCTTGGCAAACACCAGTCTGTTCTCTGTGTCCGTGAGTCTGTTTCTGTTTCGTAGGTAGGTTCATGTGTGTCGTGTATACGTTCTGCATGTGAATGAGTCCGTGCAGCATTTGTGTTTCTCTGTATGACTGACTTCACTGAGTGTGATAGTGTCCAGGTCTGTCCATGTCGCCGCAGATGGCCCGATTTCATTCTTTTTTATGGCTGAGCAGTACTCCATTGTATATATGTACCACATCTACTTTATTCCTTCGTCTGTTGGTGGACATTTAGGTTGCTTCCATGTGTTGGCTATTGTGAATGGTACTGCTATGAACATAGGGGTGCATGGATCTTTTTGAATTATAGTTTTGTCTGGACATATGCCCAGGGTTGGGATCGCTGGATCATGTGGTAGTTCTATTTTAGTTTTCTGAGGAACCTCCGTACTGTTCTCAGTAGGGGCTGCACCAGTTTACATTCCCAGCAACAGTGTAGGAGGGTTCCCTTCTCTCCACACCCTCTCCAGCATTTATTATTTGTAGAGTTTTTAAGGACGGCCATTCTGACTGGTGTGAGGTGGTACCTCATTGCAATTTTGATATGCATTTCTCTAATAATTAGCGATGTTGAGCATCTTTTCATGTATTCTTCTTCTTCCTTTTCTTTTTAAAAAATATTTACTTATTTATTTGGCGGCACGCGGGATCCTCGTTGCCACGTGCGGGATCTTTGTTAGAGCATGCAGGATCTTACGTTGTGGTATGCAAGATCTAGTTCCCTGACCAGGGATCAAACCCGGACCCCATGCATTGGGAGCTCAGCGTCTTAACCAGTGGACCACCAGGGAAGTCCCCTGTATGTCTTCTTCGGAGGAATGTCTGTTTAGGTCTTCTGCCCATTTTTTGATTGAGTTATTTGTTTTGTTTTTTTGTTGCTGAGTTGTATGAGCTGTTTGTACATTTTGGAAGTTGAGCCCTTGTAGGTCGCATCGTTTGCAAATATTTTCTCCCATTGTGTAGGTTGTCTTTTCGTTTTGTTTATGGTTTCCTTTGCTGTGCAAAAGCTTGTAAGTTTGATTAGGTCCTATTTGGGTTTTTTATTTGTATGTTTGTTTCTATTGCCTTGGGAGGCTGACCTAAGAAAACATTGGTATGATTTATGTCAGAGAACGTTTTCCCTACGTTCTCTTCTAGGAGTTTTATGGCGTCATGTCTTATGTTTACGTCTTTACCGCTGGTGCCTGTTCTGATTGGGTGATGTCTGTGCCTCACCAGCTGGGACAAATGTAGATTTGATTGCATCACTGGGTGGCCCCTCCTGACCCCTGACCTGTCACTCCAGCCCAGCGGTGGGCACACCGATGGTTCCCCTCTGCTGGTGGATGGTGAACGTGTTGTGATGTGGCACTGAGGGGCTTGCCTGAGGGTGTAGGCAGTGGCCACGTTGTTCGTATCCTTATCGCCATCTGCAGAGGTTCCTGTGGGGACAAAGGGGAGAAGAGTTGATGGTGTCAACAGCTAACAACCAGCACGACCAAACAAATTAATACAAAATCTAAAATTAAGGACTTCCCTGGTGGTGCAGTACTTAAGAATCCACCTGCCAGTGCAGGGGACACGGGTTCGAGCCCTGGTCTGGGAAGATCCCACACACTGCAGAGCAACTACGCCCATGCACTACAACTACTGAGCCTGTGCTCTACGGCCCGCGAGCCACAACTACTGAGCCCACGGGCCACAACTCCTGAAGCTTGTGCACCTAGAGCCCGCGCACCGCAACAAAGAGCGGCCCCTGCTCGCTGCAGCTAGAGAAAGGCTGCGCATGGCAACAAAGACCCAAGGCAGCCAAAAATAAATAAATAAATAGTAAATAAATGTATTTAAAAAGACTCTAAAATTAAACGTCTTCGCTTTTTAGTCTACTCACTATGCAGATAACAAAGCTGCATCAGGTGATGTAAGTGGCAGCTCAAATACTTCACCAAAGTCTTATAACTATTTCCAAATGATTTGTTTACTTTCTCGGAAATCTTCACGTCATCCTTTGATGTGACTGTCACTATAGGAACCCTGTGCGCCATCAACTTCAGGGGCTGAGAAACTGTTAGGTGGCTGAGGGGAGGGCCGTCTTTTATATCCCATCTTTCCATCTGTCGCACTGCTCTCGGGTCCCTTCTGTCCAACCTTTTCCCCTACCGTTGTCAGGGGAGTCCTTTCTGGACCCTGGCCACGCTGCGGGAGCTGGGGCTGAGAACATAAACCAGAGGGAGAGAAGTGGTGAGGCTGGGCCGACGGGTTCGGGGCAGTGTGTCCTGGTTGCTAGAACCAAGCCTCTGGTGTCTGGTCCACGGAGAGGACCCCAAATGGCTTTGCGCGTCAGGAGGGCGATCCGAGCACAGCCTGCGCTGCCTGGTGAGTGGCGTGGAGGCCCAGGAGGAAGCGTTAGTGGCTGCTGGTCGCAGGCCAGGAGGGGACAGAGCACATCCTCTCACAGCTCCCTTTGCTACGAAATGCCCGGTACCTCCGGTGAACCTCAGCGTCCATCCCCACGTGTCGGCCGGAAACGATGGGTATATGGACACGGCAGTGCTGCCTGTGGTGCCTCGTGAGACCAACAGAAGCTTCCAGACGAGCAACGGCTGGGGCGCCGCCAGGTCTGCGAGTAGGCTGGCGCCTGGGGAGGGAGAGCCGGAGGGAGTCCTGCTGGCCCTGGAATCAGGAGCAGTCAGTCAGGTTGCTGCTTTCAGGGGCATGAATTGGGAGCATGAAGGGAATGGGGCCAGAGCAGCCGTGGGGGAGGGTCTGTGAGCAGCAGGGACACGGCAGGGGTGCGGCCGCCAGCGGGCGACCCCGGACAACAGCAGCCCCACGATCCCCGAAGGGCCCCCGTGCTTTGTGGCCCCCCGAGCCCCCCAGCCCCATTGCTGTGGAGCAGGGTCTCTGCTGCTTGAAACCACAAAAACCTTTGCGGTCCTGGAGCTGGCCCCCGCTCATGTCAGGGGGAACCTTCAGGGCAGTAAGAGTTTCTTTGATATTCGTACTTCAGTTTCCCAGAGTCTTCATATTTTCCCTGATTTTGCTGCCGTGTGTCCCTGAAACCCTCTGTTGTCTCAAGGGGTGGACTTCCTCCATCACAGACCCCTCAAAGGCCTCCCGCCGGGTGAACGTGGGCTTGTCACTCGGCTGCACAGTCTCCGCGGGGCCCCTTGTCCCACTCTTGCTGTCCCCAAGCTGGGTCTAGAGAAGGCCCGTCCCAGTGAGAACCCACTTTCTGGCTTTATCTCTCGTCCCAACGACCAGGGAGTCTTCCAGCCTCGGAAAGATCACTCAGGGTTTCCTGCTTCAGTGCTCACGGCAGAGAGCTTGCGTCCTCACAGGAAACACTGCAGCTGCACGTGACCTGTGACCACGCTCCCAGGGACGGACCACGAGGGGTGATGGGTGAGCTCCTGCACCACTTGCCTGAAGGCACTTTGCCTCCCAGCCCCTTCCTTCTCCCCACTCGGGGGCGGAGTGTGGGCCTGGCCACGAACTCGCTTTGACTGTGGGTGAGGGCGTCCTGGAGTGAGAGCAGGGAGGGGGACCTGGGTCCCCAGTGAGGCCACCCAGTGAAGTGAGGCTTCGTCTGGGCCTCAGCTGGGCTCGGAGGGTATGGCCGAGGGTCTGCTGGACGGGACACCACATGTAGAGGGCCCTCATCCTCATACGGATGACAGCAGTGACTGTGCTGAGAACTTCCTGTGCCAACCCAACAGCAGGGGAAGTGGAGGCTCCAGGGCTTCGTGGTAACTAAGTGCAGAGCAGGGACTTGACCGAGCTGACCTGGTGGCTTGGATCCTGCACGCTTAACACTGGAGTGACAGGACCTGCTTGTTCTCTCTGCTCAGCCCTTCTCGCCACCTTCTCCTCCACCCCACACCCTTATTTTTGCTGCAAGAGTCATGCCTCTCTCTTTATTATGTATCTTTGCAGCTAATATTTGTGGTAGAAAATGTCTACTCTGCCATCGGAAGCCGGCATCTCATGGAATCCTCAGCCTCTTCCACGACCGTAGAGCTGGTTCCTGACACCCAGCTCTGCCCACCTCCACCTCTGCAACTCTCATGTGTGGTACCTGCTCAAAAAATGTTTCATGGCCTTCCCTGGTGGCGCAGTGGTCGAGAGTCCGCCTGCCGATGCAGGGGACACGGGTTCGTGCCCCGGTCCGGGAGGATCCCACATGCCGCGGAGCGGCTGGGGCCGTGAGCCATGGCCGCTGAGCCTGCGCGTCCGGAGCCTGTGCTCCGCAATGGGAGAGGCCACAGCAGTGAGAGGCCCGCGTAGTGCAAAAACAAAAAAAAAGTTTCTTGAATAACTTCAGAACTCAGTGGTTGTCTGACATTATTTGGAAAAGGAGTGGCCGCCCCTATTGCCAGCACCCCTGAAACCCCGCAGGAGACACAACCTAGTGTGGTCCCTTTTCTCGCCTGGGGGAGCGTCACACCAGCCGCCCTGTCTTCCTGCCTGTAACAAACACACCATAAGGAGGCTCGCTGGCCCCTGGGCCAGTGATGCTGTAAAAACCCGGCCTTGTCCTTGTGAGATTTGGTGTGAAGACAACGCAGAAACAGAACCAGCAAAGAAGGATCCTGGTCAGGAGTAAATCCTTCTCCATAGTGACCCTGTGAGACCCAAGCACTCCCTCTGCTAAGCCTGCTCCGACTGTTTGGGAAGGGGCCCTTGTGACTGTCCGGGCGGCGGGTGGGAGGGATAACCCAGTCTCTCTTCTGCCTCCTGAGACAAAGGTGGGCATCGGGGAAACAGCCACATCTCCGGCGGGGGTCCAGAGCGGGTGTCCCGAAAGGACAGGGCCTAGCCGTCCGGTGAGGCCAGGTCTTGTCCACACCGCACTGACCTGCTGGAGGGTCTTGGGTTTCCTGGCATCCAGCACTCCCACCGCCAACCCCAGCCTGCAGCGTCTCGGGAGCCCCTCGCTGGCAGCCCCCCCGGGGGAAGAAAGCCACACAACCACGGAGAAGGAGGATAAGCACACAGGACAGGTGAGACCAGCACTGAGTGGCCCATGTCCCCTCTGCTCCCCAGGGAGCACCCCAGCCCCGGGCCAGCCATGGCCTTTGTCCTCTTCGGCAGTGTCTTTGCCGTTAATAGTCCCAGATACCTTCCTCTGGAGGGGAAGACGCAGTGACCGCGGGAGGGGTGAGGGCGGGGTGTGCTTTAGCCCTAAACCCGGGAAGCTGCAGAACTTCCTTGAGCCCCGAATTCACCACATGGGTAAACCTGCAGCAAGCCAGGCCAAGATCTGGACAGATTCTCTCTGGAAACACTTTTCACGTCCAACAAGAGAAGATCTGTTAAACCCCCGTCCGACCCCGGGACGTGGGGCACGTCGTAACCATGGAAACTGAAGGGAAGGCGTTTGAGAGGCTTCTTCTTCGGTGTCTCCCCCAGTGGCCCCTGAAGGTACTGCACCCGGAGGAGAAGCGCTCGCGCTTGTCTCCTCACTTTGGGCCAGGCGGTGCCCACCCCTCACAGCCCCTGCTGCCCGCCTGCTTCTGAGTTGCATGGAAACCTACCGGTCACGAGGCCAAAGCGGGCTCGTCTTGGTGAGCAAAAACAGAGGCCGGTGACAAGGTAAGATGGGGGCTCAAAAGATTTCGTAGAAGAAAAACGTGCACGAGTGTTCCTGTGTGTGTGCGCGTGTGTCTGTGTGTGGTGACCAGATGCTGTATTAATTGGTGTTGCCTATACAATTATGAGTGGCTTTTGTTTTCTGTATTTTCTAAATTCCTTTTTTTTCTAAACACCTGCATATTACGAGAAAAAGAAAAAAAGAACAAAGCTGTTGACATCAAGCACAAGAGCTTGCAAAATAAGATCTTAAAGTACATATTTCAGAATGTTACAGGAGTTTTCTCTGGGTGATAGATGAACGGCCTCCTACTTTTGAAAACGAACTTAAGAAAACCTCTTTGGTAAGTTTTCAGGGGCCTGAGCTTTGAGGATAGCGTCTGTGGGTGACACCCTCCCCACAGGCAGCTCTGCCTCAGGTACTGGCTGGGCTAGTGGCCGACCAGGCGGAGTCTGGCAGCCGAAGACCAGTTTACCCTCTTGTGCTCCGCGCTCACCTGCCCAGCTAGGGTCCCGGTAGAGCAGCAGGCAGGTGGGGCTGGCACAGCCGTGGGGCCACTGCGGTCAGAGCGGCACATGTGATGGAGGCTGCTGGTGTCCCGTGTGGCCATCCAGGGTACCCGCAGTGTCAGGTGGAGGCCCTGCAGGCGTCCCGAGCCGAGCCCAGCACGTGTCAGGCGGCGCACATTCCTCCGAGCCCCTCTTCAGCACGCAGCTGCCCGTGGCGGGAGGGTGTATAAGCCGCCAGCCCCCTTGCTAGAGGTGAGCCGAGACTGGGTGAGAGGCCGGAGTGCCTGTTTGCGCCTGAACTGTGGGGTCGCACACCATCGCCGCCACCACACAGGTCATCCATCTTCTGTGCAGGCCGCGGATGATGGGGGCCAGGGACTCGGGGCGTCTTGGGGGCTGGCTGCCTCCCCAGGAATGGAAGCCACCTCTGGTGGGAGGTGCAGGTGAGAAGCCCCTGGAAGTTTCTGGGGCCCCTCCCCCACAGTATTTCAGTCGAAGCCCCTCTGCCGGCATCACCCCCAACTCCGTCCCTCCCGTGGCCGCTGCCGAGAGCCGCAGAAGTTGGAAAGTTTATGGTGCTTCTCTTCCCATAGGGAAACAAAGCCACAGACACACAGATTCCCTTAAAAAAGCATGAAAGAAAGGAGCCAATAATAGTGGATGTTTGTTATTGACATCCACATGGTTCACGTAGAGACGCTTCACAAGGCTGCACGGGAAGGGGGACTAAGGGCCGTTGTTCGCAGTCATGGGGTCTGGGCTCCCCGCTTCGGCCTTCCTGAACCCATTGTGGTGGGAACAGGGCTGGGCCAAGTTAGGGCTCCCTCAGGGGCAGGGAGGTTGTTCAGAGAGGAGAGGATGGGGCCTCCTTTCTGTACCAGAACTCAGTTCTGGGTCTAAGCACAGCGTGGCCTCCTGGAGCTGTCAGTACCCTCACCTACCCAGCGGGAGAGGCTTCGTGCCACCTCGTCCTCACGTGCAGCCTGTGCACCTGCGCTGCTGGCTCCACGGGAGCCCTGAGCTCCCGGGGCCTCGGGGCCATTAGCTGTGAGCCCACACTGTGCGGGCCTGCTCTGCTCACAGCGTGCCCCATTCTCCACCAGACTTCTCTTAGAAAAAGTGAGTTGAAGGATAAAATATCCAACAGTCAAGAATTTCAAGGTGGTGACACCGTTGCACTGAAGCACACAGGCCCAGGTGCACGGCACGTGCGTTAGAGAAGCTGCGGTGTGGGCTTCGAGGACACTGTGTGCAGGGGGGCAGGAGAGGTTCCGAGATTCACGGGTGGTCCGGTTCCTGCAGGCGCGGCTCCAGACTCCGTTCTCAGCAGGTGTGGGCGAGGGCCGCCTTTCCCAGGTGACTGTGTGTAGAGGGGCTCTGGGGCTGCCCAGGCTCAGCGGGAAGGGCAGCGGTGGGAAGGGAGGTTGCCCGCACTTAGCATCCTGACCTCTCACCTCCTCCTTAGTCAGGGCAGCTAAGTCTGCAGGTGAAGCAGCTGTGTCTGACCAGTGCCTGAGTGGCCCCTTCTTTGTCTGGCTCTAAAGACCTGGAAGACGTGGGCAGGGAGAGAATAACAAAGGGCGGGGCTTGCCCTCTCAGCCAGCCTCTGTGCCAGATTCTGCCTGTGCTTATCCATCAAACCAAAAGGCTGGCGCTCCCATCCCATTTTATAGATTAGAAAAGAGGCACAGAGAGGTTGAGCACCTTGCCATAGGTCACACAGCTGGTGAGGGCAGAGCTGAGAATTGACCCACTATGGTTGGATCTGGAGTCCACATGCTGTGCTGGCCCTGAGGCGACAGCAAAGAGAGAGCGAGGGAGACCAGATACCCCAGATTGAGCCAGGCACACAGGCATGCACCCACACATGCACGAGGCCTTCACCTTTGAGGCTACAGAAGTCAGAGGAAACCAGAGAGGAATGAGGAGAGGCCAAGGGAGAATGCCCTTCCAGGGGTTCAGTTCCTACGGAGACCGGGGCTGCGAGTATGCGTTCTCTGTGGCCCTCTTGGACCCCACTGCTTTCAGTGATAAGGGGGGAATGAGGTACACAGTCTGGGCTTCAGATTTGTATGGAGACAAAATTTATTAAAACAGGAGTCCAAAAAACCATGAAGGGGATTGGTATGAACATCTCCAGGGCAATTAAGAAACCCTCTGCTGTTTATCTACCTTCTCTCTTATCATGAAAGCAGAGGATCTACTGAACCAGTTATTTCTGTGCTCATCACGCTCTTAGGGAATGTAAGGGGTCATAGACTTCCTTTGAAGCTCCCTCAGAGCCGAGGTATGTGGTGGCTACATTTATCCTCCCGTGGCTAAGATGTGGTTTATTGATAATGACTCCCTCACCGTCCCTGCAAACATAGGGCTTCTCCCCTGTGTGTGTCCTCTGGTGTCTGATGAGACTTGACTTACGACTGAAGTCTCGCCCACACTCCCCGCAAACATAGGGCTTCTCCTCTGTGTGTGTCCTCTGGTGCGTGATGAGACTTGACTTACGACTGAAGCCTCGCCCACACTCCCCGGAAACATAGGGCTTCTCCTCTGTGTGTGTCCTCTGGTGCGTGATGAGACTTGACTTACGACTGAAGCCTCGCCCACACTCCCCGGAAACATAGGGCTTCTCCTCTGTGTGTGTCCTCTGGTGCGTGATGAGACTTGACTTACGACTGAAGCCTCGCCCACACTCCCCGGAAACATAGGGCTTCTCCTCTGTGTGTGTCCTCTGGTGCGTGATGAGACTTGACTTACGACTGAAGCCTCGCCCACACTCCCCGGAAACATAGGGCTTCTCCTCTGTGTGTGTCCTCTGGTGCGTGATGAGACTTGACTTACGACTGAAGTCTCGCCCACACTCCCCGCAAACATAGGGCTTCTCCCCTGTTTGTGTCCTCTGGTGCTTGGTGAGACTAGACCTATCCTTGGAGCCTTGCCCAGAGCCTCTGTACTTGACTTTTACAACTCTTGATACTCCTGCCCCTATGAGTAATTTGCCTGTGGCCTCTGGGTTCACTTTCTGGCCTGTGCTGGGCCCTGCCTCCATCATTCTCTCATGTGCCCTAGAGCTCCCCATTTGTCCTTTGGGAGAGGAGGAAAAGGCCCTTGAAATCCTCCCCAGCCTTATCCTTTTCAGCAAAGGTTTGGACCTTTCCTGGACCTCTTGAAAATCAGGTTTGTTACTCCAGCTGTGTGGATCAGAATATTGCTGCTGCCGATTTTGATAGCCTGGGCAGGGATCCTCTGGTTGGACGAGGTCTCTTGCAGATGTTCTCGGGAGGACCTGAGACGGGTGACTGCATTCCACGTGTTGGCTGAGGATTTTCTGACTGGAGAAGGCCAGAGAGCAGGAGCCACATGGAGGGATCTTGGGCTTTGGGTCTGCTGAAAGAGGAAACTTCTGGTCAGGTAGATGGTTTGTCTCCGGTAAGGCCTGAACCACTAATCATCTCAGTGTTGACAGCGCAAGCTCTGTCTCCCAACAAGTGTGCCTTTACAGTCTACTTTTCCATTCCATTTTTACTCACTCTGTCTTCTTCAGAAATCCAGAAAGCCCGTATCAAGGGCCTCTTCTACCTGTGGCCCTGACTAGGGACCTTCAAGTAGCATCAGGGGCAGTGTCACTCCTTATAAGAGGTGGAACTGCAGTGACTTTTGCCCACATAGGAGTATCTGAAAAGTCCTATCACTTTGTGACAGAGGGGCCACAGGTACTCTATCCTGTTGGGAGAGAACACTCTTGATGATAGGTGGAATCGCCCCGAGTGACTTCCTACGAGGGGAAGGAATTTATTAAGTTAGGGGCACTCATCCTGGAGATCTCCAGATGTGGAAGGCAGGGTAGGGTAGTGGTTAGGGCACCTGTGAGGAAAGCTGGATTTGAGGCTCCTCATTCACAGAGACATATTAGTTGAGCAGCCATTGTGTCTGAATCTCTGTGAGGAAGTGGGATTCAGATTGGACAAGACCGAGTGGTCCAGGTCCCACTGACTAACGGACTCTGGCTCCTGATGCCCCAATTAGGTCATGAATTGCTTCTCTCTCAGTTTTCCATAAAGTGGAAAATGAAATTACGTCCTTGCTCAGAAAGCCTCACGAGTATTCACACCTCATTGATTTCAGTCAGGCTTAGTCCGTTTAAAATGCAGTAGGAAGTCCTGTTTAAAAATACACCCCAGCTCCTGCCCTTCTTCAGCCAGTCCGCTCTCCCCTCTCACCTGGTGATGAACTGACCTCTGAGCGGATTCCCCACTGCTATCTCTTTCCAAAAAATGAGCCAAAGCATCATCTTAGAGCAGAGAACATGCCCCCTGCAGCTGAAAACCGCACGGTTGTTTCACGTCACCCAGGGGGACCCCCATGTCTGTGCGTGGAGCACAGGCCCTGAGGCCTCCGTGTTCTGTCCAGCCTGCTTCCTCTCCCTCGGTGCTCCCTTCTTTGGCCACCTGCATGGCCTCTCTTTCCTGCCCTGGTGCTGCGGCACTGGCCGTTCCCCTGCCTGGAACACTTTGCCCACAAATGCTGTCTCTGGAGAGCGCCACGCCCCACCCCTCCACTCACAGTGACCCAAGGCACTTTTTCTGGGCTGCTTTTCCTCAGAGCACTAATTGCTGTCTGGTATGAGGCACGTGCTGCTCTAGGGCAGTGATTCTGACCGTCCTGTTCAATCTCTATTTCCAGTTCGTGGAGCCCTGTCTGGCACAGTGTATGAACTCATGTGACAACGAACCGAAGTGGTGACTGAATGCAAATCAGCATGTACACATATCATCTAGAAATATGGAGGAGATGAAGAAGAAATGGCTAAAGGTGAGAGAGCTGGTGGGTGCTCGAAAACTTGTTTTTTTCCTCTAAGCCTTTCAGCCCTATATGATGTTATATATTTTTTGCATGAGGGATTAAAAAAACTAGAAGAAAAAAATTTTAATATAAAAAGTTTCCCTAAGAGTCAAAGGCTTATGGATCAATTTCTGAAGCATCTTAATTGAAACTTTGCTGACTCCAGACTGGAGTTTACCCTGATGGAGAGCCGGACCATGAAAGCTCCCCAGGAGTGCTTCTTGCTTTGCGTTGGAAGAGCGCTGGCACCCACCTCTGCCCGCCGCCACGAGCTGGCTCTTCCACCCGCTGCCCCGCGGGATGCCGAGCTCCTGGCTGTACTCGTCCCCGTACCAGACCAGCAGTTCACAGCCCGGCCTGACCACCCGGCAGGTCCGGTAGAAGATCTGCCTGTGATACTGGAAGGCCACCAGGTTCTGCTCTTCCTCATCCCGGGCACAGTTCACATACCTGGCGTTGGGGCAGAGAAAGGGACAGAAAGCGCAGGCGATGGGTTCCCTCCACCTGTCAGACCCAAGCCAGCTTCTTGCCGTTGCGGCCTGGTGCTGGCCCAGCTGCTGCCGCTGCTGCGTGGGAACCTGCTGCTCACGCCTTCGAGCTTTTCCTGTGAATCCCTATCTCCAGATGCTGTTGCCCATCCAGGCCAGATTGCTTTTCTCTCCTTACCTACTTATCTGTTTTCCAAAGCCCAATTCCAGACCTGTCTCCACCTGGATTGGCCGTAAAACTGGTGACCTCTAAACTCTCAATGAAGTTCTGTTTTTATTCCACAGAACTTGGTGCTTCTAGTTTAGCACAGATCCCTCAGCACTCAGCCCCAGCCTATGTTCTCTCGAGAGGCCTGTCTCCAGTCTCCCCACGTGCATCCAGGGCCCCCCATTCACTTGCCTCCCCCAGGTTCCTGTAGAAACTTGGAGAGGTCTCTGACTTAGCTCGAAACACAGAACAATAGTAGTTTATTCATTTTCTGCCTCCCCTGATGAAAGGAGGGGACCTTAGAGAAAGGGGCTGCTCACAACCATCCTGCAGTCTGTTTGTCTCCTGGCTTCAGAACCCAGTTCTCACTGGAAGCAAGGCTGGGAAGGTGGCTGCCCTCACAGACTAAAGGTACCTCCCGTTAGGTTATGGTGGTGCTGTGCACTTCTTGAAAAATAGGAAAATTATGATTAAATGTTCCTAAAATCAATTGCTTAATGTCTGTCTGCAGTGTGTCCTCCGTAAGGACATGGGTGATGTGATCTGTTTAAGTAATGGACTCCATTTTCTAAACTGGAGCATAATAGTAAGTGCTTGATAAGTGTTAATTAGGTAAATAAGTGTCCCTGGTGAATCTAGACTCCTCAAGTTGTTTTCAAGTACCCCAGTTTTCTTGAGCACAGAGACGTATTTTGAGGACACATACTATATTTTTAGTTCCTTTTTTCTGACGTCTCTTGAAATGAAAGAGCATTGTATGGAGAAAAAAGAGGGACAGAAGATGTAAAAACCATTGAGGGGGGCAGTCTGAGAAGGAAAGGGACATGGGCTTGAGAGAGATGAGTGTCCTCTCTGGAACCTGGAAACCTACTGGACTTACCTCATCCAGTTGGCCCAGGACGTGTCCTTTCCATCCACATACTCGTAGCAGTTTCTCCCTTTGGTGATCTGAGTGTCAGAAAAAGAAGTTAAAGCCTTTTTTCTTTTTTTTTTTTTTTTTTTTTGGTGGGAGGTGATAGAAGAATTATTTCACTCTGCTGTCATCAATGCTCTTCAGCCTACATGGATGCAACTGCCAATCGTGACCACGCAATAAGCTCCTTAATCACCATCCTCACGTCTGAGTCTATTTATCCGCTCAGGCCAAGGGCCCCGCACGGGAGGAGCCGCTTCTTTGTGCCTGTACCACCGTGCTCCCACCTGGCCTCTGATCTTTAAGTAGAAGTTCCGTGTTCATGCAAAGTGCAGTCAGTACACAGAGCTAACCGTGTTGCCCCCATCCACGTCCTAGCATGTTGAACGTGAGGCCCCCCCGCCCCATCCACAGAAGGGATGTGGAGGCCAGAGGACAGGGGAAGAGGTGGGTGTTTCTCACCAGCCAGGAGTATCCACTGTTGGCGGCCTCTTCATCTTCTGTGATCTGGCCCTCATAGGGGCCAAAGTGCAGACCCAACGGCAGATCGGATGCCTCGTTCCATACTCCAAGCCCAGCCTCAGGGATGCCTGATGGTCTGATACTTAATCCGGGGGGCAGAGTGAGGGCTGAGCGGTTGGGATGCCCCTTCTCCACTGCACTGTCCTTTACAAATGAAGGGGCCCCGTGAGCAGCACAGCTGTCAATGAAGAAGTTCTGACACTTCTCACAATCTGGAGGCGAGAGCGACAGGGATTAGGGAAGATACAGTGCGTGTTCCTGGTTGTAAAGACCTTCAGAAAGAACCGGGGCGCTCATGTCATTTGGCCTCAATCCTGTACCCCAAGTCACTAGACAAAGGGGATGATCTGGGGACTAAATGCTAAGGTGAGGTTATTGTAGCAAGACATAACAGCCTTCTCTGTAATGGGCCAGTGGGGTCACTCACAGAGGTAGTCGTCATCCTGGGGCTCGCTGACCTCTTGGTACACGTGGCCCTTTCTTTCTCGTAGGCTATACATCTTCACTTCAATCTGCTTTGCTCTGCGTTCTAAGTTGGAGAAGAGTAGGTAAGCAAGGTTGGTGGGGTCTGGAGTGTTGGTCCCTGTTTTATCATAAAATGTGAAATCCCCTTCCATCAAATCATCGCCTGTCCTTGTGTATACTTTGTTTCCCCCCCGTTTAGCTACTGGTTCAGACAGACCGAGGCTCCGCACTGACTACAGACGCCCAGTTCAATGTTAGCTTCCTGTTCTTCCCATTATTAGGTTTAACTTCCCAGCCTTTCTACTTAGAAGATGGTTCATTGACACATTTACTCATTCAGGAAATATTGGTTAAGGCACATTACATGTTAGGCATTGAGCAGAGGCCCTAACTAAGAAAGCATGGTCACTATTATCACAGATGGATTTTTGAACGTGTATGTGTCCGTACTTTTATAATTAATTTAATGTTTTCAAACACTATACGAGTTATGTATCCTTATGTTTACTTTAGAGATTAGCAATCAGGACCTCAGAAGACATGTAAGATTTTCCCAAGGCCCCAGTGCTAACTTCAGGTCTCAGATCAGTCCAGCCTAAACCCACGCCTACCCCAAGTCCACCCCACACACCTAGGCCATACTAATCAGCGTTTCTAGAAGAATTAGAGGGACTAAAGCCCCCAAGTTATTTTCTCTCACCCAGCTTTTGTCTAGTGTGCCATGCAGAGGTGCTTGCTGCTCCGGGAGGGGGCGCTGGGCTCTGGGCCTGCGCAGGGCCACTTGCCTTCTGCAGTTGCGCTGCTCCTGGCAATTTCTTCAAACTAGATTCATTACTTAATGGCATCGGGGGCACTGCCTTCAACGGGAGAGTCACATAGTGAAAGACAACATGTATTTCTTTAGTTCTTTAGGGCTTATGAAGTATTTTTACATGCATGACTTTAGTTAATACTCCAACAACCCTTGGAAATACCCGGGGCGGGTGGAGTCTGAACACTAGAGCGTAAATAAAGGGCCTAAGTGGGTAGTGAATCAAGACTAGAACCCATATCTTAAGGTTCCTTCCCTTCAACTTTCTCTCAAATTTCTCCAGAAAAGTGAGAGCGAGTCAGGGAGAATAATTGGGAAGAATCAACAAAGCCTGGGAAAGAAGCGGGGGGTAAGGGCTTATAGAAAAAAAGAGGGGGTCTTTTATTAATTAGTGGACCTCTGATGGACGAGGAAATGTGGAAAAGTACAGAGGGGACAAAACACTTCTGGAAAATGAGGTGACAGAGCAGTGAGATCGGGAAGAGAACAAAGAAATGGTACGGCAGAAACTTATCTAGACAATAAAGAAAATGATGCTGAACGTTGCAGGTTGCCATATCCTAGAGAGAATGTTTGGAATCAGTAGCTGGTTCCCATCGATTCTGCTTGAATAAGGCTGTACGACTAGCTAGTTCTCCTCAGTTTCCTGAACCATAAATTGGTATACATGCTAATTCTTAACGTCACAGTGGACATGAAATTTAGTAACATTCACCAAATTGTTTTGTGAGCTACTGATATGTAGTACAGTGTGAACGTGAGAGTCCAGCCCTGCTATCACTTCACCCCCTCAACTGTCTCCCTATTTGAAATCTAGCTCACAGATACTATCTTCAGCACTCCTTGACCCTCTTACTTCTAGGTGAATGTTTAAATGTGGAGTCACGCATTCAGAAAACCTCCAGGGGGCCCTCAGGGGCCTTGAGCTGGGCCTGGGCCTTCTGAGAAGAAACGGGTATGGAGCAGGCTCTCAAAGCTTGCAACGCAGGGGCAGGCTAAGCAAATGATTCCAAACGTGACAGTTGCCTAATTAGAGCCCGGAGGAAGGAGCTGTTACTTTCTCCTGCAAGAATGAGCATTTGAAATCAGTTCCAGAGGGATGAGTTTCTGTTGAAACGCGGGTAACCTATATGAAGTCCTAAAGTTATTTTCTTATTTGTCGTTTTCAGTGATCAAACTTGAAGCTAGTCAGGGCTGGGAGCTGCTTCCTCTTATTAGAGTAGCAGGCTCTGAGGTTGGGGGTCCATCTCCTTCTTCGTCTCGGACAATCCACTCTACAAATTGCCTACAGATCTGTAAGCTTCCCTTAGTCAGATGGTCTTAGCATGTCACTCACTTTGGCGTAGCAGAAAAGAACTGTGGTTGAAATCACCCGTCAGGTGAATGATATAAAGATGTATGTATGAATAAGACAGTGTAAACTTTATAAAACTATGGAAGTTCTACTCAGCTTGTAAGTGTTTTAGAGAAGGAGCTTTGGATGAGATTGCACTACCAGTGATACTGTGATCTCAGGCATATACTCAAACACTCCTTTACCTCGGTTTCTTGATCTATTCAATATAAATGGTGATAGTTACACTACCTGTAGGTACTACAGGATTGTTTTAAGGTTTAAAGTGTTTATTCATGTAAAGTGCTTAAAATAGAGCCTGAAGTATTATGAAAATAACGTGAAAATAGAACAACCTACTACTGTTGCTATTCTTATTAACTATAAAAATGATGATGATATCAGACATTGTGCTAAAGAATCATGAAAGGAAGCAGCAGTTTCTAGGATACTCTGTGTATTCTCCTATTCTTACCTGTGATTGGATCCATGAGGAAGGTTTTCTTGTCAACAGGATTTGGGAAATACTTACCTTCTGGTGTTTACTGTGCTCCACTCTGAAGGCCACCCAAGAAGGTTTAACTAAAAGATGATGAGAAATCAGTGTTTTGGTTGGTAAATGTTTCCAAACTCTGGGCATCTGAATTAAGGACACAGAATTCTGAACCAGAGAGTGACAAGTGCAAGGATTACCAAAGGGGGAATGGAAAATGATTTCTGTATCATCAATGCCTATGCTTCCAGTGGGAGCATCACAGTTTCCTTAAAATTAAAAAAAAAATAGACATAAACCTCATCTGTGCTTCATCCTATGTTCATAAAGTATCTAATACATTTACTTCATGACAAAAATACTCAACAAAGTAGGAGTAGAAGGACGTTACCTCAATATAATAAAGGTCATATATGAAGAGCCCACCTCTAACATCATACTGATTGGTGGAAAAAGCGATCTCTTCTAAGATCAGGAAAAACAGGAAAGGATGCCCACTCTCACCACTTCTATTCAACATAGTACTAGAAGTCCTAGCCAGGGAATTAGATAAGAAAAGGGATCAAAAGGCCTGCAATTTGGAAAGAAAGAAGTAAAATTAGGTTTGTTCACAGATGACATGATTTTATGTGCAGAAAATCTCTAATATGCCACAGAAAACACTGTTAGAACTAAAAAAAGAATTTAGCAAAGTTGCAGGATACAAAATCAACACTCAAAAATCTTTCTATGCACTCGGGACTTCCCTGGTGGCGCAGTGGTTAAGAATCCACCTGCCAATGCAAGGGACACGGGTTCGAGCCCTGGTCCGGGAAGATCCCACATGCCGCAGAGCAACTAAGCTCGTTTGCCACAACTACTGAGCCCGCATGGTGAAACTACCAAAGCCTGCGCGCCTAGAGCCCGTGTTCCACAACAAGAGAAGCCACTGCAACGAGGAGCCCACGCACTGCAAAGAAGAGAGCCCCCTCTCGCCGCAATTAGAGAAACCCCGCATGCAGCAACGAAGACCCAACGCAGCGAAAAAAAAAAGAGAGAGAAAACTATTGAGAATTATACTGGAAAACCTATACATCCACCTCCATTCAGTCTTATGTCACCATTCTGCCACAACCACTGCGGGTCTTTTAATTTCTGTTTCAAAATTCAAAAACAAAATAAAAACAAACAAAAAACTAACCAAGACACAATGAGGCCACCTGCCAGCCCTTACTCCTTTGGTGATGAATTTGGTACTTCTTATTCACATTCAAATTTTTATACATTTACGGCCTTTTAATGTGCCTATAAACAATATATATATATATTTTCCAACAAAAGGTCTCATATTTATTACTGAGCCAAAGCACTAATGCAGAAACACTGACACAAGGAGAAAAATCATTTTTTCCCAATAAAACAAATGGATGCATTTGTCCAGATAGTAGTGATGCTTTCAGAGTGATATGGTAAGATGCAAGTGACCTTCCACAGCATAAATACATGTGCCACCTCATGGGTGGCTCCCTATAGACCCAGCTTGGTTCTTCTCCAGTGTCTTCTCTTGGAGCTGTACCTGGTTTTATTACCAGTTTTCATTTGAGTCCACTGGGGAATGGGACGATTCTCCTTTGGTTTCTGGCCCAGGAATCGCTCGATCGTGAAAGTCTTGTGAGAAGACATGGTGAGGAGCAGAGTCAACCGCACGTCGGATGGCAGAGAAGGGGAGGCTAATTATTTTACATATTTAAAAACTTTATATGGATAGTCTCTTACTGTATAATATTCTGTTTTGCATCTTGCTTGTTGGGTGAAAAATTATGGGTTTTTTTTTTTTTTTTTTTTTTTGCTAATGCCTGAGACGCAGCTGAGACCCAAACCCAGGTTGTTTTCAGGAAGACACCTCTAAATCTTCCTGGCCCCTCACCTTGCTGCCTTGGAGTCCATTCTTCATCAGAATCCTCAGGGTCACCCACCTGGGCTCTGATGGCCTGCCTGCGGTGACACATGAAAGCTGGCCGAGGGGCTCTGAGACCTGCAAAGGAGCAAAATCTTGGTTCCAAAAGGGAAGAGCTGGAAGGAGGAACAAAGCCCAGAGGCGATGGAAAGTGCCACAGAGTCAGTGTGACTTGGTAGGATGGGCTGGGAGAGTCTGGAACCAGGCAAGGGGTGAGCTCTGCGCTGCCAGGGCCAGGCCCACACTGAATACAGAAGAACACACATTTCCTGCAGGTTGGTCTCCACACGGAAGGCGACTGTGAGCAGATGAAGCCATCTCAGAGACAGCCAAGCTGACACTGAGACCGAAGACCTGGTTCACGCTTCCCAGGCTCCCAGGCACCCGGCGTTTCCCGTTACCTATAGTAATCAGTGCTTCATAGTTCTTTTTCACATTCCTATATCGGACTTTTTCCCATTCTCCCATCTCTGTCCATTCTTCCTTGGAGAAGTATATGGAAATGTCTTTGAAAGCATCTTTGGCCTAGAGAGAATAATCGATTTCATCAGTGACTTACTAATCTAAGTCAGAACTTAGAGCTGGGCCCTCTCCTCCACCTTGTGCAGGGTGTAGCCTGAGGCCGCTGGGTGGTCTCTGTGAGACAAGGATGAAGGTTTTCCTTCCCGACCGTGTCCTGCTTCACTGAGCAAACACTGAGCATTTTCCTAACTCTCCCTGGACACACAGCAGTTGACGATGCTCTAGTGTCCTGTCCCCCCCACCCCGCCCCGCCCCACCATCTTAGACAGGACCCGGCGCCCCCATCCTGTGTACCTTCACAGAGAAGGTCACCCAGCGGTGCGGGCCAGGAGTCTGCGGCCCTCCAGGGACCGGCTCCTTGTCCCTCCTGTAGAGCCGGCCTAGAGCCAGGCTCTGCCTCCTCCACCGCTCACCGTGGGCTTCCCCGCTGTTCTCCCAGCATCTCCCTCAGTGCTGTCCTCCGGCCACCTGTCGGTGCTCATGGGCCTGGGACCGCCTCGAGGCCAAGGTGCCTGTGGAAGGGGAAGGTGCTGAGGTAGCCCAGGCCCCTGCCCAGAGCTAGGTCTGTGTTCCTCGGCTGGGGTGTCCCGAGCAGGAAGGTGTGAGGACCCCGGCAAGGATTAGAGGGTGTGGAGGGTATTGATGGGGTGGACGGATCCTCGCCAGCCACGACAGCCTAACGTGAACTAGATTCGGTTTCTTTGGTCCCCCTGAGGAAAGGCACTGGGAGGGCTGTGTCCGTGGGTGCCTGAGGGAGTCCTGAGGAGACCTGGAAGCCCCGGACTGCTGGGCTGGGGTCAGGTTGACAACCAGGGCTCTCTTCCAGCGAGGGACAGGGACTGTTTCTCCAAGAAGGGCTTTGGGGATCTCCACCTGGGGACTCCGGAAAAATCTGAGCAAAACGTGCGTTCTATGTCTAAGGGACAGATCGCTCAGCCTGAGGAGATTTGGGTCACTCTGGCTAAGGGAATTGGGGTTCCTCAGACCCGAGGGGATTCAGGGTCCCTTAGGCTGATGGTATCTGGCGTCTCTTGGCTGAAGGGATGTAGAAGGCACAGGTTGAGAGAACTTGGGACCTTTGAGCCTGAGGAAATCGGGGCCCTCTCCTTAAGGGGCTTTAGGTTCTCCCACACTGAGGGTGCCTGGGGTCTTTGAGGATGAAGGGGTTAAGAGTTCCCGGGCTGAGGGTAGTCAGTGCCTCTGAGGGTAGGGAAATTTGGCCTCTCTGCGGGTGCTATTTTTAGGGCGCCTAACCTCTAGGGGTTACTCCAGGTATTTGGGGGGGTCTAAGCATCAGGGGATTTGGTGTTTCTGTGGGTGAAGGGACTTTGGGTCCCTGAGGCTGAGGAGATGTGAGGTCCCTCAGGTTAGGACCCGGGGTCCCTCCAAGCTGACGGGATTTGGAGCCCCTCAGGGTGAGGGGATCTGGGGCCTTCCAGCCTGGAATTTGAAGGCCTCGGGCTGAGGGTTTATAAGGGTTTCGCAGTTCCCGTCAGTCTCCCCGCTGTCCCCTCGCAGGGCCCACCCCGGCCCGGCGCGCGCTCCGGCTCCTGCAGCTTCGCGAACTCCTGAGGTGAGGCGAAGCGAAGGGCGCGGAGCCGGCTTGTAAAGCCCCGTCAGGTGCAAGCCACCAATCGGTGCTGCGACAGAAGCGGTCCCGCCAATAGGCGGCCGGGAGGGTGCGGAGCGCGCAGGAGGTCCCGCCCCACCGCTCGGGGATTGGCTGCTCTGGGTCCCGCGCGTGTCTGAAAGGAAGCCTCCAGCGCGCAGGAGCAGCTTCGCGGTTTTCCCTGACTGGTTTTTCCGCGCGCCGTCAGGCAGCCCGTCTTAGTCCTGGAGCCTCAAGCGGGCGGTGGGTCTTTAGGGTGGCCGTGGCCGTCCAGTGCCCCGAACAAGGGTCTTTCCTCCACCTTTCCTCCACCTCGGGAGAGTCGTGCTCCCGAACTCTCTCCTAGGCCCACCTGTTCCCGCCCTTGTAAAATCCAGTTTTGGCAAGAACTGTTTGGGATGAGTATTGCTTTATTCAGGGGAAAACTAGGTAATTAACTAAAATCTGATGAGACACAAAATAAACAACATACGGTCAAAGATTTAAACGCAACAAATGGAATGATAAGTATATTAGAAAAAACACTGGGAGAATTTTAAATCTCAAAGTAGAAGTGGCACTTAGGAGTAATCTGTATGTTTAAGCAATGTAGGTCTAAAAAGGCTTCAGAAATGAGATATAAATAAAACCGAAAAGCCCTGCAAGTGTTTTCCATTAAAGTGAGGCATCAAGTTCGAGGACAATGGATCTGCAGAGGGGGCTTCACAAGATAAAATGGGGAGAGTGTTTCTGCCCCTTACCTAGCTTTGGTCACAGAAACGTAACATGATTTCCATGTGTTGGAAGCAAGACAACTGACTGTAGTATTATTGTCAAGGTGGGACCACGAGTGCTGGTTGGGGGTCTGGATGGAGAGATGTTACCAGAAAACTGGGTTTGCCTCTTGGTGGGTGTCGAGCCAAAAGATACAACCCAGCCAAAGATTGGGAGAAGGAGGGATTTATTACTTGCAGCAAGTAAGGAGAACACCAGGGATCTTGTCAAAACAGTGTCTCCCCAAACCCCCAAACTGGGGAAGTTTTAAGCTATGGGTACATGCGTGTTCATGGAGGGCCTTGGGCAGTAGGCAGAGTCCAAGCTTTAGATGATTGAAGTCTTGAGGGTCAGAAGCGGTCACCATCGGCCACCCTTAGGTTACATTTTATCTGGCGTTGATAGATGATGTAGATATAGATATCTATTCTTTTTCAGATTCTTTCCCCTTATAGGTTATTACAAAACATTGAGTGTAGTTCCCTGTGCTATCCAGTAGGTCCTCGTTGATGATCTATTTTATAAATAGCAGTGTGTATGTGTTAATCCCAGACTCTTAATTTATCCCTCCCCCTGCCTTTCCCCCTTGGTAACAATAAGTTATAAGATTTTATATTCCTCAGAAATGGGGGAGCTGAAAGAGAGGTATCATTTTCAATGGAAAAGCATTCAAAAGAAGATTGAAGCTTCAGCCAAGATTATTAGATGTACAGCCTTGGAAAAAAATCACTTAATTTCTGTAAAGTTGAGCTGACAAGACAATAACCCTCCACTGAACTTGCTTATAATCAAGTGATGGAAATATCAAATGGAAGTGTTAGAAACATCTTATTTTACACGAGCCTTATACACTGCTCTACGTTCATTACAGTTTGGCTCACACATCTGTTCACTGAAGTTACAATGTTCTCAAATTCTGTTACCGATCCTCCAGAGTGGGCCCCGATAAGGGTCCCCCTGCCCAGTGTCACTGGAGCCAACAGAACGAGACTGAGTTTGGTTCAGAAGCAAAGGAAAACTTTATATTTTGATCAGAGAATGGACAGGTGAGAGCGTGCGTTCCCCCGCGGGCTGTACTGCCAGCCTAGATGCTCTGACCGGCTGTCTGCGCTTTCTTCAATTAGGCCCCTGAATTAACGTGCAAACAGCACCAGGTGTCAGAGTCCTGCCCGCTCAACTCCCAGACAGTCCAGGGCCGGTGGTGATCCAGGACCATGACGGCCACTGAGTCAACGGCCTTTTGAAGTAGCCAGGAGTCCAGCCGGTCTTATTGGCCGCCGTCACCGCGGTGTCTGTAGGCTTTTCTATGGTGACAGCGTGATATACGGTTCCCCCGCCAAGCTTATTAGCTCCCCTCTGGGTGCCGTAAGTCCTGCAAGCAGTAGTCTGCTCTTTTGGGGCACACTCTTGTTGTTTTCTGAGAGAAGCTCCAGGTCAAGTGATGGTCACACGAGTCGTCATGGGGCCCCGTTGCCCCCGGTTGTCTCTCTGGAGGTTGGAGTTGGAGGGCCTCCTCACCCGAGGTCAGTGTGCCCACGGAGCGACCCCTGCAACTTCAGGGCATGGTGGGTGGTTAGGATCACCACGTGGGGTCCTTTTCCCTTAGGGGGGAGCTGGATTTGCGGGCTGCTGATTTCCAGGTTTTTAGATACCGCCAGTATCCTGGCTGGACGGAGCGGCGGGCCAAGCCCATGGTGACCGTAGTTTATCCTACCTGGAGGGCATTCTTGCGTTGTTCCATTTCAAGTGGTCCCGGTTTTTGCACTAACACTCCAAGGGCGATTCACATTCTATGGGGATGTAACGTTCAAAGGGTTTAGCTAAATTAGGGAGTTCCAGGGTGAGTGTCTGAATTGACTGCTCTTTCCACTCTTGAAAGGCCGCTTCTGGATTCTATTCGAAAGGATCATCGTCTTTTCCTTTCAGTGCTTCATATAGAGGCCCAGCTAGTAGACTGTAGTTAGGGATCCAGAAGCAGCGAACCCCGGCCTCCCCAGGACCTGCCCTAAGCTGTCTTCAAGTTTTAGAAGGGGGTAAGGCTGCAAATGGGTTCTTCCCTTTCCTGGGATGGGCTTCTCCGACCTTCTGTGAGAATGAAGCCCAGGCAGGTCACCTTAGTCTGTGAGATTTAAGCCTTTTTCTTCGACACCTTCTATCCTTTATTGGCTAGGTAGTTCAGAGGCCTCCTTAGTAGGGCTGGCGATCAGAATGTCGTCTGCATATTGAAGGAGGGTTCCCTTTTGCAGAGGTAGAACTTTTAGGTGTTTAGCTAACGTTTCTCCAAAGATGGTGTGGGAATTTTTGAACCCTTGGGGCAGGACGGCCCAGCAGTATTGTTTTTGTTGTATGTTGAGTCCTGCCACTCACGAGCCAAGATTTCTTGTGACTCTGGGACTAATGGTATACAGAAGAAGGCATCATTGAAGTCTAATACAGAATACCATGTCCTGGTGGATGGTAGAATGACCAGCAGGGTGTAGGAATTAGGAACTACTGGATGTATATCCTCGGTGGCTTCATTGTCCTGACATCCTTTACCAGGTCCCCAGCAGCCCACGGGGCTCTCGTGGTCAGGCCCCTCCCAGGATACAGAGCTCCCCTGGACAGGTACCCCGGCAGGGCTGGGCTCACAGGAACCGTGCACATAGCCCTCATTGCAGAGCACCCCCAGCTCACCTGTCGCTCAGAGCTGACACAGAGCACCTCAGAGCGGGACTTGAACTAACAAACAGCAGCTCCGACAGGTCTGTGACACTGGGCATCACTCTGTGCGGCCTCCCTCCGCCTGGTCTTCCAGAGACTTCCACTGCAGCTGCGGCACCAATCCTCTTTTTTGTATTTATAGATATAAGCCTGGAAATAATTCATTCATATAAATACATGTATATGAAGGGAATAACTTTTTTTCTGTTTTTTAAAATTTTATTTATTTTAATTTTTGAATTTTATTTTTTATACAGCAGGTTCTTATTGGTTATCTATTTTATACATATAAATGTATACATGTCAATCCCAATCTCCCAACTCCTCCCACCACCCACCCCCACGGCTTTATCCTCCCGGTGTCCATACGTTTGTTCTCTACATCTGTGTCTCTATTTCTGCCCTGCAAACCGGTTCATTTGTACCATTTTCCTAGGTTCCACATATATGCATTAATATAATCAAAGTGTTTTTCTCTTTCTGACTTACTTCACTCTGTATGACAGTCTCTAGATCCATCGACATCTCTACAAATGACCGAATTTCATTCCTCTTTATGGCTGAGTAATATTTCATTTTATATATGTACCACATCTTTATCCATTCATCTGTCTGTGGACATTTAGGTTGCTTCCGTTACCTGGCTATTGTAAATAGTGCTGCAATGAACATTGTGGTGAATGTGTCTTTTTGATAGCCATAGGTACGTAGGTTTATCTCTGGGCTTTCTATCCTGTTCAATTGATCTATATTTCTGTTTTTTGTGCCAGTACCATATAGTGTTGATTACTGTAGCTTTGTAGGATAGTCTGAAGACAGGAAGTCTGATTCCTCCGGCTCTTTTAATTTCCCTCAAGACTGCTTTGGCTATTCGGGGTCTTTTGTGTCTCCATACAAATTTTAAGACTTTTTTGTTCTAGTTCTGTAGAAAAAGCCACTGGTAATTTGATAGGGATTGCATTGAATCTGTAGATTGCTTTGGGTACTATAGTCATTTTCACAATATTGATTTTTCTAATCCAAGAACATCATTTATACCTCCATCCGTTTATATCATCTTTGATTTCTTTCAGCAGTGTCTTATAGTTTTCTGAGTACAGGTCTTTTACCTCCTCAGGTAGGTTCATTCCTACGTTTTTTATTCTTTTTGTTGCAATAGTGAATGGGATTGTTTCCTTAATTTCTCTTTCTGAACTTTCATTGTTAGTGTATAGGAATGCAAGAGATATCTGTGCATCAATTTTGTATCCTGCAACTTTACCAAATTCATTGATTAGCTCTAGTAGTTTTCTGGTGGCATCTTTAGGATTCACTATGTGTAGTATCATGTCACTTGCAAACAGTGATAATTTTACTTCTTCTTTTCCAATTTGTATTCGTTTTATTTCTTTTTCTTCTCTGATTCCTGTGTCTAGGACTTCCAAAACTATGTTGAGTAATAGTGGTGAGAGTGGACATCCTTGTCTTGTTGCTGATCTCAGAGGAAATGCTTTTAGTTTTTCACCATTGAGAATGATGTTTGCTGTGGGTTTGTCATATACGGCCTTTACTATGTTGAGGTAGATTCCCTCTATGCCCACTTTTTGGAGACTTTTTATCATAAATCGGTGTTGAATTTTTTCAAAAGCTTTTCCTGCATCTATTGGGATGATCATATTTTTATTCTACAATTTGTTAATATGGTGTATTACATTGATTGATTTGTGTATATTGAATAATTCTTGCATCCCTGGGATAAACCCCAGCTGATCATGGTGTATGGTCCTTTTAATGTGTTGTTCAATTCTGTTTCCTAGTATTTTGTTGAGGATTTCTACATCTATATTAATCAGTGATATTGGTCTCTAATTTTCTTTTTCTGTAGTATCTTTGGTTTTGGTATCAGGATGATGGTGGCCTCATAGAATGAGTTTGGGAGCGTTCCTTCCCCTGAAAATTTCTGAAGAGTTTGAGAAGATTGGGTGTTAGCTCTTGTCTAAATGTTTGATAGAATTTACCTCTGATGCCATCTGGTTCTGGACTTTTGTTTGTTGGAAGATATTTAATCACAGTTTCAATTTCATTACTTTTGATTGGTCTGTTCGTATTTTCTAGCTCTTCCTTGTTCAGTCTTGGAAGGTTATACCTTTCTAAGAATTTGTCCATTTCTTCCAGGTTGTCCATTTTATTGGCATAGAGTTGCTTGTAGTAGTCTCTTAGGATGCTTTGTATTTCTGTGGTGTCTGTTACAACTTCTCCTTTTTCATTTCTAATTCTATTGATTTGAGTCCTCTCCCTCTTTTTCTTGAGTCTGGCTGAAGGTTTATCATTTTTGTTTATCTTCTGAAAGAACCAGCTTTTAGTTTTATTGATCTTTGCTATTGTTTTTATTTCACTTATTTCTGCTCTGATCTTTATGATCTCTTTCCTTCTATTAACTTTGGGTTTTGTTCTTCTTTCTCTAGTTCCTTTAGGTGTAAGGTTAGATTGTTTGAGATTTCTCTGGTTTCTTGAGGTAGGCTTTTATTGCTATAAACTTCCCTCTTAGAACTGTTTTTGCTGCATCCCATAGGTTTTGGATCATCGTGTTTTTGTTGTCATTTGTCTCTGGATAGTTTTTGATTTCCTTTTTTATTTCTTCAGTGACCTCTTGGTTATTTAGTAACGTATTGTGTAGCCTCCATATGTTTGTGTTTTTTACGCTATTTTCCCTGTAGTTGATATCTAATATCATAACATTGTGGTCGGAACAGCTGCTTGATATGATTTCAGTTTTCTTAAATTTACTGAGGCTTTTTTTGTGACCCAAGATGTGATCTATCCCAGAGAATGTTCCGTGTGCTGTTGAGAAGAACGTGTAATCTACTGTTTTTGGATGGAATGTCCTATAAATATCCATTAAATCTATCTGGTCTATTGTGTCATTTAAAGCTTGTGTTTCCTTATTAATTTTCTGTCTGGATGATCTCCACTGGTGTAAGTGAGGTGTTAAAGTCCCCCGCTATTTTGGTGTTACTGTCGATTTCCTCTTTTATAGCTGTTAGCAGTTGCCTTACGTATTGAGGTGCTCCTATGTTGGGTACATATATATTTATAATTGTTATATCTTCTTGGATTGATCCCTTGATCATTATGTAGTGTCCTTCCTTGTCTCTTGTAACATTCTTTATTTTAAAATCTATTTTATCTGATAAGAGTAGTGCTACCCCAGCTTTCTTTTGATTTTCATTTGCATGGAATATATTTTTCCATCCCCTCACTTTCAGTCTGTATGTGTCCCTAGGTCTGAAATGGTTCTCTCGTAGACAGCATATATATGGGTCTTGTTTTTGTATCAATTCAGCGAGCCTGTGTCTTTTGGTTGGAGCATTTAATCCATTCACGTTTAAGGTAATTATCGATATGTATGTTCCTAATACTATTTTCTTAATTGTTATGGGTTTGTCTTGGTGGGTCCTTTTCTTCTCTTGTGTTTCCCACTTAGAGAAGCTCCTTTAGCACTTGTTGTAGAGCTGGTTTGGTGGTGCTGAATTCTCTTAGCTTTTGCTTGTCTGTAAAGCCTTTGATTTCTCCGTCAAATCTGAATGAGATACTTGCTGGGTGGAGTACTCTTGGTGGTAGGTTCTTCTCTTTCATCACTTCAAATTTTTATTTAACATCTTTATTGGGGTATAATTGCTTTACAATGGTGTGCTAGTTTCTGCTTTATAACAAAGTGAATCAGTTATACATATACGTATGTTCCCATATGTCTTCCCTCTTGCGTCTCCCTCCCTCCCACTCTCCCTATCCCACCCCTCCAGGCTGTCACAAAGCACCGAGCTAATATCCCTGTGCCATGCGGCTGCTTCCCACTAGCTATCTACCTTACTACGTTTGTTAGTGTGTATATGTCCATGACTCTCTCTCGCCCTGTCAAAGCTCACCCTTCCCCCTCCCCATATCCTCAAGTCCGTTCTCAATGCCACTCCCTTCTGGCTTGTAGATTTTCTGCTGAGAAATCAGCTGTTAACCTTATGGGAGTCCTGTTGTATGTTATTTGTCATTTTCCCCGTGTTGCTTTCAATAATTTTTCTTTGTGTTTAATTTTTGTCAGTTTGATTAGTGTGTGTCTCGGCATTTTTCTCCTTTGGTTTATTCTGCCTGGGACTCTCTGCACTTCGTGGACTTCGGTGGCTATTTCTTTTCCCATGCTAGGGAAGTTTTCGACTATAATCCCTTCAAATATTTTCTCGAGTCCTTTCTCTCTCTCTTCTCCATCTGGGACCCCTATAATGCGAATGTTGTTGCATTTAGTGTTGTCCCAGAGGTCTCTTAAGGTGTCTTCATTTATTTTCATTCTTTTTCTTTATTCTGTTCCACGGCAGTGATTTCCACCTTTCTGTCTTCCAGGTCACTTATCCGTTCTTCTGCCACAGTTATTCTGCTACTGATTCCTTCTAGTGTATTTTTCATTTCAGTTATTGTATTGTTCATCTCTGTTTGTTTGTTCTTTAATTCTTCTAGGTGTTTGTTCCTTAATTCTTCTAGGTCTTTGTTAAGCATTTCTTGCATCTTCTCGATCTTTGCCTCCATTCTTTTTCCAAGGTCTTGGATCATCTTCACTATCATTATTCCGAATTCTTTTACTGGAAGGTTGCCTGTCCCCACCTCATTTCGTTGTTTTTTTCTGGGGATTTATCTTTTTCCTTGATCTGGTATAAAGTCTTCTGCCTTTTCATTTTCTCTATCTTTCTGTGAATGTGGTTTTCCTTCCACAGGCTGCAGAATTGTATTTCTTCTTACTTCTGCTGTCTGCTCTCCGGTGATTGAGTCTATCTTAGAGGCTTGTGCAAGCTTCCTTATGGGAGGGACTGGTGGTGGGTAGAGCTGGTTGTTGCTCTGGTGGGCAGAGCTTTAATCTGCTCGTCTGTGGATTAAATAAAAGTTTAATAAAAAGTTTAATCCGCTTGTCTGCTGATGCGTGGGGCTGGGTTCCCTCCCTGTTGGTTGTTTGGCCTGAGGCGACCCAGCACTGGAGCCTACCTTGATCTTGGTGGGGCTAATGGTGGACTCTGGGAGGGCTCACGCCAAGGAGTATTTCTCAGAACTTCTGCTGCCAGTGTCGTTGTCCCCATGGTGAGCCACAGCCACTCCCCGCCTCTGCAGGAGACCCTCTAAAACTAGCAGCTAGGTATGGTCATTCGCCTACGGGGTGACTGCTCCTTCCCCTGGGTCCTGATGTGCACACGACTTTGTGTGTGCCCTCCAAGAGTGGAGTCTCTGTTGAGACTCTGAGTCTCTGAGTGCAGTTGAGACTCTGAGACTCGGAGTGGAGTCGCACAGACTCTGGGTCCTGTGAAGCTTCGATGCTTTGTGGTTCTAGAAATTCTATAGGAGACGGTCCACAGCAGGTGAAGCTAATGCTGTCAGTAGAGGTGGTGAAGCCAAAGATGTGCAGTTCCGACTAGAGGTGCTGATGTACATACAGGACAAAATCATCTCGTGTGAATGTAGTTCAGGCACGTTTAAGACGAATGCAGTCATGTTAGTGCCTAACATCTTCTATCTTGTGCCTCTCCTCAGGGAACCCCTCCTCAGTTCCTGAGGCTCCTGTAAATCATGTACAGGGGAAATGGAGAGTGGACTCTGTCCAGTCTGGGCCCTGCATTACCCTGTGTGTATCTTAGGATACTTCGTATTTCTGTGGTGGCTGTTGCAACATCATCTCTTTCATTTCTGATTTATTTGGGCCCTCTCTTTTTTTTTTTTTTTTAAAAAAATACTACTGTTGTCTTTTATTCTTTACAGAAGTTTAAGGAGTGTTTGATCTACTACCCTTACTCTGTGTATACTTTTTGCCATGAGATTTTTACTTTTGTTTGTTTTCTTGTTACTATCAATAATTAGTGAGACTTCTTTTAAGCTACATTCAACATTGCTTATAAAGCTGCTATATTAGTGATGACAGAGCTTTAACGGAAGTCGTGTTCTGGTTGTAAATTAGAATGCAATGTGCCAGCAAATAGCCCCTTAAGTTTATGTCTCATTACTTCTTGTTCTTTTTTTAATTTAATTTTTTATTTTTTATCAGTGCAAATTTGATTAAAATGTTTTGTTTGTTCTAGGTGTGCAAGATGTGGTTCTTTTACACATATACGTGTATCTATACTTCTTCAGACAGTTTTCTCATGTAGGTTGTGACACAATGTTGAGTAGTCTTCTCTTGGTATTCCGTAGGTCTTTGGTGATTATATATTTCACATGTGTTTCTATATCTATGTTAACCCCAATGTCCTAATGTATCCAGTCCTCACACCTTTCGATTTGGTGAACCATAACTTTGTTTAATGAATCTGTGATTGCCTTTCTCTGTGGAAATATCTTCATTGGTATCAATTTTTAGCTAACACCTGTAAGTGATATTATAGGATATGTGTCTTTTGCTGTCTGACTTAGTACAATTTGCCTGATTACCTCTAGAGTCATCTATGGTGCTCCAAATGGCATTGTTGCATTTTTTCCCTAGCTAATATTCCATCTGTACATGTACCAGTTCTTCTTTGTCCACTCACCTCTTGATGGACTTTTTGGTTGCCTCCATGTCTTGGCTATTGTAATACTGCTGCACTGCACATTTGCCTGCCTGTGTCTTTCCAATTCCGTCTTCTTATGTTACAGGCCCGGGAGTGGGCCTCCTGTATCATATGGTATCTCAGGGTTTACCTTTTAAATGCACCACGATTCTCTTCTCATTAGTGGCTCTTTCCAGGTTACATGCCACTTAAAGTTGAGGGTATGCATTTCTCCACAACACCTTCAGCATTTATTGTTTGTAGTTTTCTTGCTGATGAATATTCTGACTGGTGTGAGCTGATGCCTCTTCGTGGTTGAATTTGCATGTGACTGATAATCCGTTAAAATTGAGCTTTAAGGCATGTCCTTTTTATTTTTCAAACTGTGATTACAGCTTAGTTCTTCAAAGTGTTTTCTTAAAGTATGTGTCACATTTTGAAATTTATTGGCCATTACCTCCCTCAAGACATTTTGAGGGCAGTTTTCATTTACTGCCCTGCAGTACTTGTTCACATGAAGTGACCATTAGCACAGGCTTTAAAGCTGCTTTTGCAGGTAACGGCCAGAGTGCGGCAGCCTTTCTTCGTTCCCCATGCTGGTACTAGGGAAACAGACCTTCTGGCCAGTGGTCTTCCTTGGTTATAAATTAGAGTGGAATGTGCCCGGATAAACCCCCAAATGCTGATGTCTTCTTACATTTTTTTTTTTTTAAATTTAATTTATATTTTTATTGGAGTAATATTCCATTGTGTATCTGGACCGCTTCTTGGTGCATTCCTCTGTCGATGGACGTTTTCGTTGCTTCCAAGTGTTGGCTATATTAAATATTGCTGGAGTGCAAGATTGCCAGCCTGTGACTTTTTGATTCTCATTTTCTCAGGTGATAGGCCCAGTAGTGGGTGTGACTGATTGACTCTTAGCTCAATGTTTACCTTTTCAAAGCACCTCCATTGTGTTTTCATTAGTGGCTCTTACCACGTCCCCTTAGTCCCCTTAGAACCGAGGGTACGAATTTCTCCACAATCCCTTCAGCACTTATAGTTTGCAGCATTTTTGCTAATGGCCAGTCTGACTGCTGCGACCTGATAGGTATTTGTAATTTGGGTTTGCATGTCTTTAAAAATTCCTAAAATTCATCATTTCCCACGCCTTTTTCTTTTCTGTTAAAAATAAAGTGTGAGTACAATATATCTCTTGAAATTGTCTTCTTGGAAGGTTGCCCTCTTTTGAATTTTTGGTCGATATTCGACCCCAGGGTTTTTTTGGAGGGCAGATGTCATTACAGAACTGCAAGTTTGGTGAATATTAATGACCATTAGCACTGGGTTTAAAGCTGCTGTTGTTGGAAACGGCTACAAGGAGGCAGCATTTCTCCATTCCCAAATCTGGGTACTAGGGCGGCAGAGCCTTTCTGGAAGTCGTGGTCCTAGGTTGTAAGTTAGAATGGAATGTGCCAGGAGGAACGGCCATAAGTTTATGTCTCATTACATCTTGGTTTTTAAAATTTATTTAATCGGGGTAATGATTAGATATTGTTTGTCCAGACGTACACAATCTGGTTCATTTGTACAATATATATGTCTATTCATGTTCAGATCCTCTTCCCATGTAAAATATTACAGTGTTCCGTAGACCTCCCTTGCTATATGGTCGGTCTTTTGGATATATGTTTATTATATGTATTTGTATACGTACGGTAACGCTAATCTTAATTTATCCATTCCGCCCACCTTTCCTTTTAGATAAGCATACTTAATTTCTAAGTCTGTGAGTGTCTTTCTCTGTGGAAATATGTTCATTTGTGTTAGTTATTAGATAACGCCTATAAGTGATATCATAGGATATAGGTCTTTTGCTTTCTGACTTACCTCATATTCTGTGCTTATCTCCAAGCTCATCTATGGCGCCTCACATAGCAGTGTTTCATTGTTTTCCATGTCTAATATGCTATTGTGAGCGTGGACCACTTCTTCTTCATCCATACATATGTTGATGGACATTTTGGTGGCTTCACTGTCTTGGTTATTGTGAATAAGGCTGCAGTGCAGCTTTTGAAGCCCGGGTCTCCTCGATTCTGGTCTTCTCAGGTGAGAGGCCCAGTGATGTGACTGCTGGATTGAATGGTACCTCAATTTTTACTTTTAATCGTAGCTCCTTTCTGTTCTCATTATTGGCTGTTACCACTTTACATCTCACAAGCAGCTAGAGGGTACAGAGTTCTCTAAAACCCCTTCAGAATTTATTGTTTGTAGACCTTTTGCTGATGGTCAGTCGACTGGTGTGAGTTGAAACTTTTTGTTGATTAGATTTGCATGAGTGTAATAATTCCTGAGTTTGAGCTTTCACCCATTTTCCTTTTTTTTAAAAAGAGAGTGAGTCAGATTTACCTCTTCATACTATCGTCTTGAAAAATTTGCCAGTTTTGAATTTTATTGTCCATTCCCTACCTCAGCACAGTTGTTTAGGGCAGGTGTCCTTTACAGCCCTGAGTCCCTGTGAATGTTAAGTGACCATTAGCTGTGAGCTTAACGCCGCTCTTGCGGAAAACGGCCACAAGGCAGCAGAATTTCTACATTTCCAACTCTGGGTTTTTGGGCAGCAGGGCCTTCCTGGAAATCGTGTTAGTAGGCTGCAAATTAGAGTGGAATGTGCCAGGACACATCCCCAAGAGCTTATATCTCCTTACTTCTTGTTTGTTTTATAAATTTAATTTTTATTAATTATCAGAGCAAACTTGATAAAAATATTTTGTTTCTCCTAGGTGTACAGAATCTGGTTCATTATATCAATGTATCTGTCGTTTATCTTTGGATTCTTTACCGTGTAGGTTATTACAGAGTGTTGCCTAGACCTCTCTTGGTATTCCATAGGTATTTTGTGATTATGTATTTCATATGTATTAGTACATGTCTGTTAACCCCCATATCCTAATTCACACATTCCTTACACTTTTCCATTTGGTTAAACATAATTTTTTTCTTAATCCATGCTTTTCCTTCTCTTGGAAATAAGTTCATAGTATCAACTTTTAGGTAACACCTAGAAGTGATGTCATAGGATATCTGTCTTTCACTTTCTTTCTTTCTTCAAGTTGGGCGATTATCTCTAGGTCCTTATATGGTGGTGCAAACGGCACTGTTTCATTGTTTTCCATGGCTAATATTCCATTGTGTACATGGACCACTTCCTCTTGGTGCATTTTCCTGTTCATGGACGTTTTGGTTTCTTCCAAGTCTTGGCTATGTTAAATGTTCGTGCAGTGCAGGATTGCCAGCCTGTGTCTTTTCCATTCTGCTCTGCTCAGGTGATAGGCGCATCAAAGGACCTACCAGATCACATGGTAGCTCAGTTTTTACCCTTAAACGCACCTCCATTATGTTCTCACTGCTGACTGTTACCAGTTTACATCCCCCCAGCAGCTGGAGGGTACATAGTTCCCTGAAACCCCTTCAGCATTTATTCCTTGTAGGCTTTTTGCTGAAGAACATTCTGACGGCTGTGAGGTGAGCATTTCTGTCATTGGATTTGCATGGCTTTATTCATTGCTGATGTTGCGCATTTTCAATTCCCTTTTATTTTAAAGAGAAAAAAAAAAAAAAAGAAAAGACAAAATGTGCGTAAAATATGTCTCTTGACAGCGTCTTCTTGAAATGTTGACGTCTTTTGAATTTTCTGGTCGATTTACGACCCCAGGACATTTTTTGATGGCAGGTGTCATTTACAGGCCTGCAATTATTTTGAATATTAAGTGACCATTACCGCTGTTGTGTGAAACGACCAGAAGGCGGCAGCACTTCTCCGTAGCAAATCTGTTTACTAGGGCACCAGAGCCATAATGGAAGTTGTGTTGTAGGTTGTAAATTAGAACGCAATGTGCCAGGAAAAGCCCCTTAAGATTATGTCTCATTACTTCTTTTTTACTGGTGTATCTGTGGGGAGGAATGTGATCTCCGCGTCTTACTCTTTCGCCATCTTCAAGGTCCCCCCTCTCATTACTTCTTCTTCGTTTCTTTAATTTGATTTTTATTCTTTATCACAGCAAATTAGATTACAATGTTTTGTTTGTTCTAGGTGTGCAAGATGTGGTTCTTTTACACATATACATATGTGTATTCTTCTTCAGATCTTTTTCCCAGGTAGGTTATGACACAATGTTGAGTAGTCTTCTCTTGGTATTCCGTAGGTCTTTGGTGATTATATATTTCACATGTGTTTGTATATCTCTGTTAACCCCAATATCGTAATGTACCCAATCCTCACACCTTTCCATTTGGTGAAACATAAGTTGGTTTAATGAATCTGTGATTGCCTTTCTCTCTGGAAATATCTTCATTGGTATCAATTTTTAGGTAACACCCATAAGTGATATGACAGGATATGTGTCTTTCACTTTCTCACTTACTACGAGTTGCATGATTACCTCTAGATTCCTCTACGGTCCTGCAAATGGCATTGTTTCATTTTTTTCCTTGGCTAATATTCCATCTGTACATGTACCAGTTCTTGTTTGTCCACTCATCTCTTGATGGACGTTTTGATTGCTTCCATGTCTTGGCTATTGTAATACTTCTGCGGTGCAGATTTGCCTGCCTGTGTCTTTCCAATTCTGTCTTCTTAGGTTATAGCCCGAGAAGTGGGCCTGGTGGATCATATAGTAGCTCGATTTACCTTTTAAAGGCACCTCAATTCTGTTCCCATTAGTGGCTCTTACCAGGTTACGTCCCACTTCAAACTGAGGGTATGCATTTCTCCAAAACGTCTTCAGCATCGATCATTTGTAGTTTTTTTGCTGATGGTTATTCTGAGTGGTGTGAGCTGATACCTCTTTGTGGTTAGATTTGCATGTGTCTCATACTCCCTTGAAACTGAGCTTTCAGGCATGTCCTTTTATTTTTCAAACTGTTATTAAAGGTGACTTCTTCAAATTGTTTTCTTGAAACATGTGCCACATTTGGAAATTTTTTGGCCTTTACCTGCCTCAAGACATTTTAAGGGCAGGTTTCATTTGCAGCCCTGCAGTATTTGTGCATATGAAGTGCCCCTTAGCACAGATTTCAAAGCTTCTGTTGCAGGTATCGCCCAGAGGACGGCAGCATTTCTGCGTTCCCCGCTCTGGTACCGAGGGAAACAGACCTTTCTGCCACTGGTGTTCCTCAGTTATAAATGCGAGTGGAATGTGCCCGGATAAACCCACCAAAGCTGATGTCTCCTTATTTTGTTCGTTTTTGAAATTTGATTTATATTTTTTAGTGGGGTAATATTCCATTCTGTACACGGACCACTTCTTCTTTGTGCATTCCTCTGTTGATGGACATTTTCCTTGCTTCCAAGTGTTGCCTATGGTAAATATTGCTGGAGTGCAGGATTGCCAGCCTGTGACTTTTGATTCTCATTTTCTCAGGTGATGGGCCCAGCAGTGGGTATGATTCATTGACTGGTAGCTCAGTGTTTACCTTTTCAAAGTACCTGCATTGTGTTTTCGTTAGTGGATCTTGCCACGTCCCGATTAACACCGAAGGTACGCATTTTTCCACAACCCATTCAGCATTTATTGTTTTTAGAATGTTTGCTCATGGCCATTGTGACAGGTGTGAGCTGATAGGTTTTTGTAATTTGGATTTGCATGTCTTTAATAATTGCTAATATTCAGCATTTCCCCACACCTTTCTCTTTTATTTAGAAAGAAAAGTGTGAGTACAATATACCTCTTGAGATTGTCTTCTTGGAAGGTTGCCCTCTTTTGAATTTTGTGGTCGACTTTCGACCCCAGTAGTTTTTTGGACAGCCGGTGTCATTTACAGGCCTGCAATGATTGTGAATATTTAGTGACCATTAGCCCTGGGTTTAAAGCTGGTGTTGTGGGAAACGGCCACAAGGTGGCAGCATTTCTCCATTCCCAAATCTGTTTACTAGGGCAGCACAGCCTTTCTGGAAGTCCTGTTACTAGGCTGTAAATTAGAATGGAGTGTGCCAGGAAAAAGCCCCTGAAGTTTATGTCTCATTACTTCTTGTTCGTTGTTTTAATTGTTTTAATCGGGGTAATGATTAGAATATAGTTTGTCCTAGGTGTACATAATCTGGTTCATTCGTACATCATATATATCTATTCATGTACAGATCCTTTTCCCATGTAAAGGATTACAGAGTGTTCTGTACACCTCCCTTCCTATGTGCTCGGGCTTTTTGATATATGTACTTAATCTGTATTTGTATAGGTATGGTAAACCTAATCTTAATTTATCCATTGCCGCCACCTTTCCTTTTAGATAAGCATAGTTTGTTTTCTAAGTCTCTGTGTGTCTTTCTCTGTGGAGATATGTCCATTTTTGTCAGTTGTTAGGGAACATCTATAAGTGATGTCATAGGATATATGTCTTTTGCTTTCCAACATACCTCATGTTCTGTGATTATTTCTAGGCTCATCCATGGTGCCTCAAAGAGCAGTGTTTCATTGTTTTCCATGGCTTATATTCCATTGTGTACATGGACCACTTCTTTATCCTTTCATCTGTTGATGGACATTTAGGTTGCTTCCATGTCTTGGCTATTGTGGGTAAGGCTGCAGTGCAGCTTTTGCAGCCTCTGTCTTCTGGATTCTGGTCTTCTCAGGTGAGAGGCCCAGCGGTGGGCCTGCTGCATCGAATGGTAGCTCAACTTTTACGTTTATACACAGCTCCTTTCTGTTCTATTGGCTGTTACCACTTTACATCTCACCAGCAGCTAGAGGGTACACAGTTCTCTAAGAGCCCTTCAGAATTTATTATTTGTAGACTTTTTGTTGATGGTCAGTCGACCTGTGTGAGTTGAAACCTTTTTGTAGATTAGACTTGCATGAGTGTAATAATTCCTGAGTTTCAGCTTTTATTCATTTTCCTTTTTTTAAAAGACAGTGAGTAAAACTTACGTCTTCATATTATCTTCTTGAAAAATTCGGCTGTTTTGAATTTTGTTGGCCATTCCCTACCTCAGCACAACTTTTTAGGGCAGGTGTCCTTTACAGACCTGAGTCCTTGTGAATGTTAAGTGACCATTAGCTGTGGGTTTAAAGCCGCTCTTGCGGGAAACGGCCACAAGGTGGCAGCATTTCCACATTTCCAGCTCTGGGTTTTTGGGCAGCAGAGCCTTCCTGGAAATCGTGTTAATAGGCTGCAAATTAGAGTGGAATGTGCCATCGCAAACACCCAAGAGCTTATATCTCCTTACTTGTTGTTTGTTTTCTTAATTTAATTTTTATTAGGTATCAGAGCAAATTTGGTAAAAATGTTGTTTCTCCTAGGTGTACAGAATCTGGTTCATCATATCAATGTATCTGTCTATTCATCTTTGGGTCCTTTCCTGTGTAGGTTATTACAGAGTGTTGAGTAGACCTCTCTTGGTATTCCATACGTATTTAGTGATTATATATTTCATATGTCTTAGTACATGTCTGTTAACCCCCATATCGTAATTCATTCCTTCCTTACACCTTTCCAATTGGTTAAACGTAATTTTATTTTCTTAGTCCATGCATTTCCTTCTCTTGGAAATAAGTTCATGGGTATCAAGTTTTAGGTAACACCCACAAGTGATGTCATAGGATATCTGTCTTTCAGTTTCTTTCTTACTTCAAGTTGGGTGATTATCTCTAGGTCTTTATATGGTGGTGCAAACGGCACTGTTTCATTGTTTTCCATGGCTCATATTCCATTGTGTACATGGACCACTTCCTCTTGGTGCATTTTTCTGTTCATGGACATTTTGGTTTCTTCCAAGTCTTGGCTATGTTAAATGTTCCTGTAGTGCAGTTTTGACAGCCCGTGTCTTTTACATTCGGGTGTGCTCAGGTGATAGGCGCATCAAAGGACCTAGCAGATCACATGGTAGCTCAATTTTTACCTTTAAACGCACCTCCATTATTTTCTCACTACTGACTGTTACCAGTTTACATCCCCCCAGCAACTAGAGGGTACACAGTTCTCTCAAACCACATCAGCATTTATTCTTTGTAGACTTTTTGCTGATGGTCAGTCGACTGGTGTGAGTTGAAACCTTTTTGTAGATTACATTTGCATGAGTCTAGTAATTCCTGAGGTTGAGCTTCTATCCATTTTCCTTTTTTTAACAAGAGAGTAAGTCAAACTTACCGCTTCATACTACCTTCTTGAAAATTTTGCCTTTTTTGAGTTTTTTTGGCCATCCCTCACCTCAGTACATTTTTTGAGGGCAGGTGTCCTTTACAGCCCTGAGTCCTTGTGAATGTTAAGTGGCCATTAGCTGTGGGTTTAAGGACGCTCTTGCGGGAAACGGCCACAAGGCGGCAGCATTTCTACATTTCCAACTCTGGGTTTTCGGGCAATAGAGCTTTCCTGGAAATCGTGTTAGTAGGCTGCAAATTAGAGTGGAATGTGCCAGGGCACACCCCCAAGAGCTTATATCTCCTTACCTCTTGTTTGTTTTTTAAATTTAATTTTTATTTATTATCAGAGCAAATTTGATAAAAATGTTGTGTTTGTTCTAGGTGTACAGAATCTGGTTCATTATATCTATGTATCTATCTATTCATCTTTGGTTCCTTTCCCGTGTAAGTTATTACAGAGTGATGAGCTCAATTTTTAACTTTAAACGCACTGCCATTCTCTTCTCACTACTGGCTGTTACCAGATTACATCCCAGCAGCAGCTAGAGGATGCACAGTTCTCTAAAACCCTTTCAGCATTCATGTTTTGTAGACTATTTTGTTGATTATCATCCCGACGGTGGTAAGGTGAACGTTTTTGTAGATGGCATTTGCATGGCTTTATTAGTTCCTGATATTGAGCATTATTCCGTGCATTTTTTTAAACAAAGACAAAATGTGTGCAAAATATGCCTGTTGACATTGTCCTTTTGAAATGTTGACGTCTTTTGAGTTTTCTGGTCGATTTACGACCCCAGGAATTTTTTGAGGCCCGGTGTCCTTTACAGCGCTGCACATATTTTGAATATTAAGTGACCATTACCTCTTGGTTTAAAGCTGCTGTTGTGCGAAACAGCCACAAGGCGGCAGCATTTCTCCTTTACCAAATCTGGTTACCAGGGCAACAGAGCCTTAATGGAAGTCCTGTTCTAGGTTGAAAATTAGAATGGAATGTGCCAGGAAAAATTCCTTTAAGTTTATGTCTCATTATTTCTTGTTCATATTTTTAATTTAATTTTTATCGCAGCAAATTTGATTACAATGTTTTTTTTTTGTTCTAGGTGTGCAAGATGTGGTTCTTTCACACATATACATATATCTGTTCTTCTTCGGAGCCTTTTCCCAGGTAGGTTATGACACAATGTTGAGTAGTCTTCTCTTGGTATTCCGTAGGTCTTTGGTGATTATATATTTCACATGTGTTTGTATATCTCTGTTAATCCCAATATCGTAATGTATCGAATCCTCACACCTTTCGATTTGGGGAACCATAAGTTTGTTCAATGAATCTGTGATTGCCTTTCTCTGTGGAAATATCTTCATTGGTATCAATTTTTAGGTAACACCTATAGGTGATATACGGTAGGTGTCTTTCACTTTCTCACTTACTACAAGTTGTATGATTACCTCTAGGCTCATCTATGGTGCTGCAAATGGCATTGTTTCATTTTTTCCCCGAGCTAATATTCCATCTCTACATGTACGAGTTCTTCTTCGTCCACTCATCTCTTGATGGACTTTTGGTTGCTTCTTGGCTATTGTAATACTGCTGCAGTGCAGATTGGCCTGCCTGTGTCTTTCCAATTATGTCTTCTTATGTTATAGGCCCAGGAGTGGGCCTGCTGGATCATATAGTAGCTCAATGTTTACCTTTTAAAGGCACCTCCACTCTGTTCCCTTTAGTGGCTCTTACCAGGTTACGTCCCACTTCAAATTAAGGGTGTACATTTCTCCACAACCTCTTCAGCGTTGATCGTTTGTAGTTTCTTTCCTGATGGTTATTCTGAATGGTGTGAGCGGATACCTCTGTGTGGTTGGATTTGCATGTGTCTCATAATCCTTTGAAATTGAGCTTTCAGGCATGTCCTTTTATTTTTCAAACGGTTATTACAGCTTAGTTCTTCAAATGGTTTTCTGGAAATATGTGCCACATTTTGACATACTTTGGCCTTTACCTCCCTCAAGACATCATGAGGGCAGGTTTCTTTTACAGCCCTGCAGGACTTGTTCATATGAAGTGACAATTAGCATAGGTTTTAAAGCTGCTTTTGCAGGTAATGGCCAGAGGGTGGAGCATTTCATAATTCTATGAAATGTAAGTGAACACACAATATATATTTTTTCTTTTAAATTTCCATTGTTACTTTTTTAAAGTACAATTATAATTGAAGTTCTTTGTAACAAGTGAAATTTAAAAAATTAAAGGAAAAGATAATATTTTACCACTTGCCATCCTTTTCCATAGAAGATTCCCTTAAACCTGGAGAGTTGAGACCCATGGAATGGGTAGCACGCAGTATTACTTTAAAGGTCTGCATTAGCTCACCCAGCCGCACCAATCCTCTCAGTCCCAAGTGTCCAGCCTTACGTCTCACCTGGCTGTGGATGTAGATGTGGTCAATCCAGGTTGCATCACAACCCCTGAACGAATTTTGTAAGAATTTCTCAATATAGGGCCATGAGAGGAAGTCCCCTAGGCTCTGTAGCTTTGTTTTGTAGATGTTTCAGGAAACACTATACACTTTTCCAGAGTGGCTGTTGGCAATTTACATCCCGCCCATCAGCATGACATGGCTCCCTGTTCTCCATGGCCTGTCCTGCCTTTCTGGTTCTTACACTTTTTTCGGATGGCCCTTTTGACCGGTGGGAAGTGAGACTTCATTGTAGTGCGGATTTCCATTGCACGCTTGCTTGGTTGGCCAAAAAGGGCGTATGCGTTTTTTCCTGAATATATTCAGGAGAAAACGCATACGCCCTTTTTGGCCAAGTGCATCATTGCCGAAGGTCTGCCGCTTTTCATATGCTTTAAATGAAATTCCAATCTACCTCCTGAAATCTGTTTCCTGCAATTGTGCCTTGCTTTCAAGTCCTCTTCGCAGCCTTACCTCAATATATTTTTGGACGATAGCTGTCCTTTATAACTCTGCAGGTTTGTGAATTGCAGTGACCCTGAGCTCCTTTTTTCAACTCGCTTTTTGTGAGCTGGCCGCAAATCAACAGGATTGCTTCAGGCCCTATTCTGGTTCCAGCACGGCACGCTGAGCCTTTGGTTAATTCTTCTTCTTGGTGGGAAATTAGAGTGAAATGTGCCCATCCAAACAACTACAGCTAGTCTCTCATTGGTTCTCCCTATTCCCGTTCATCCTCCGCAGAAATTGCAAACTGTGCCAAACAGGAGGTTAAAGGCACTGACTCTCCAAGTGGGGAGAGCGTTAGTAAAACGTCTGGAATGGCGAACCCGAGTACAAGGTGACGAAAAATGGGATGCGTTTTAGAAACGTTGTCGGATCACACGGTGGACCATTCTCTGGGTTTCCCATGCATGTTTTAGCTTTAGGAATAATCCCTTAAACCTGGAGAGTTTTGACCAATGGAATGGGTAACATGCAGGATTACCTCAAAGGGTCTGCATTGGCTCACCGAACCTCACGAATTCTCTCAGCCCCAAGTGTCCAGCCTTATGTCTCACCCAGCTGTGGGTGTAGATGTGGTAAATCCAGGTTTCATCACAAGCCCTGAACGAATTATTTAAGAATTTCTCTCTCTTTCATTGTCTTTGTGTTTTGTTTTTGCAATTTATTTTTATAATGGGGTTTAGCTGATTTTCACTGCTGTATGTACGCATCTCTACACACACTTGATTGTCTTACGGAGACATATAAATACATAGATTTTAAGATTCTTACTAGTCAGATATTTTCTTCTGCGGTGAATAGGGGGTGTTGAGTCCCCTTCGTTGAGCAAGGAGTAGGAGTTGTCTATTACGTACTTGGCTTATGGAACGGTGTCTGTGCTAATTTCAATCTCTGGATTTATGCAGCACCCCAACTCACCTTTCCCCTTAAGCAAGCATAAGTTTGTTTTCTAAATGTGAGACTCTGTTCTGTTTTGTAATTCAGTTCATGTGTAGTCAAGTTTCCATTCCCTCTATAAGTGATATCTTATGATAAGTTTCTGTTTCTGTGTGACTTATTTCCTTAGAATCATCGTACCTAAATCCATTCATTATGCTCCTACGGGCCTGATGACATTGATTTCATTGCTGAGTGATATTCCATTGTACGTATGTACGAACACTTCTTTATCCATTTTTCTCTTTCCAGCATATTTAATTTGTACCGTAGTCGAGGCTCTGGTAAACAGAGCAGCCCTAAACTTTGGGGTGGTTGTTTCTTGTTATTTTAATTTTCCTGAGCTATAGGGCTATAAGTGGGTTTAGGGTTAGGGTTAGGGTTAGGGAACAGGTACGGTTTAGGATACGACAACGGTTTAGGGTTAGCGTACGTGATAGGATACGGGTTAGTGTTAGTGTATGGTTTAGGATTAGGGTACAGGTTAGGGTAATGCTTCGGGTTAGGGTTACGGTTACGGAACGGGTATGCTTTAGGGTACAGTTTAGGGTACCACAACGTTTTAGTGTTAGCATAAGTGTTAAGGTACGGGTTAGTGTATGGGTTAGAATGAGGGTACTTGTTAGGGTGAGGGTTAGGGTACGGGTTAGGGTACAGGTTAGGGTACGGGTTAGGGGTTAGGGGTTAGGGTTAGGGTACGGGTTAGGTTACGGGTTAGGGTTAGGGTCCGGGTTAGGGTTAGGTTACGGGTTAGGGTTAGGGTACGGGTTAGGGTACGGGTTAGGGTACGGGTTAGGGT
>NW_020185335.1:16098218-16098717 GCF_003031525.2 Neophocaena asiaeorientalis asiaeorientalis
AAACAGAGCAGCCCTAAACTTTGGGGTGGTTGTTTCTTGTTATTTTAATTTTCCTGAGCTATAGGGCTATAAGTGGGTTTAGGGTTAGGGTTAGGGTTAGGGAACAGGTACGGTTTAGGATACGACAACGGTTTAGGGTTAGCGTACGTGATAGGATACGGGTTAGTGTTAGTGTATGGTTTAGGATTAGGGTACAGGTTAGGGTAATGCTTCGGGTTAGGGTTACGGTTACGGAACGGGTATGCTTTAGGGTACAGTTTAGGGTACCACAACGTTTTAGTGTTAGCATAAGTGTTAAGGTACGGGTTAGTGTATGGGTTAGAATGAGGGTACTTGTTAGGGTGAGGGTTAGGGTACGGGTTAGGGTACAGGTTAGGGTACGGGTTAGGGGTTAGGGGTTAGGGTTAGGGTACGGGTTAGGTTACGGGTTAGGGTTAGGGTCCGGGTTAGGGTTAGGTTACGGGTTAGGGTTAGGGTACGGGTTAGGGTACGGGTTAGG
>NW_020185336.1:0-52940 GCF_003031525.2 Neophocaena asiaeorientalis asiaeorientalis
CGCGGCATGTGGGATCCTCCCAGACTGGGGCACAAACCCACATCCCCCGCATTGGCAGGCGGACCCCCAATCACTGCGCCACCAGGGAAGGCCCTGCTTTATTTTTTTGTGAGCAATGATGCAAATCCATTTCCATCTCCAAAGCAGATAAAGTCATTCACCATAATTGTAGATTAAAAAAAATTTTAAGTAATTTATCATTCCAGTAACTGAAGAACCATACTTGACAACATTCAATATCCTTTCATGATTAAAAACTTTCAACAAATTAAGAACAAAAAGAAATTTTTTAAACTTCAAAAACAGCATGTACATAAAATTCTATAGCCAACATCACACTTAATGATAAAAAGTGAATGCTTTGTATTTATTAAAAATTAGATGAAATGTCTACTCTCATCCCTTCCACTTAGCATCATGCTGGAGTGTCTTGCCAGTGTAAGGGACAAAAAAAGAAATATGCAACAAAATGATTAGAAAGGAAAAAGTACAACTATCATTATTCAAATAGCATTACTATATATTTAAAAACCTTCAGAAATTACTATAATTAATAAAAACACAATCAAATACGAATACACATCTTGTAGAATATAGAATACCACTACACAGCTAGTAGAATGCTAATTCCTAAAAATGTATATTTATATATGCTTATTTACATGTAATCCACTGAGAAAAAAACTAGGAGGAAATACTGTTTCTCGCTGGGTAGGAATATCAGTAATTTTTATTTTCTTTAAACTTTCTCTATCTTATAATGGGAAATCCATATTATATTTACAACAAGAACAAAACAATAAACCCCATTAAATTTTTTTTTCAAATAAGAAACGTGCTGTCATTTGCCATTGGACAATATACACTTACAAGTGGAAGAACTTTTGTAGCCAGATTTTTTAAATCTAATTTTTTAATATCTTAGTTTTCTGTTGTCTATATATGTTAGAAACAACTAGATTGCTTAGAGAATTATTTATTAATAATCACCCCTCCCCAAGACCTGCACGTGCCATTCTACTGTTTTCTAGCATTGTACAGGTTGGAGAAAAATTCAGTGCAGCTTGACAGTGTTGCTTTGTATATGATAGATTTTCTTCCTGGGATGCTTATAGATTTTTATTTTTTATCCTACATATTTAAGATTTTTTAATCGAAGAAGTAACTCAATAATATATGATAATAACAACAGTAGTCTACAAATGAGCATTATGTATGTGCCAGCTACATTCCAAACACATTGCAAACATCATCCAATATAATCTTCATAAGAAATATATAAGGTAAGTTCTGTGTTTGTTTGTTTTTTAAATGAAGAAACAGAAACACAGAGAGGTTAAATATTTTTCCCAACATATTTTCCCCAAAGCCTAACAGTCAGAAATTGGACCAGTCTGGTGCCAAATTCAATGCTTTCGATTACCAGGTTGTAAGTTTTACTCCTTATAATAATGGGCAAAATATTTAATCTCATAGTTCTTTATCTTTTAAAACAAATACAGGAAATATATTTTTAAATGACTTCATCCATGACATAAGAATAAAATATGTCTCCCCTTAGTGAATTGTGACAAATAAATGATATGATATAACTCATCTAAATGTTCTTGATATACCAACGTGTCACTTATCATTTTATTCCTCTAAGTTCCAAATCTACCCTCTGTGGCTCTGTTTGTGATACTGGAACGTTTCTCCCTTGCCAATTGGCAAGATGGTAAGCTTCATCAGTAGAGAACCCTGGAGGGATCTGGAAGAGAAACAGTTCTTGGTTTCTGTGCATCCTCTCTCCTGGCAGGCTCCTGTAATGCTCTGTGGCCAGCAGCATATGGCACCTCTCCATGGTACCTCCCTCAGCAACCCAGAAGGTGATTTCCCACTTTCCCAGTGCAGAGCCTCGATGAACTTCTCTGCCATCCAGTGGGCCACGGTAGTGCCCTGAGGTCTGGATCCCAGCTTTATTAGGGCAGAGGCCCCTTTCCATATTTGTTTCTTTCTTGGGTGCTCTGTGTTATCCCTAGAGGTAGTGGCTGCTCTCTATATCTGCTATTTCTGTATTCCTTAGAGTTTTCTTTAACCCTTTATATTGAACACCATTTTGCTCCTATTTCCTGCTATAGTTGACGATTCCTTATTTTAAACTTTCCCTGTTGAAATTACTGTAGGTTTCTTGTCTCCTGATTGAAACCTTATTGAAAGAACCATTAAGAGAAATAAAATATAAATGGCTATTTTTGTGATTGAATATCCTTTACACGTATTTGTGGTTATCTCTGAATCTCCCAGCCTTAAAATGTCCAAGTTTCAATAATCTCATTTATATGCTGGGAATAATAACACTTATCTCAAAGGATAAGAAGTAGATAAGACAAATGTTTGTAAAAATGCCTTACATATTGTTGAAGCACAATAGAAATGTAAGCTATTATTACCACATGGTAAACTCTGTGAGGGCAGGTCTATTTCTGTCCTGCTGTTCCTGGATACCCAGGGCCTTTCACAAGGCTTGGTACACTGTGGGTGCTCCATAAATGCCGGTATGGTGAACAGATGCTTGGACACATCTCTATTACTCCATTTCATGTTTAAGTCCATTTGAACTGAATTTCAAAAATGTTAGATAAATCTAGTGCTTTTAACTTTGCAAAAGGTAAATACTATACAATTAAAAAAAACTTTGTATCCTTCAACTGCATGTCAAAATCTTCTACTGTAGATTCTTGCCTCCAATACATTTGTAGTTATAAATGAGATAGAAAATACGGAGAAAACAATGTAGCCTCAGAGACTAAAACTGTGATGCTCTGTTTAATTAGTGATTTTCAGGTGCATTTTGTAAGGATATTTACTGTTTGTAACCTGATAAGACATATAATTGACTACGATTTTTCTTTTCTTATCTTTAAGCAAATTATAGGTTCTGATGGCAAACTGTTTATGTTTCTGCATAACTACAACACTGTTTTAAGGCATTTTATTATGTCGATAAATAACTTCACACTTGATGCCCTTTATTTTCAGGGAGAAAAGAAACAGCTTTCATAGATTTTTTTCACTCTTAGTAGTCTCTCCTACAATATTTTAACCAAAAGCCTTGACAGATATCAAGTTAAACTATGTCACAATGACCAGGATGAAGCTGTACAATTTTTTCTTCTTACATCAATACTCAGGCTTGTGTACACATACTGTTTGTTCCTCCTTCTGCAACATTTTTCATAATGATCTCCAGCAGTCTTGTCAAGGAAGTTTATTGCTTTTTTTTTCTAAGAGTATGGAATTAGTAACATTTCACAAGCTGCTCTGATCATGGGTGGGGGGTGGGTGGGGGAAGAAAGGCAAGGGTTCTGGGTTCCCAAAACTTTTCCTAAAAGTAATGAAAAATCACTTATTTTTTAGTGGACTTCCTTCTCTGTGTCTGTGTCTGGTGTTTCTAAAAAAAACACACATAAAAAACAATTGGAGATGAAGGATAGCCTCTGAGCTGTTATACATGTATATGTATTTAGTATCTGTGTAAGCTTCTTTCCTTTGCTTCACGTAAATGAAGAGCAATATCCATACAAAGTAGATACTGACTTTTGACATAGGAACATTCCGTTGAACATACTAGGATCAAATGTTATCACAAGCAAAAATAATGAATTAAGTCAAAACACACCCAAAACATCTGTTTGTTTTATGAAATACAGAATAAATAGATAGATAAGTAAATGAATAAATTAATCAATGAAAGTCAAGAAGATTTGAGGGAAGGATTTAGCAGTACAAAACTAGGTTCACTGGGCTTTCTCATGAACTTATCACCTTTTTCAAGAATGCCATTTGAATGTCATAAACTGCTTCATGTGTCCATTGAGGATGCTTGTTTCCATGCCTTTATTGCACTCAATGCGCTTGTCGTTGTTGTAAATAACAAAGCATAGTAAACGTTTCTAAGCAACATTTGATTTGTTTATGTTGGGAATTGGGAAAATATGTAGGGATGATTTAATATGGGCATTTTTAGGCTGTGAATTGAAAAAACATAAGCAAGATGAAAATAAAAATCTAAAAATGATGCAGTGGAGCTTGGAAGAGGAGTCAGGAACAGTTTCATTATCTTTGAAGTTTTAGACACTTGTCTGTTTCCTCATCTATTTTTATTGACTAACCAAAGAGCCATTTATGTTTTGCTTCAACTGTTATTTTACATTGATAGGTCAGTTTTTCTTACGCTTCAAGCCTTACTTATTTAAAAAAATATTTTTCTATTGACAGGTCATAAAAACATGAATACAGCAGACTTTACCTGATACAAAGTTTTTTCAAAACTTATCATTTAAATTTATGCCTCAGAAGTGCAATCCATAGCCAACCACCTTGTCAAGACCTGGAAAATCACGTATTCACATAAATAACATTCCTTGAATGTCTACTAGGTACTGAGTAGGCAAGTACAACTTGCCTTGTATTGATGAACTTACAATTGTTTATTGATGCAAAGAACTTGGAAACATCTTAGAGATATGATTCACTCTATAAATATATCTTATAGACGTTTTATAGAATGCACTTTCCCTAGCTGACAAACAAAATCTGTGCCATTTTGAGTGCTATGCCGTATAATAAGTTATTTTTATGTAATATTCAAGGTAATACCAACAACAGGCCTAAGAGATAGCTATTATTAACTTTACTATTTTAAAGAGTAGGAAATTAAAGCTTAGATCATTTAGGTAACTTTCTCAAGGTTGCACAGTTTATAAGCGCCCAAAACAGCATTTAACTTGGACTTGCCTGCCACCAAAGGGCATTTTCAACTATTTTATCACGAGTCTGTATATGAAAAAGCATATTCCCATATGCACAAAATTATAACTATGTTCAATGATTCTTAGTATTTCAAAATTAATTTATTCATTCAACAAGTATTTTGAACATATACTTCACACAGGGCACATATTGCTATGTACTTGTGAATAACATAGACAAATAAATCATAACACAGTGTAGAACATGACAGACTCATCATATAGATATATGTAGAGGTTGCATGTGCAATTGGGGGAGGGGCTGCATTTGAGGGAGCATCTGAAGAAGACATCCTGGGATCATTTTATCTGTTATTCTAATGTCAGTGGCTCAAAACACCAACTTCCCTTTAAGCCATCTAGGTATTTTCTATTTTGTAGAATGTTGTACTTCTCAAAGTGATTTCATGGAAGCGGGGGCATCAACATGGTAAACATTTCTCCATGGGCCCGTGTTTTCTTCTTTTAAATTTTTTATTGGAGTATAGTTGCTTTACAATGTTGTGTTAGTTTCTACTGTACAGCAAAGAGAATCAGCTATACATATATCTCTTATTTTTTGGATTTCCTTCCCATTTAGGTCATCACAGAGCATTCAGTAGAGGTTCCTGAGCTATACAGTAGGTTCTCATTAGTTATCTGTTTTACACATAGTATCAGTAGTGCATTTATGTCAATCCCAATCTCCCAATTCATCCCACCCCCGCTTTCCCCCTGGGTATCCATGTTTGTTCTCTACATCTGTGCCGTTTTTTCTTATTGAAATAGCTATTCACATATCTAGAGCTGAGGTTTCTGTTATATTGTTTTTCTAGCCCTAATTAACTAAGATTTGACTTATCTTCTTGCTCTTCAAGCCCAGGTTGTGTTGGGCATGAAGACATATCAAGTCCATTGCTGTGAGGACATAAATGATTATGTATGTATAAATGAAGACTTTAAAAAAACATAAGCAATAATACCCAGCTGGTCTAAAAAAAAAGTAAGCTTAACCTGAATGAAATGAAAGTACATGGTCAGAACATTCCTCTCACAGAACTGTCAGCCACAGATGTTTACTTCAGGAGTTAGCTGATTTACAAATACGACAACAGGAAAAGAGAGCTGATATCACCTCTACAATCATTTGACAGCCTACTGACACACAAATAGCTCAGAAAATATCTTGTCAGACTTAAGAGCTAATTCTTTTGAAATCTAGTTGGAAATTCAATTTTAAATATTATGTTTAAATGGTTCCTTTGTCCCCAGTAATTCCACAGCCACCCCCATCCCATACACACAGTTTTCTTCCTTTACTCTCACAATTTGTCATTACCTATTTTGTTACTAGTTTATGTACTTATTGTCTACCTTCTCCACCAGAATGAAAGATCCATATGGGCAGGAACCACGTTTTTGTTCATCATGGTATATCTAGTGCCTGGTGTCCAGTAGTCACCCCATGCATTTGTTGCTTGAATAAATGAATAGTGATTTCTATAGCTCTCTCAGCATTTATTTCAATATATTTGTATCCATATCCATCTTCTTCTCTAAACTGTGAGCTCTGTGAGAGCAAGATTACAGTCTTAATTCATATTTGTGTCTTCTGAGCCTAGTCTATAAGAGATGCTCAACCATAATTTGTTAAATGAATTGATTCAACCCAGATATTGCAAGACTGCTCCACTCACACAAACAACTCCAACATATAATTTCCTTGAATGACTTTAATGGGGAGAGAGGGAGAATCCCAGGATCCATTTGAAAATATATTTCCTATTTCTCTCTGTCTGAAGAGAATTTTTGCTGATCTAAAATTTATGGTACTTTAAATTTGTGTTCTTATGCCTTTGTTAGCTATTTCCATGTTGACTGGCCTGTACCCAAAACTCAAAACTTTGATCCCACTCCAGCCTAACTCCTGCCTCTCTGCAAACACAAGATGGATCTCAGTACTTATGAGCTGCTAGAATTCAGTGGTATTTTCCTTAGCAAACAAAAATCCAAGATAATATAGTTTACCAAACTAGACCAGAATGCAAGGAAATCACTTGGGAAGTTTATAAAATGCACTGATAGAGTCCAAATCAAAGAGATAAGCTACATTTTACTTTAAGCTATAGGTTGCATTGAGAAATCTGCATTTTAATAATCATGCTAGCAGGGTGATTTGAGAAACTCAAATTATAAGACTTGAGAATTCAGAGAGGATGTTTTACGTATCCTTGTATTGTCAGTGCCTATGTCTGACACATAATTGGTATTAACGTCCTCCCTTAAAATGTAAATGCTTATGCTCCCTAGAGAATCGGTTTTCTCATGATCTATCTTCTTTTGTTAACCTTTTTTCTGTCCCAGAATTCATTTCCTATTACTTCTTATCCTATGTTAGGGCCTAGCCTAAATAGGAATTCAGCCTATTGGTTTATATTTAATGACAACCTTCTTTATGCCATTAACAATTTCCAATATCACTTAAGATAACTGAATTGTTTATTAAGAGCCAGTCGAAATGGAAACAACTTAAGCAATGTCTTATATCCACTGGGACCCAATCCAGATTGCTTGGTGATAAATGACAAACATTGAATTCATTCCTTTGTAAACCTGTAAAAGAATCTAGACTTTGTTCTTCAGACAATGCAATATCATAGATTGAGCTATGTCCTAAAATAGATTTTACTTAAAGTTATAAGATTTTATATTAACCTCTTCTAAAATACTTTATTCACTAATATTTGTTAAACTTGAAAATCTCTAAAAAACTTCCACCAAGGTGGAAAGAAATTGAAATAACAGTGGTCTTTTAAAAAATGTGGAATCAAATAAGCAACAAAAGCCCAGTTCCACTGTCCAAATAGCCACGTTTTAATAAAATAGTTTTTCACTTATATTGCTATTATAAAATTTAATCCTAACTTTTTACAGCTTTTTACGATTCTTAAGCACATAGATATGCCACTCACAGTACTGAAACCAAGCAGGACCCTGTGGGGCCCTCCCAGATACAAAAGCCTTTCCGTGTCCCCCATTTCTTGTTTGTAGGAAAAGGTTTCAACCTCCTAGATCTTCCTTGAGTTCCAAAGGGCAGATTCAAACAGTTACTAATTAGAGGAGTGAGGGAATGCAGAAACAAAGGAAAGGCAGTCAAGAAACAATAGTGCAGTGATGGGGCCGGGTCCTGGTTCCTCTTCAAGGGATATACATAACAATCTGATATATATTTCTGAGTTCTTCTACAGGAACTAAGGCCCCCACCCAGATGGAGAATGATAACTTCAGGCTGAGCACAAGGACATAGACCCCAGACTGATTGAAACCAGAAGACTGATGATTGAGATTCCTGGACCAACACCCTGTTACCTCACCGTCAACCAATCAGGTGAAGGCCACACACCCTGCATACCTCCCCCTAAACTTTGCCTATAAAAACTTTTCCAGGAAAACCATCAAAGAGTCTGGGCATTTTTTTTTTTTTTTGCAGTATGTGGGCCTCTCACTGTTGTGGCCTCTCCCATTATGGAGCACAGTCTCCGGACATGTAGGCTCAGTGGCCATGGCTAATGGGCCCAGCCGCTCCGCGGCATGTGGGATCTTCCTGGACTGGGGCATGAACCCGTGTCCCCTGCATCGTCAGGCGGACTCTCAACCACTGTGCCACCAGGGAAGCCCCTAGTCTGGGCTTTTTGAGCATGAGCCACCCATTCTCCTTGATTGGCCTTTGCAATAAACCTTTGCTCCAAACGCCGAGATTTTTGTTTGTTTGGCCTCACTGTGAGTCAGGCAGACAAACTTGGGTTTGACAACAGTACTATGAAGATTTCAGTATTTTACTTAATCAAAAAAGTTACCACACGTTTAGGGATTTTTCTATTTTCAAAATTATACTAGTAATACATGGAAAATACTTTCTTGCTGTAGAACATTAAAACAGCAGAGAAACCTAACAACACATCTTAGAAAACTTTCTATGTCAGTACCAACTGAACTATCTTATTCTTATCAGAGTTACATAGTATTTCTTGGTATTGGTGAGCCATAATTTATTTAATCATCCCCCTATTGATAGGCATATAAGTATTCCAATCATTCTCTAATAAAATCAATACTGCAATATATATCCTCCAATATTGATGATTATACTCATTTGTAGTGTTTCTTTTAGATAAATAGATAAAAGTTGATAAAAAATTTTGGGGTGAGATTTTGAATTTTAATTAACATTTTTAAATTGTCTCTCCAAGAGATCATACCATTTCTGTACTACCACCACTAATGTATGAGAGGGTTTATTTCTTTATATATCCTACAAATGCAAATTGTTACACAACTTTTTTTTTTATTCTAATGGTCTGATGGAAAATATTATGCCTAATTATTATGTTAATTTCTATTTTTCCCAATCATTAGTAATGCTGTTCACATTTTCATATGATTATTACCTATTACAGTTTTGTTTTGGTTCATATACTCTGCCCAGTTTTAAGTCTGGTTGTCTCTTCTTTGGTAGATGTTTCCTATATATATCCTGGATATTAGTGTTTTGTTGGTTATATGTGCAGTAATATTTTTTAATTTTTCTAGTCTTTTAATTAGTTAATATATTGTTCATAGAACTGTGGAAAAAGAATGTCACCTGCCATATCAATAAACAAAGGACATTGGGGCCACCAAGCCATTGGCTATTGTAGCCACCCTGATGGTACGACCTGAGGGGGTTCAGGATGGAGAAAAATAGGACACTGGTCTTAGATAGTTGAGGTGCATATCAAAGGAATAATTTCATTAAGCCCATACTCTTGTATCTTCCCTTACATAGAACAGTGTTAAATTCATTAACTTGAGATGTCTGTTTTTTCCTTAATTAGCAGTATTCTTTTGATGTTCAACTACCTCCTGGGTTTGTTTGGTTTTTTTTGCAAAAACTCCTATATATCCCAGCTCTTCCCTTACCTCCTTAGAACAGTCCCTTGGAGATATCTGAGAGGCTGTGTCCTGGGCTTAATTTCTCAGTAATGTCCCCAATAAAACATAATTCTCAACTTTTAGGTTGTGCATTGTTTTTCAGTCAACATAAGTTTAAATACTTTTATGATGTTGGGTCTCATATTTTCTCTTTCTGGTTCTTGTTTTTAGTGTTTCTTTTCTCCTCTGAAGTCATAAATATATCTATAATTCTTCTAACTTGTTAGAGTTTCGAGTTTTATGTGTGACTCTTCAAACCATCTGGAAGAAAGTTTGTGTGTAATGAAAGACACGAACTACTTTTTATTTGTTTTTTTTTTTCTGGTACGTGGGCCTCTCACTGTTGTGGCCTCTCCCGTTGCAGAGCACAGGCTGCAGACGCGCAGGCTCAGCGGCCATGGCTCACGGGCCCAGCCACTCCGCGGCATGTGGGATCTTCCCGGACGGGGGCACGAACCCACGTCCCCTGCATCGGCAGGTGGACTCTCAACCACTGCACCACCAGGGAAGCCCTATTTGTTTGTTTTTAATGACAGACAGTTATCCAAGACTAGTCTATCCATTTCCAATGAACTTGAATGCTAGATGTTTTACAACTAAATTCCATTGTATACAGAGTTCCCTTTCTAAAATCTCTAATTCATACCTGAAGTCTATGTAGATATAGTTCTGCTTTGTTATACATGTTGACTCATACAGTTTTGGTTTTTGCCTATGTTGTGATTTTTGATTGTGAGCTCATGTTCACTGGAACTCTATCCCTAGACTTTATTGAGGCCCCAGTTGAAAGTACGTTCCTCCAGAGAGGATTTATATTTTGTCTTACCAGCTATTTACCAACCTGGGTCCATTATAAATTAATATTAAAATTCCTTTATAGTTTCCTATCTATAGTATAACTAAAAGTAATGGGCTCCATGCTCTGACACTATCTTCCCGCAGAGCAGTACATCATTGCTAGGGATGGAGACTGAAGATATTTAAGCAATGAGTCAAAAGTATTGTGACGTGATGATGTAAAATAGGTTTGGAGGTGGTGTATCAAATTCTTCCCTGACGTTTATGAAAAGCGATGGTCTTAACAATCACTAGAGAATGATTACATACCCCTTAATAAATCTGGAATTACCTAGAATGTTACATGCTGAAATATTAGACCTAATAAACTGTTAAACAGGATGAGTTTCCAATTGTGTTTGGCAAGAATTGATTATCTTTTTTTAAATAGGTGATCTTCAGAAAATTGAACAACTGGCTTTTTGTCTTAGGCAATACAAAGTTATGTGTTATTCTTTAAGAATTCTGAGACCCTCTGGCTGGGACTTTGAGTACTCTTCTAATTGAGGCCTCATATATTATTTCATCACTTTGGAAGCTGCAATCATAACTGTGACAGGCAAAACTTATTCATAGAACATTATTTTAGCCCCATCCTCATATTTATAGATGTTCAAAAAAAGCCAAATATAGAAACGTGCAACTCTTTGTAAATGTAACTTCAGAAAGAGAAAAGTTCATGTGCTATGTTTTCATATTTATTATTAATAAGTTATTATTCTTATAATTCATCATAGATACTATTTATTTTAAAGGGCCATGTGAAGCTGCATTAAGCAGAAATAATAAGAAGTTACCTTTAAAAATAAAATGTTTCTAATTAATTTTGATTTCAAATAAATGAGGTATTTCTAATATTAAATTGTGTGGAAAAAATACACATTTTAAAATAAAAGTGTGTGGCTCAAAACCTGAAACTTGGGGCTTCCCTGGTGGCGCAGTGGTTGAGAGTCAGCCTGCCGATGCAGGGGACGTGGGTTTGTGCCCCAGTCCGGGAAGATCCCACATGCCGCGGAGTGGCTGGGCCCATGAGCCATGGCCGCTGAGCCTGCGCGTCTGGAGCCTGTGCTCCGCAACGAGAGAGGCCACAACAGCGAGAGGCCCGCGTACTGCAAAAAAAACCAAAAAAAACCTGAAACTACAAATACATAAAAAACTTTATATACTTTGAAAATTGAATTTTAAAGAATTGCTAATTAGCTAATATACTTAGTGGCTTTTTTCCCACTCCCCATATCTAGGATGTCTAGAGCTTAGCATTGCCCCTAGAATGCTAGTTTTTTATTGTGGTTAAAAATAGACAAATACTCCACTCCTTCACTTTTGTAAACATTGTTAAAACATGTCAATGAACATTTTAATCAATTCTGAAAGCATAAAAATTGTCTTCCCTTTTCATTCAAACCAGCTCTTAACCTGGCAACTGAGTCTAATTAACCTCAACCTGAATTGTTTCACCCTCATTTTAGAATTGAGAACCCACTCTGGCCCCAGCTCATGGGGTATAAGGACATTCATCGAAATGACCTACTAAGCATCAAACATATGGAGGGTCCCTATTTCCCTCAAATTCCTTACTTTCAATAACCCTTCATGATTTTGCTAGATCTACCTGGAATTTCCACCCTTCCTCCTATTCCTCCCTCTCAAACATCCCTTCTTTCTCTTCTTGATCAAATCCCAATCATACTTCACAATCAGCGGAAAAAAAAAAAAATAAAAGAGAAAAGGAAAAAGAAAATCAGCACTTCTACAAAGCATCTCAGGTTCAGGCACACATGGCTTCTTCTGTGTCCTTCCATGGTAGAAATGTTCATACTTTAAAGATGATGTTTGTTTATGAACCTGCTTCCTTTCTTAAAATAAAATCACTTAGGGACAGAGTGGGTCTTCACATACTCCCCAATACCAAACACAGGAGCAGGTCCATAGTACATGTTCAGTAAACATCTGCTGAATTTATGGATTTTGCTACTGCTCTCCCTCTGTGTTTGTCTCTGACACCAAAAGTAGTTCTTTTTTTTTTTTTTTTTTTTTTTTTTTTTTTTGGGTATCAACCACTGCGCCACCAGGGAAGCCCCAAAAGTAGTTCTTTAATATCTGGATTCTAGCTACTTCCCAAAAGTGTTTTAGAACTGCTTTTTCCTCTCTGTATCTTCCTGCCTTTTTTCCTCCATTCTTACTTGTGTTTCTCTCTGTCCCTTTCTCTGTCCCTCTCCTCCTTTCTTCTTTCCTTCTTCCCTTTCCCTCAAAATCACCAGCTCAAAGTAATGAGTTTTCTTAGTCATGCACTAATCCTTAGTGACTAGGTTTTTTGCTTAAACACAGCTAGGATTGCATCTTCAACACCGGTCATCGAACCTCTCCAATGTGGACCTAACACATTCATGAACCTCTAACGTTGCCTTTATTTTGAAACACTGACGGCCATCTGAGCTATGCCAACCTGGAGAGACACATGAAGTCATGAACTCTGGTTAAGATGTGGGGTTCTTGTGTTTCACTTTTGTACTGACATTCTAATTTCAAACCTATTAGGTAACACAATTCTCATGTCCCTTTCCCTAGAATAACCACTTCAAGTTCAGCTCCCATGTGTGGGCTCCAAGTCTTCAGCCAGCCCTGTGATTCTGCCTGAACTCTTTGTCTCCTATCTGGGCCTGTTCTCTGGAGATCAAAAGAGAGCAATAAATACTCCAAATGTATAAGATGTGTATTGAGGAACAAAGGGAGGAATAGTCACACACTTTGCATTGGTGACAGTGGTAAGGTGTAAGGGTTTTACTGCCATATATATCTTTCCTCTGCTTCTAGTAATGGCATAGAAACCAGCAATATAGTCAACTCAGATCATGGGGCTTGGCATCACCCAGGGAGGATTCTGCCTCAAATCTTCCTGGATATATTTGTCTTAAACACATTTAAAAATATGACTTTGTATACCCCTAGGGATGAAGAAAAAGAGAAAATATTTTATCCAAGTCTTTGCTTAAATGTCATCTTTTTGTTGTGGCTGATCCTGACCACCCCAATTAAAACTGCAGTCCTTCACCAAGCGCCATCCATTCTATCCTGGTCTATATTTTCTATAGTACTTATTTCCTTCTGGTATGTAATCTACTTTTTAACTATTTTTTATTGTGCATTGTGTGCTTCTCCCTGTTAGAATACAAGCTGCACAAAGGCAGGTTTTTTTTTTTTTTCTCATCTTTGTCCGTTTTATTCATGGATGTTCCCAAGCACTTAGACTAGTACCTGGCTCAAGTAAACACTCAAAAAATATTTGCTGAATGAATGAATGGACAAATGAAAACAGTGCATAAAAAATATTCTCTAGGAACAGATATACCTTTCTGGTTCTACAATCAGAATATTTAAAAATAATATTTAGTTCTTTCCAATTGCAAGGGAGTAAGATGAATGAATGGTTTTCAAGTGGGATATTTATATTTGTTGTTCTCTTTCTTTGATGGCATCATGTTTTAAAATTAAGTATGACCATGTCCCAGCTTAAAATGATTTCCTGGGATTTTGATTATTAATCAATGGAAATTTTCCAGCATTCCAAGGTGCTGATTTATAGCTACCATGTGAAAGACTTAATGAATAGACCTTTCATTACAATTTCCTCAGAATAGCAAACTCCCAGCTGCCCCATCCAGCAGAGCCCATGATTTAACTCTGGAATTTGTTTTGACTCACTGACTATAAAAGGGACTAAAAGGGCCATGTGGGAGTCATTGAAAAACTGCAAATGAAACCCACTTTAAGAAAGAGAAAAAACAACTCCAAACTGAGTAAACAGATCAAACATAGCAAATCCTTTTGATGTGACAAAAGGATTCTTCACTTTGTAAAGGACATCACCCACCTCAGGATTATTTTAAATGGTGATTCACTAACAATTTTTACTGATGAAATGTCTCCTGTGTGAATCAAAATAACATGGCTGTTTTTCAGAAGATTGTCTGGGGGCGTGAAAGAAGGTACGAACGGGGAAGGAAGCAAGTCTGGAAGCAGAAGTTGGTGTTGAGAGTCTAGGGTTCACCATGGGGTGTCCAGAGACTAAGCTGAAAACCTGTGCTCTGAGTTTCATTAGAGAGAACACATCAGTCAGAGCAGAACAAATGGTGCTGATAGCCATCACAGGAGATGCTCTGTGACTAAATGTCTGATTTATTTATATGCTTCCAAATGAAGCCCTTTTTTATTAAAGGAATGGTTCTGTTAATTTTAAAGCATCCTGTTACGGCATTTCATTTAACTTTGTTGACCTTAGGAATTTAGAGAATGGGTTGTTTCCTGACCTGAGAGGATTCATATTCCCAAGACAATTAAGCTCTAGAAAAGATGTTATAGAAAAACGCATAGCCTCACAGTAGATATTTCTGTTTCTATTATAAAACCATTGTTTTTTAGTGCATTGAGAAGGGAACACAGGTGAAACTATGTTTCTCTTAATTTTTTCACTAGGAAATACTGCACAGAAGAGACTGTCACTAGATCTCGAAGACAATCTTTTTTTTTTTTCACTGTCTTTGTGATAGTTTTTTTTTTTTTTTTTAAACATCTTTTTTGGGGTATAATTGCTTTACAATGGTGTGTTAGTTTCTGCTTTATAACAAAGTGAATCAGCTATACATATACATATGTTCCCATATGTCTTCCCTCTTGCGTCTCCCTCCCTCCCACTCTCCCCATCCCACCCCTCCAGGCTGTCACAAAGCCCCGAGCTAGTATCCCTGTGCCTTGCGGCTGCTTCCCCCTAGCTATCTACCTTACTACGTTTGTTAGTGTGTATATGTCCATGACTCTCTCTCGCCCTGTCAAAACTCACCCTTCCCCCTCCCCATATCCTCTAGTCCGTTCTCCAGTAGGTCTGTGTCTTTATTCCTGTCTTACCCCTAGGTTCTTCATGACATTTTTTTCCCTTAAATTCCATATATATGTGTTAGCATACGGTATTTGTCTTTTTCTTTCTGACTTACTTCACTCTGTATGACAGACTCTAGGTCTATCCATCTCATTACAAGTAGCTCAATTTCATTTCTTTTTAAGGCTGAGTAATATTCCATTGTGTATATGTGCCACATCTTCTTTATCCATTCATCCGATGATGGGCGCTTAGGTTGTTTCCATCTCCGGGCTATTGTAAATAGAGCTGCAATGAACATTTTGGTACATGACTCTTTTTGAATTTTGGTTTTCTCAGGGTATATGCCCAGTAGTGGGATTGCTGGGTCATATGGTAATTCTATTTGTAGTTTTTTAAGGAACCTCCATACTGTTCTCCATAGTGGCTGAACCAATTCACATTCCCACCAGCAGTGCAAGAGTGTCCCCTTTTCTCCACACCCTCTCCAGCATTTATTGTTTCTAGATTTTTTGATGATGGCCATTCTGACTGGTGTGAGATGATATCTCATTGTAGTTTTGATTTGCATTTCTCTAATGATTAATGATGTTGAGCATTCTTTCATGTGTTTGTTGGCATTCTGTATATCTTCTTTGGAGAAATGTCTGTTTAGGTCTCGAAGACAATCTTTTTACTCTGTGGATTATTGCTGCTTACTTGCTTATTTTGCTGACACAAATTTTCTTTACATTTATCCACATATATTTTAAGAAGGATAAATTTGCGGAGACAGGGTAACAAAATGAATAACTATCATCTGGATCCCTTCGTGTGCAAAAGGTAGACAATGAGTTTCTTGGAGAAATGACATCTACTAAAACTATAATGTCCAAAAGAGTGACTACTTGTATTTAAGTTAATTAAAGTGCAATAAAATTCACAGTAAGTTGCTCAGTCTCGCCAGCTACTTTGGCTTAACTGACATTAGTGGTTATTGGTTCGTAGTGTTATCACGTTGGACAGCATACATGTGGATCAATTTTACATCACAAAAATCACTACTCTAAAATGCCTAATTTTAAACAACAAATGAGATATGTATATAATAATTACTCACACACAAATATATATATTGCACCTACGTCAATATTGTAGAAACATTAATAATTGAAAGGATCCCACCACTTAAAGAGCAGTATAAAATTTGAAAAAACAGAACACTCAGTTTGTTTGTAAAATCTGTCAGAGAAGATGAATGGCCACTATAAGAATAAAGAATGAATTTAGCTTTAATGGAGCATAATAAAAAGAAAAATACAGCAGGTAAAGGTTTATCACAAAAGGCTTGAAAAAGTAACTTTGGGGCTTCCCTGGTGACGCAGTGGTTGAGAGTCCGCCTGCCGATGTAGGGGACTCGGGTTCGTGCCCCGGTCCGGGAAGATCCCACATGCCGCGGAGCGGCTGGGCCCGTGAGCCATGGCCGCTGAGCTTGCGCGTCTGGAGCCTGTGCTCCACGACGGGAGAGGCCACAACAGTGAGAGGCCCGCATACGGCAAAAAAAAAAAAAAAGTGACTTTGAATGCATACTTTATCTCTTAGCATTTTACATGTTGATGACTTAGAAAATTAATATTAAAATTGTGGTTTAGAGAATAAAAGTGAAAAGCAGGTAATTGTCATATAAAAATTCCAAGTAATTTAAACTTGATAAACATTACCTAATCACCTGTGGTACGTGAAGCGTCACTTGGACCAGAATTTTTCAGCAGAAAAAGTAGATGTTTTACACTATGTACAGGTGGATCAAACCTAAGTAGATCAAACCATGTAAATCAGTACCTAAGGCTCTCAATATTCACTTTCTAACTTATCGGCTTTTAAATTTCTAAAGGAAATTCCACAAATCAGATTTTTTATATCCCTATGATACTTCCATCAAAACCATTTATATAAATTTATTTTTTTCTCATACCTATCACATCATCCAGATTTGTCAAATTATGGATTTATCACGCTTGACATTTAATTTCAAATGAGCCATGTCTTCCTAGAATCTTTGGAATAATTAACTGCTAGAGTACATACCACAGAAAATGTGAATGGAATGCACTAATGTGTACACACAGCACTGTTTTATTTGACACCTGTAGATCAGTGAGGAAATCTTAGCAAACCTAAGAAAAGGGTGGTAAGAGCAATTAAACACAACCTGAGATGGCTCATCAAACATAGAAAGGAGCCTGGGGAAATCCCAGTGCCTTTCTGTGCTTCTCCCTGGGACCTGCAGTTGAGGATAAGGGGCCTGAACTAATCCATCAGGAATCTCTCTTCCTGAGTCCTGAGATGAAACTATCAATTTACATTGATTTTACTAAATTCTAACAATGCAGGACATTAGGTAGCTACATTTTAATGATCTATTGTTAGTTTATTTTAAAAATTCTACTGTTTATGAAAGAGCTATAAATAAATAATACCTTCAAGTATGAAATGCTTGAGGCTACTTAAGCGGTTTAACTAATATGCGAGGCCATTATAGTCACTCATATAATTGTATAAACTCTGACATCTTTCAGTTATCACATTTTATTCAGTCACTTGTATTTATCTTCTTGGAAAAAATTCTCTTTGCAGCAGAACAACAACATCAATATACTCTTTGGTTGTGTAGGTTTTGTCAAGATTATAAATTAACTCTAAGTATTAAAAGGGCTTATGATCATTCCATCAGAGAGAAAAATTTTAGCCACCATGGAAGAAGTAAAAGGATCCTATAATGGGACTTCCCTGGTGGCACAGCGGTTAAGAATCTGCCTGCCAACGCAGGGGACACAGGTTTGAGCCCTGGTCCGGGAAGATCCCACATGCCTCAGAGCAATTAAGCCCATGTGCCACAACTACTGAGCCTGCACTCTAGAGCACACGTGCCACAATCACTGAAGACTGCATGCCTAGAGCCTGTGCTCTGCAACAAGAGAAGCCACCGCAATGAGAAGCCCGCACACCGCAACTAAGAGTAGACCCCACTCGCTGCAACTAGAGAAAGCCCCCACGCAGCAACAAAGACCCAACACAGCCAAAAATAAATACATAAAATAAATACATTTATAAAAAAGAAAAAAAGGATCCTATAATAAAAGAAGTTTCTCTTTTAAAAAGCAGTGATGGACTTCCCTGGTGGCACAGTGGTTGAGAGTCCGCCTGCCGATGCAGGGGACACGGGTTCGTGCCCTGGTCCGGGAAGATCCCACATGCTGCGGAGCGGCTAGGCCCGTGAGCCATGGCCGCTGAGCCTGCACGTCCAGAGCCTGTTCTCCGCAACGGGAGAGGCCACAACAGTGAGAGGCTGGCGTACCGCAAAAAAAACCAAAAAACAAACAAACAAAAAAACCCAGTGATGCATAGGGATTAGAGTTCTTGGGCAATGTGCAGATAAAATTAAAATGAAGTTGGTTGCTATCATCATCTTTAGTGCAATTTCCCTACAATGTTTTTTTTTTCAGTATACCTGGAAATTTAAATCTGTGATCACTCTTAAATTTGTCATATCTCTTTTAAAAAAATACATCTTTATTGGATTACAATTGCTTCACAATACTGTGTTAGTTTCTGTTGCACAACAAAGAGAATCAGACATATGCATACACATGTCCCCATATCCCCTTCCTCTTGAGGCTCCCTCTCATCCTCCCTATCCCACCCCTCTAGGTCATCGCAAAGCACCGATCTCCCTTTGCTATTCTGCGGCTTCCCACCAGCCAACTACTTTACATTTGGTAATGTATATACGCCGATGCTACTCTCACTTTGCCCCAGCTTCACCGACCCACCCCATGCTATCAAGTCCATTCTCTGTGTCTACCTCTTTATTCCTGCCCTGCAACTAGGTTCATCAGTATCAATTTTTTTTTTTGGGGGTACGTGGGCCTCTCACTGTTGTGGACTCTCCCGTTACGGAGCACAGGCTCCGGACACGCAGGCTCAGCAGCCATGGCTCACGGGCCCAGCCGCTCCGCGGCATGTGGGATCTTCCCGGACCAGGGCACGAACCCGTGTCCCCTGTATTGGCAGGCGGACTCTCAACCACTGCGCCACCAGGGAAGCTCTCAATTTTGTTTTTTAAATTCCATATATATGCGTTAGCATACAGTATTGGTTTTTCCCTTTCTGACTTACTTCACTCTGTATGACAGACTCTAGGTCCATCCACCTCACTACAAATAACTCAATTCCATTTCTTTTAATGCCTCAGTAATATTCCGTTGTATATGTGTGCCACATTTTCTTTATCCATTCATCTGTCAGTGGACATTTAAGTTGCTTCCATGTCCTGGCTATTGTAAATAATGCTTCAATGAACATTGTGGTGCATGTCTCTTTTTGAATTATGGTTTTCTCAGGGTATATGCCCAGGAGTGGGATTGCTGGGTCATATGGTAGCTCTATTTTTAGTTTTTTAAGGAACCTCCCTACTGTTCTCCATAGTGTTTGTATCAATTTACATTCCCAACAGGGCAAGATGATTCCCTTTTCTCCACACTCTTTCCAGCACTTATTTTTTCTAGCTTTTTTTGATAATGGCCATTCTGACCAGTACGAGGTGATACCTCATTGTAGTTTTGATTTGCATTTCCCTAATAATTAGTGATGTTGAGTATCTCTTCGTGTGCCTCTTGGCCATGTGTATGTCTTCCTTGGTGAAATGTCTATTTAGGTCTTCCACCCATTTTTTAACTGGATTGTTTGTTTATTTGATATTGAGCTCCATGAGCTGTTTGTATATTTTGGAGATTAATCCTTTGTCTGTTGTTTCATTTGCAAGTATTATCTCCCATTATGAAGGTTGTCTTTTTGTCTTGTTTATGGTTTCCTTTGTTGTTCAGAAGCTTTTAATTTTCATTAGGTCTCATTTGTTATTTTTGTTTTTATTTTTGTTACTCTAGGAGGTGGGTCAAAAAAGATCTTTTATAGTGTCTGGTCTTACATTTAAGTCTTTAATCCATTTGGAGTTTATTTTTGTGTATGGTGTTCGGTAGTGTTCTAATTTCATTCTTTTACATGTAGCTGTCCAGTTTTCCCAGCACCATTTGTTGAAGAGGCTGTCTTTTCTCCATTGTATGTTCTTGCCACTGTTGTTGTAAATTAGGTGTCCATATGTGTATGGGTTTACCACTGGGCATTCTATCCTGTACCATTGATCTATATTTCTTTTTTTGTGCCAGGACCATACTGTTTTGATTACTGTAGCTTTGTGGCATAGTTTGAAGTCAGAGAGCCTGATTCCTCCAACTCTGTTTTTCTTTCTCAAGATTGCTTTGGCTATTCAGGGTCTTTTGTGTTTCCATACGAATTGTAAGATTTTTTTGTTCTAATTCTGTGAAGAATGCCATTGGTAGTTTGATAGGGATTGCATTGAATCTGTAGATTGCTTTGGGTAATAGAGTCATATTCACAATATTGATTCTTCCAATCCAGGAACATGGAATATTTCTCCATCTGTTTATGTCATCTTTGATTTCTTTCATCAGTGTTCTATAGTTTTCTGAGTACAAGTTTTTTGCCTTCTTAGGCAGGTTTATTCCTAGGTATTTTATCCCTTTGTTGCAATGGTAAATGGGAGTGTTTCTTTAATTTCACTTTCTGATTTTTCATTGTGGGTGTATAGGAATGCCAGAGATTTCTGCATTAATTTGGTATTCTGCAACCTTACCAAATTCATTGATTTCTAGTAGTTTTCTGGTGGAATCTTTAGGATTTTCTATGTAAAGTATCATGTCATCTGCAAAAAGTGACAGTTTTACTTCTTTTCCAATTTGTATTCCTTTTATTTATATTCCTTCTCTGATTTCCATGGCTAGGACTTCGGCAAGAATGGACATCCTTGTCTTGTTCCTGATCTTAGTGGAAATGCTTTTAGTTTTTCACCATTGAGTATAATGCTTGCTGCAGGTTTGTCATATATGGCCGTTATTATGTTGAGGTAGGCTCCCTCTATGCCCACTTTCTGGAGAGTGTTTATCATAAATTGGTGTGGAATTTGTCAAAAGCTTTTTCTACATCTATTGAGATGATCATATGGTTTTTATTCCTTAATTTGTTAATGTGGTGTATCACAATGATTGATTTGCGTATATTGGTGAATCCTTGTGTCCCTGCGATAAATCCCACTTGATCATGGTGTATGATTCTTTTAATGTGCTTAATGGATTTTGTTTGCTGGTATTTTGTTCAGGATTTTAGCATCTATGTTTATCAGTGATATTGGTCTAGAATTTTCTTTTTTGTGATATCTTTTTCTGGTTTTGGTATCAGGGTGGTGGTGGCTTTGTAGAATGAATTTGGGAGTGTTTCTCCCTCTGCAATTTTTTGGAAGAGTTTGAGAAGGATTGGTGTTATCTTTTCTCTAAATGTTTGATAGAATTCACCTGTGAAGCCATCTGGTCCTGGAGTTTTGTTTGTTGGAAGATTTCTAATTACGGTTTCAATATCATTACTTGTGATAGGTCTGTTTATATTTTCTAATTCTTGCTGTTCAGTCTTGGAAAATTGTACCTTTCCAAGAATTTGTCCATTTCTTCGTGGTCATCCATTTTATTGGCATATAGTTGTTTGTAGTAGTCTCTTATAATCCTTTTTATTTCTGCAGTGTCAGTTGTGATTTTTCCCTTTTCATTTCTAATTTTATTGATTTGCATCCACTCCCTTTGTTTCTTGATGAGTCTGGCTAAGAGTTTATCAATTTTGTTTACCCTCTCAAAGAACCAGCTTTTAGTTTTATTGATCTTTGCTATTGTTTTCTTCGTTTCTATTTTATTTATTTCTGCTCTGATCTTTATGATTTCTTTCCTTCTACTGACTTTGGGTTTTCTTTGTTCTTCTTTCTTGAGTTGTTTTAAGTGTAGGGTTAGATTGTTTATTTGAGGTTTTTCTTGTTTCTTGAGATGAGACTGAATTGCTATAAACTTCCTTCTTAGAATTGCTTTAGCGGCATCCCATAGGTTTTGGGTAATTGTGTTTTTGCTGTCATTTGTTTCTATGTATTTTTTTATTTCTTCTTTGCTTTCTCAGTGATCTCTTGGATATTTTGTAGCACATGTTTAGCCTCTATGTATTTGTGTTTTTTTAACTGTTTTTTTCCTGTAATTGATTTCCAATCTCATAGTGTTCTGGTCAGAAAAGATGCATGATATGATTTCAATTTTCTTAAATTTACCAAGGCTTGACTTGTGACCCAAGATGTGATGTATCCTGGAGAATGTTCTATGTGCACTTGAGAAGAAAGTGTATTCTGCCACTTTTGGGTGGACTGTTCTATAAATATCAATTAGATCCATCTGGTCTATTGTAGCATTTAAAGCTTGTGTTTCTGTATTTATTTTCTGTTTGGATGATCTGTCCATTGGTGTAAGTGGGGTGTTAAAGTCCCCTACTATTATTGTGTTACTGTTGATTTCTCCTTTCATTGTTGTTAGCATTTTCCTTGTGTATTGATGTGCTCCTATGTTGGGTGCATAAACATTTATAATTGTTATATCTTCTTCTTGGATTGATCCTTTGATCATTATATCTTGTCCTTCCTTATCTCTTGTAATAATCTTTATTTTAAAGCCTATTTTATCTTATACGAGTATTGCTACTCCAGCATTATTCTGATTTCAATTTGCATGGAATATCTTTTTCCATCCCTTCACTTTCAGTCTGTATGTGTCCCTGGATCTGAAGTGGGTCTCTTATAGACAGCATATATATGGGTTTTGTTTTTGTATCCATTCAACCAGTCTGTGTCTTTTGTTTGGGGCATTTAATCCATTTACATTCAAGGTTATCATCGATATGTATGTTCCTATTACCATTTTCTTAATTGTTCTGGGTTTGTTTTTTTGGGTCTTTTTCTTCTCTTGTGTTTCCTGCTTAGAGAAGTTTCTTTAGCATTTGTTGTAAATGTTGTAAAGCTGGTTTGGTGGTGCTGAATCCTGTTAGCTTTTGCTTGTCTGAAAAGCTTTTGACTTCTCCATAGAATCTGAATGAGATCGTTGCTGGGTAGAGTAATCTTGCTTGTAGGTTTTTCTCTTTCATCACTTTAAGTATATCCTACCACTCCCTTCTGGCCTGCAGAGTTTCTGCTGAAAAATCAGCTGATAACCTTATGGGGATTCCTTTGTATGTTATTTTTTGTTTTTCCCTTGCTGCTTTTAATATTTTTTCTTTGAATTTAATTTTTGTTAGTTTGATTAATACATGTCTTGTTGTGTTTTTCCTAGGGTTTATCCTGTATAGTACTCTCTGTGCTTCCTGGACTTGGGTGACTATTTCCTTTCCCATGTTAGGGAAGTTTTCCACTATAATCCCTTCAAATATTTTCTCAGACCCTTTCTTTTTCTCTTCTTCTTCTGGGATCCCTACAATTCGAATGTTGGTGCATTTACTGTTGTCCCAGATGTCTCTGAGATTGTCTTCAATTCTTTTCATTCTTTTTTCTGCTCCTTGGCAGTTATTTCCACCATTTTATCTTCCAGCTCACTTATTCGTTCTTCTGCCTCTGTAATTCTGTTATTGATTCCTTCTAGTGTATTTTTCATTTCTGTTATTGTGTTGTTCATCTTTGTTTGTTTGTTGTTTAGTTCTTCTAGATTCTTGTTAAACATTTCTTGTATTTTCTCAATCTGTGCTTCCATTCTATTTCTGAGATTCTGGATAATCTTTACTATCATTACTCTGAATTCTTTTTCAGGGAGATTACCTATATCCCCTTCATTTATTTGATCTTGCAGGTTTTTAACTTGCTCCTTCATCTGTGACATATTTTTTTGCCTTTTTTTTTTTTTTGCGGTACGTGGGCCTCTCACTGTTGTGGCCTCTCCCGCTGCAGAGCACAGGCTCTGGATGCACAGGCTCAGCAGCCATGGCTCATGATGGACCCAGCTGCTCCACGGCATGTGGGATCTTCCCGGACCGGGGCATGAACCCATGTCCCCTGCATCGGCAGGCAGACTCTCAACCACTGTGCCACCAGGGAAGCCTTTTTTTTTTTTTTTTATGTTTGGGATTGTGTTCCTGTTTTACTGGTTGTTTGGCCTGAGGCTTCCAACACTGGAACTTGTAGGCTATTGGTAGAGCTAGGTCTTGGTGCTGAGATGAGGAACTCTGTGAGACCACACTCTGATGAATATTCCCTGGATTCTGAGGTTCTCTGTTAATCCAGTGTTTTGGACTCAGAGCTCCCACTGCAGGAGCTTCCACCCGACCCCAGGCTCGTGAATCAAGATCCCACAAGCCACGTGGAGCAGCAAAAAAAAAAAAAAAAAAAAATAGCAAAGTAAAAAATTAAATTAGACTAAGAACTAACAGATATGGTAGAAAGAATGTAAAAATAAAAATATAGATGAATCAACAGCCAGAATGTACAACAGTACCACAGTAGTAAAAAAGAGGAGGAAGGAAAAAAAAAAAGGGCAGGGTTGGGGGGTAAGGGAGTGGGAGGGAGAAGGACTCAGCTGTGGAGAGTGGGCTCTAAACAAGGGCGAGGTTTGGGCGGTGGGCAGAGCCAATGCTCAGGACCCACAGGGCTGGAAAATGTCCTAGGGGATATAGGGGGTGGGGCTTAGGCTCAAGGAACAGAAGGGGCCCAGGCTTGCCCCACTCCTGGTCTTAGAGGACAGGGGACCTCACCTGGGAGCCCAGCAGGCTTCCTGGGCTCAAGTGGGCGGGGCAAACACCATCCTCACTTCTGCTCCTCCGGTCTGGGGTCTGGGAGGGCCCCTCCCGCCTGCCTCTCCCGTTCTCCCCTAGGCCTCCCTCCTATGCCCCCAAGGACCCACGTGACCTGAAGGCAGCTTTGGAGGGCAGGGGATTGGCCTGGGAGCTCAGCAGGCTCCCCAGGCTGAGTGGGCAGGGCAATCGCCCTCTCCTCTTCTCCTGCTCCTCCCACAGGGCCCCTCCCACCTGCCTCTCCTGTTCTCCCTTCAGACTCCCTCCTATGCCCCCAAGGACCCACGTGACCTGAAGGCAGCTTTCGAGGGCAGGGGATTGGCCTGGGAGCTCAGCAGGCTCCCCAGGCTGAGTGGGCAGGGCAATCGCCCTCTCCTCTTCTCCTGCTCCTCCCACAGGGCCCCTCCCACCTGCCTCTCCTGTTCTCCCTTCAGACTCCCTCCTATGCCCCCATGACCCACGCAGCCTGGATGGGGCTTTGGAGGGGTGGGAAGTGGATTGGGAGTTCAGCAGCCTCCCCAGCCTGAGTGGGCCAGGCGATTGCCCTCCACTCCTCTCCCACGGTTCCTAGAGAGTCCCTCCCACCTGTCTCTCCTGATCTCCCTGGCCTCAGGGGTGTGGATCTTGTCTGGCCTCCACTTTTCCTCCCCCTTTTGTCCCCCTACATCCTACCAGTTCACTCTGGGGTTCCTCCTGTCTCCTTGGGGGTCAGAGTTCCCCGCTAGCTGCCGGCAGGCACCCTAGTTGTGGGGAGACGCTAACTCCGCATCTTCCCACACCACCATCTTGACTCCTCCCCTCTAAGTCATATCTTGAAACTAAATTATAGCTGCCCTCCAAGACTGCCTTTTCTAAGCTTGTAAATTAAAGAGACTTTTAAGAAGCTTTGCAGGGGAACCAAAGAAAACACGGGACAGGAGAAGTAGGGTGAGATGAGAGTTGTTTATCTCATGTAACTTTGATCAGTTTGCCAACCTCATATACACCTGCCTGTGCTAAGATCTCCACAGGCCAGCATCATCAGAACATAAATCATTCCCTAAAGCTTCCCTGTTTTTGGCCTCTGCTAATCTAATTCTTTTCCATTCAGCCAAGTGCACACAAAGTTTAATCACAAGGCTAGAAATATGTGGAGTAAATTCTTCAAGACTGATACTAATCCTATTAGGATATCAATTGGGCATACCAAAATTAATTGAAAATGAAAAGAGAGATTGAGATTCTAATTTGAAGGTATTTAGAGACCACGCTTGGCCCATCCTTAGAAAACTCCCCTTTATTCTTTCCACACCACCTCCCACTGCAAATTACATACTTAAACCAATTGGAAACAGAATGGGCTAAATCATATGTAAATCATTCTGAGGTTCAGCCTGTACTATCACAGAGTGTAGCTTCTCAAACTTTAACGCGCACACGAATCATTTGAGGATCTTGTTAACATGCTGATTCTGATTCAGTAGGACTGGTGAGGGGCCCAAGGTTCTGCATTTCTAATATGCCTCCAGGTGATGCTCCTGGTCTGATTCACAGAAGACATTTTGAATAGCAAAGTTTTAAAGTAGAGTATCATTTGCTTTCCAAAATTGTGACCTGTCTGTCATATTCCAAAGACTATTCCACATTGCTCATGTTGACTGGTAACTTGATGGCTGGCTATATATAAATATATATATCAAAGAATGTCCTAAAAGTTGTACTAATTATGAGCTTTAACAAACATCACAAATACTATAATATGCATTACTTGGCTAAAATGGAAAAACCCAGAATGTGACTAATCAGAAATGATAAATGATATCTATTTTATAATAAATTATTTATATTTTGCACTTCTGTCATAGTTGAAATTATATTGATAGTGTAATTTCTAACATATGAGCTAGTGACTTTTTAATGACATTTGTAAAACAATCAAATTTAAGAGGTTTTCCCTTAAATTATGACACTCTCATGTCACTTTTTATTCTGAATTCATTAAGCACATTAAGTTTAATTGTCTGAAAAAGAGATGCTGAAGGCATTAAATTTTTTTTGTTTTGCCATCAACAATTACTTATATTTTATCCTTTTATTTCCCATAGAGAGACAAATATGTTTTCCTTTCTTTCACAAAAGGAAAAGTCAAATGACGGTCAAATGCATTGCTCCAAAAGCATAATACAGAAAATGCTTATTGTACTGATTTATACTTAATTAAAATATATTTTACTTTTAAAAATTAAAGCAAATATGGTATAGAGAGAAGTATTTAAATATACCTTCCTTTTTTCCCCCTGAATTGTGTTTCTTGAGCTATTCCTTCCCAATTTTTAAACAAAACTTTTTAAGGTTTTATTTATTAACCACTCATGCTGTATAATATATAATGCCAAGAAATCACATCAAAATATTATGCTAACCTTCAAAGATGTGGCTGTGACCACTTTCAGGTGACATCTTGTCAAAAGGTGTTTCCTCACCTTTCTTGTCTGAATCTTTCACAGAATCATCGGACTGGCTCCCAGGATGACTCTTAAATGTTGGTGAATACAAATTTCTCTCAATTTCCACTTCCTGTTAGAAGACATTAAAGGGATGTGTGTTAAAGCTATCAGTGGGAAACAGATGTGGTTTTTAGGGGGTTTAGAAGGCGGGAGTGAGGGAGGGAGGAGGTTTCTATGAGTGATGCTTTCCAATATGCTTCGGGTAAAACGTTGATAACTTAGCCAAGAATGGCAAACACATATCTGACGCTTAGTTTACTTTTCTGCCACAGGTTCCACTTCTGAATTAGCTTTTCTTTCATGTGGCTTTTTTTGCTCTCATAAAAGAGAGAAAGTGGAAATAAGAGTCAAAATACAACATAATATAAGTTAATAGATGCAACTTCCTAAGGCCTGAGAAATGTCCATAAGGGATTTCAAAAAATAGCTATATATCAACATTATATGCTTAAGACAGAAGGAAATGAGTTTTTCTTTAATGTCATGCTCATCCTATGGTGATAAACTTAGTAATTACAGAGCTCCCAAACCTATTCAGCTACCATACAAAAGTACAGTTTGGCAGTTCATAGAGATTATGAAATTACTTCTTTGAGACAGTAATTCAAAATTGGAGAGAGAAAAGTTTCCCAATGGAAAAAAGTATAAAGGATATTTCGAATACAGGGAGTCTAGTGTTTCTTGTTTTATAAATTAATACAATCCAATAAAACAAACCAATCAATCAGACTAATTATTTTGAATAAAAAATTTTGAAAAATAAGTAAATTAGCCAAGACAACTTGAGAAGCAAAGTGTATTTTTTTTAAATCAAGTAATATATTGAAAAAGGTTTTAATAGCTACTCACAAGTTTTATATTTTTGTACATGAGGTGGTATTTTCTAAACAACAACCATTCAGACAAAGATGTGATAAATTGCTCTTCACTTTTGTTACATTTTAAATACACTGGCATAAATGAGTCAAGTTTGAGAGACAGCTAAAAACTCTAAAACATTTCTTAGAGTAGGTATATTTCCTGTATCTATGATATGGTTAGAAAGGCAATGCTTTCAGATAAATAACCTCTTAACTTCTTAGCATGTTTATGTTTTCTAATTTTCACACACAGAATATATATATATATATATATATATATATACAGATACTACATACATAATATATATACTACATACATACAATATATAATTAGAAAATATTGGAATGTGTTTAATCATCTCATCTTTAAATATCCCCCCCACCCCCAGTATATGATATATACTATCTTTACTGTGAATGTTTAACTGGAACTAAAAACATTTACAGGAGTAAAACAAAGGAAAAGAAGTTTCCATTTTTTTCAAGGCATTGCCTTTAACATTTGTGTTTCCAACTATTAGCAAAAACCCAAAGGTTCATAACAGCAGTTTGCTTTATGTTGTCAAGATACAGTGTCAGACAAGCCACGGCATGTGGCATGAGCTCCTGAGCTAGTGGACGAGCACAGAATTCCCAACTCAGTTCAGTCTGGTGTCCTCTCCCACTGTCACACGAAGTGACTCTATGAAATGGATGCGATATGTTTATTTGCTCTTGTTTCAGCAATTTAATCCAATTCCTAGCACTGGCAAAAATAAACTAAGTTAAATAAAGAAAAAATCAAGATGCCTCAAAAAGTAGTGATTCTTGTTCAGAAAATTTTTGTTTTGACAAAGGGCGGAATGCTGAACATGGTCCACGAACTTGACAGATAATGTGAAAGTATCGTCTCTCTGTTTCATATAGAAACATGAAATGTGATTTGGTAAAATCATTTAAGCAAATTTCAGGCAGTGATGACACTAACTTATGCTATATTGATATTCTCAACTCCGAATTCACAACTATCAAAAGTACCTCACATATTGAGGCAGTAAGGGGCCCCGCAGATAATCCACAAACGAAAATAGTAGACCCATTTCTACTCCTTGATCATCAGATCCAAGTCAGTCTGTGGCAAGTTCCTTAGCACCCTGGCAAGTGGTAAGAAGGGGCCTGTGTAGAAAAGAACTTCTTAGATAAGGTTGAATTGAGCTATCTCTAATCAAAGCAATGATCTGCTTTAAAATCTTTTAATCTGTTTTATGCACTGTGCTTCTACAAAAGATTTACTCTGAGTGAAAATCTACAGGCTTAAACAAATGCACCCAACACCACTTTAGAGGGGAAAAACACCACAGCTTTTGATTATGAGAAACCTGGATTCAAGCCTTCCCTTCACTACTTATTAGCTGCGTGACTTTCTTCAGGTCACTTGATACATCTGGGACTAAGTTTTCTCGTATGTTATAGGAAGAGATTTAGTCAGTGAACATCTAACCTCCAACAATCAACCATTCGTAGTGCAATTTCATTTGAAATTAAATAAAACAAAATAAAGGAGTATGATTCATTTGTTGTAGCTTCCAGTCTAGTAAGGGAGACAAAGCGTAGTAAAGCACATAAATAAATGTAAATATGCAACTATGTACAGATTACGGAGGAGAGATACATACACTCTGAGCACCTAAAATAGAGGAATTAGCCTAGTGAGAAAAGTCATAAAAAGCCACCCTGGGGAAAAGATCTTCAGCTGATATTTGAAGGATAAATATCCTACTTTGGCAAAATCTACTCTAGAGGTAGGCTGAGCTTTTCACGCTGCAGACCTGATTCTGTCATGTGTGCAAATGTACACACTCACACACACACACAAATGGCTGAAAATTCTTCAGTAACTCCTCACTCAGCTAAGATCATAATAGTTTGTATGTCCCTTCACTGGCACCACTGACATTTTGAACCAGATAATTCTTTCTTGTGAGGGGCCTATTCTGTACATTGTAGGATGTTTAGCAGCCTTCCTCCTTTTTGCCCGCTAGATGCTAGTAACGCTGCCCCCTAGCTGTGACCATTAAGGTGTGTTCAGACATTGTCAAATCTCCGGTGGGGAGCAAAGTCACCCTTGGTTGAGAGCCACTGCTCAAGAGCTGGATGGACTGGAGGAAGGTCAATATGTACATGAGAAGATCAATTATGAGAGTATGGTAGTGCTCCAGGCAAGCAACGACAAAGAGTGGTGATAGAAATAAAGAGAAGTGAACTAAATTGAAAGCTATTTAGGATGTAAAACTGACAAGACTGGATAATGGGCTGAATCTGAGGTTTGAGAAAGACAGAGAATTTCATTTTTCTTTCTGGCGTACACAGCTAACTGAGTCGTGGTATGATTAAGTAATGTCAGAGCACCAGAAGAAGCCTGATTTGGGAGAAAGGGAAGACCATGAATTGGGTACCAAGATGTTCAAAAGACATTGGATTGGTAGTCCTGGAGCTCAGTGGAGAGGTCTTAACTGAACAAGTAATTTGTGAGTCATCTGAGTTATAGTGGTTGGTAATTGAAACAGGAGGTGTGAATGAAGCTGCTTCAAGTGTGACGAGGAAAATGTCCAGAGCCAAGCCTTGAGAAATGCTGACATTTAATATGATGGCAGAGGAGCAAAAGCAAACAAGAAGAAGGATGGAAGAAAGTTAGAAGCGAAGAATATTGTTAACAATATTTAATTCTTACTGAGAGTAGAAATTAGATAGGAACTTAAATATAATATATCCTTTGAGTTTAGCAACATGCATATAACCTGTAGAGCAAAACTGTTTTGGTGGAAGTAAAAAGACTGGAAGGCAGATCGAACTGGTGAAGGGTTGACTGACAGATAGCGGGTGAAGATAATTTCTTGAATAGTTTAGTGTTAAAGTGAAGGGGAGAAATAGAGCAGTAACTTGAGAGACGTGTTTTGCTTATGTTGGTGGTAAAGAGAGAGACTTGCATATGTTGAAAAGTCAATTGAAGGGATTAGTGAGTTGGAGAGGTTGGCTGTGCTGAGGAGAGAAGGAAAAATCAATGATGTAAAATCCCTAAGAGGGGCAAGAAGATGGCATCCAAAGCGCAGAATCAAATATAACACAAAGATAGGAGAACATAAAGCATTCTGGTTGTCACTGATGGGAAGGAAGGTGAAGTTACCATAGATATAGGTGATTTGTATGCTTGGAAGCTTGAAGACAGGGACATACCAATCTGAAATTGTCTGTTTTCTCTGTTAGGATGTGAGGTCTGAAGAAACTGGGAGGAGTATTGGGAAGACAGTGAAGAAAGTTTAATTTCATTGCTGTGGGGTATGGGAAGTGAGATGAGCAGACAGAAATGGCCATGCCTAATGCAGCACTGGGTGCCCATTTGAGGTTAGTAATGTCAAGTTTACAGGGCTATTGTTAGGTGTTATTGAGTGAATTTGTCTGAAATTTCTCCACAGTTCTACTTTAGACAATGAGAAAGTGGATAGCTGCTGACTTCAGCCAGATAGAGGTTTTGTGAGGAAAAAATTAAAAGAAAATGGTTATTGTAGGGTAGTCTAAGGTGTGGGAGGGGAGAGGCATTAGGGAATTTAGGTTACCATCAAGAGAAATAAGAGAGCGATTGAAATGATACACCACGGCATGCAAGATGGATCGAAAGGGAAGAAAGTAAAGGAACGGTGGATCAGAAGACAGAAAAAGGATCAACACACTCACTCTTGGTGAGTTTAAAGAACACTTGTATGTACTGTGAATACTTGGCAAAGCAAATTGGAAAGAAAGGCAAATGAGCTGTTCGCTTTACTGATTTGGGAAGTAGAACAGTTACAGTCGCTAGGATCCATTTGTGACCATAAAAATGGAAGCTAAAGTGGAGTAGAGGAAAAAGTTGTTAGATAAGAGGAAAGCTAGGAACTCAGAGGCTATGATATCTCAGGTTAATGGAAGGGCTTGGAAGGCTGAGAAAGACTGTAAGTTAAGTCTCAGCCTCCCTGGTAAGCGAGGGAACCTTAACTGAAATTTAATAAATAACAGTGATGAAGGGGGACAAGATGGTACACCTGACTGCCATGAGCCTCAGATGATCACAGTTTTTAACAAGAGAGTGGGAGAGCAGTGGCCAGAAAGAACAATGGCCTCAAAATACACAAGGAGGATTCAAGGATGATGGTTTTTCAAGGGAGAGTCCTGCTCCTGTTAAGGCAAGGAAGTAGAAAAAGCATTTGTGGAAGAGGTTGAGGGTACAGAGGAGGTTGCTGATGATGGACAAGTAGCTCCAGAAGCACTGGTGCAAGCTCTGGTTTAAATAATATCCAAATAAATAAAATCTCTCAATAATGTTTATAATCTTTTCTAGCTTTAAAACACCTTGAAACCAGGAAAGACATGGAAAATAGGAGAAATTTAAGCTTAAAGAGAATGAAAACCTTTTTTTTTTACATACATTTCTTTAACATGATATATAATTATTATCTTAGAAGATAAAATATGTATATTTAAAAGTGTCAGAATGGAAAATGCCAACTTTTAATCACAATCTAGCACCTACTCCCCAAGAGAACACGGAGCTATATAAGATCACCTAAAATGGTCAGAACATCTTCCCAGGCATTTCAAAGGAAAGTGGTTTGCCTTATTACTTTGTATTTTTTCCTCTCAGTATGGGTTCATGAGTGACAAGGTCACTGAGGTGGGAGGGGGTGGAAGGTGAGCAGGGACTAATAAAATGAGAATGTTTGGACTTGTCTATATTTAAAGTGCTGAGCTAGCTCATGTACATTCCCGACTCAGTGGGTTCTTGCCTTTAGAGAAATAAAAAGGAAGTTTTATGCCGACATAAAGAAAAGGCCAGAAAGAAAGGGAAATTATCAAAATACAAGAGACAAGTGAAGAAACCTCCGCATGATGAATTCTGCTAACTTGAGGGAAAAGGAGAACTCCAATCACGGCTTGAAGACTTCATGAGTGAACAATTCTCCTGAAGGTTTATAATCCCTTTTTCCCAACCCCTTTCCTGGAAGGTTTTACCTTCTCCCTCTGTGTATTTTTTCTTTTTTAATTAATTAATTTATTTTTGTCTGCGTTGGGCTTTGTTGCTGTGCACGGGCTTTCTCTAGTTGCGCGAGCGGGGGCTACTCTTTGCTGTGGTACGTGGGCTTCTCATTGTCGTGGCTTCTCTTGTTGCGGGCTCTAGGTGTGCAGGCTTCAGTAGTTGTGGCACGTGGGCTCAGTAGTTGTGGATCCCGGGCTCTAGAGTACAGGCTCAGTAGTTGTGGCGCACGGGCTTAGTTGCTCCGCAGCACGTGGGATCTTCCCCGGCCAGGGCTCAAACCTGCGTCCCTTGCATTGGCAGGCAGATTCTTAACCACTGTGCCACGACGGAAGCCCCAGCCCCCCGTATTAAAAATATCATTTCCCTCGTAACACAACTCAGTGCAGCCTTCTCTACGAAGTTCCTTCAATCACTCCATTCCACAGCATCTTTCATCCATTCAACATACTTTTGAACATTTATTATGTCTCAAGCACTGTTCTAGGCACTGTGAATACAAAGATGATTAAGATGCAGGTTGGGTCCTCAAGAAGCTCATAGTCTAGTGACAGAGAAAGTACATCAATTGACCCTTGTAACACAAAAAAGAGTGTGTAATGATAAGGAAATTCAGGCATCCTGGACAGACAGAGAGAGAATTTCTTTAAGATGTGGTCAGAGCGAGCTGACCCATATACCACGCACACACAAAAAAAGGTTATGTCAGAGCTGATTCATGGACTGAAGTTGAATTCCATCCTGTAGGTAACAGGAATCCTTGAAAGTGAATGAAATAGGGGTAACAAGATTAAATTCATACTTTAGATAGATATCTGTCAAGTATATGAAAAATATATAATGATGGAATAAGATGACTATCTTATATAGTAAGTATAATAAGGAGCTTATTAAAATTTCCATTTGAGGGAACGGAACAAGCCTACAACAGACTAGTGAGAAGGGGAGTAGAAAGAGAGCACATTAAAAAGGTATAATATTTACACATAAAATTAGTAATTTATAAGGTAAAGGTAGTAGAGGAGTGAATGAAGTCTAGCATAGCTCATAGATATTCTAATTTAGATGGTTGTATAAAATTAATAAAACAGGACGAATTTCTTTTCCAAACCCAAAGAAGTTAAGGCCAATTTCAGGGTTCCTTCCGGACCCACCACAAAAAGTGAGGTGATCTAGGAGGGATCCTGGGAGATCAAGCATATACCACACCCTAAAGGTTTTGGAGCAATATTACTCCGGATGGAAGCCACAGGGGCTTCTGTTTCTCCCGGTACATATTTCACACATGAAAGTGAAATTTAACCTTTCCATGAAAATATTGATAAAAAACAACAGAGTTATCTTGCTTTAAAAATGATGCCTGGGTTTCATTTTTGAGGGGTTGGTAGGTGCAGCCTCCTCTGTGAATAAGGTCTTTGACATGTGGAATATGAGTTTTCCATGAGACATCCAGATGAAGTCATCCAGGAGGCAGCTACATTTCTCAAATAGCACTCTGTGCTAGAGTGAAAGATTGAGGACTCTGTGCTAGAGTGAAAGATTGAGGACTCACTAGCAACAAGCTGATAGTTACAACCGTAAGAGTGTATTAAATTACCCAATTAGAGTATATGGAATAAGTGCAGAGAGCTGAGAAAGAACCTCACCGGCAGGAGACAGGCGAAGGAAGATTATCTGGGGAAGGCAGTAGAGGAGGAACAGTCAGAAGCAGGGCCACTCCCAGTCCACTCGGTGCCTTGAGCTCACCAGAAAAAGGTGCCTTCTCTTCCAGACACATTATTCCACCTGTCAGAAAGTTGTCATACTATATCGATTTTGTTAGACCAGAACATGTTACTGCCACCTGCTGGAAAATGTCACAAGAGATACACGATTCTATCTTAGTTTTGCTGGGCACCTCTTTCCCTAGATGTGTGACCGTAAGCAGATTACAACCTGCACAACTGTACGTGGCTGCCAGCAGCAGCCAATGAAGAGTGAAGGCCATGAATGCCAAGGATGTAGGGCATTTTCAGAAAACTGGAGAAGAGAAACACTCCTTGAAGAAATCTTATAGGCCAGCGTTTCCTGAATACTACTTTGGGCTAAAGGTTCTGCTCTATAAGCATATTTTTATTTGATACTTTAAACAATAATCTGAAGTACTTATCTTTTTTGCTTGTTTTACTTTGAGTTACAATGCAATACTACATCATTGTTTATTTTGTTGTTCAAACTGTTTCTGCTTTGGCCATTGGGAGCTCGCTCTTTCCTTCTTTCTTTTTTGGCTGCACTGCCCTACATGTGGGATCTTAGTTCCCTGACCAGGGATCAAACCTGTGCCTCGTGCAGTGGAAGCTCAGAGTCCTAACCACTGGACTGCCAGGGAATTCCTCTAAAGTTAGAGAGCTTAAGTAACTTGAATAATTTGCCCAAGTCCACACAGTATTAAGTGCTAGACCTTGGTCTCAAATGCTGATCTGTCTGATTCTTAGCTGATATTTTTAATTGCAGCACGAACCCATGTCCCCTGCATCGGCAGGCGGACTCTCAAACACTGCGCCACCAGGGAAGCCCCCTTAGCTGATATTTTTAATTGCTACATAAACCTGTCTTCCTACTGTAATTTATTAATCAATCCCCCAAACTGAAATAATATGGGTTAGAATGGGATGACAGGTAAAGTATCAACTCCTTTACAGCTATAAATGTGCCTTATTCCTCCTCAGACCTTTAGTAGCATTATGCCTTATACATTGCAGGCATTTAACAAACATCGAGCTGAATTTTTAAAATCTCATGACATTTTATATTCACATAGCATCCAGGAACAGAAGTAGAAAATAGGCGAATTCAATAATTAGATGGGGAAAGCGTGATGAATGTTATCACATAACACACTCTATTGCATGCCACTGCTCAAGAAGGGTCAAAAGAAATCTCGGCTAACTCCCTCATTTAATCACACTTGATAAATATTTTCAATGTTGGGTTTATCAGGTGAATTAACTGGGCTGCATGATTTCCCAACAACTTCTCAGTAACTTGGCATTTAGAACCTTTTAATATGGCTCCACTGGGCCCCATCTGCCTATGCTAGCCCATCCCTCTGGCTGTTCTCAAAGGTAAGTACCTTTGAGATATTTACCTAAATACCTACTTACCTTAAGGTAAATACTTAAATCATCTCTGCACTTTCTGCTTCTCCACCTGTGTTCATACATGTTTGACTAAAAACACTCTCCCCCATACGCCCACTTGCCATATTTTCCTATAGAAATTCCAACTGTCTTTTCACATGAGGGTTAAGTGGCTCTTGCTTTAGGAAGCTTTCTCCTAATGCCACAGTGAAAAGCAATCCCTCCCACGTCAGAACTCCTCCAGTATTTGCAATCTCCTTGATGCCTCTTTTTCACTCTGCTTTGCATTCTACTCATTTTTTTTTTTTTGGAGTTTTAAAAAAAATTTTTGTCTTGTTTTTGAAGTATAGTTGATTTACAATATTATACTAGTTTAAAGTATACAGCATGATGATTCAATATTTTTATAGATTATGTGACATTTAAATTTATTACAAAACAATCTACTCATTTTTGACACATCTTGTTTTCCCCATTACACTGTCAGCTCATTAAGGTTAAGCTTTATTCATCTTTATAGTCCACATGACATCTAACACACTGCTTTCCTTGAACACTGCAGATACTTACTCAATATCTGTTGAATGGATTCAAATAATTTTTGAATTTTATATTCACATAAAAACTTAGAACTCAATACAATCTAGAAATGTCCAGAGATGGTAAAGACATGTGAGATAGAGTGAAAGGGCAGACATTAAAAACAAAACAAGACAAAACAAAACAAAAAAAAAACAGGCTAACTCCTTTGGGGAGAGAAGGAAAAACAAAATTTATACACTACACAGGATAACTCAAAACTTTACTGCCAATACTTTAAAAATATTCTTTTAGATACAACTCAGCAGTCTAATGCAAAGCAATTTTATCACAATTTTAAAACTTTAAACTTAAAAAAATCTATGACACATGAAATAAACAATTGGAGTATTAAAATTATTGTCTGTAAGCAAGAATATATGCATTTTTGCTAAAGTGCTATAAAAAAATTTCCTTTTTTAAAACTGATCATCAGTTATTATGGTATTTCTATTACTCCTTCCAGCATGGGTTTAAATATTAAATAACAGAATAGAAGCTACCATTTTCCAGGGAAGAAAATGAATCAATAATTTTTATAACTTTCAAATTGCTTTTATCAATGTTTATTGACTGTACAGCAATAAAATTAACATCGTCCATGTCACTCCTATAGGTACTTTTTCCCCAAGTAATCCTACAGTCTCCTGTTCTACTATGGTGCACACAGATACCACATCCAATCACATTAATTAATCCATTTCACTTACTACTGTTATGGGCTGAATTGTGTGGCCCTCCCCCTGTCCCCAGTTCGTATGTCAAAGCCTCAATGCCCTGTAGCTCAGAATGTGACTGTATTTGGAGACAGGGCCTTTAAAGAAGCGATTAAGTTAAAATGAGGCCCTTAGGGTGGACCTTATCCAATCAGACTGGGGTCCTTATAAGAAGAGGAAATTTGGTCTCCCTAATAGATACCAGGCGTGCACATGCAGAGGGATGACCACAAGAGGAGGCACCAGCGGGTGGCCATCTGCAAGCCAAGGAGAGAATCCACCCTGTCAGCAAGTGTATCTTGGATTTCAGTCTCTGGAATTGTGAGAAAATAAATCTCTGTTGTTTAAGCCACCAAATCTGTGTATTTTGTTATGCCAGCCCTAGCAAACTAATATAGTACACTTAGAGCAATAAGGATATAACTGGTCATTGAATACATCTGTTAAAGTAAGTTCCTCAGTAGCTTTAACAACAACAGACTTATTCAACTAGTTGTGTCTCTACAGCCAGACAGAAACGTTCTTACTAACTACCACTAAGGTGGTCTCTCCTTAGTGAGAGACCGATAAGTCTCTCACTTATTGGATGAATTTAACAGGATAACTATCAGAGTAGCTGTGCATCACAATTTTTGAATGCGTTTACCTCACCATGTCAACTCTGCTTTGGAAGTAAGGCTCACATGTGATATAAGGTATGCAGACCGTAGCTTCTGAGACTAAGCCGTAGGCAAAAGTTTTCCTAGTTACTTTATAACCTCCTGACCAAAGTGAGATTCATTCTTGAAATTCTGACTTTTGCAAATACGTTCCCACTATGACTATGTCTGCATTCTGGTCAATGTTATTAAATTCTGACAGATTTTTAGGTCCTCAGGTGAAATGAACATAAGCCTTATCTGTCTCTTGACAAGCCAATACAAATCAAGGCACAAAGTCCCAAAGAATTCTCTGGCAGAAAGACCTAAAGCAAAAAACCATAAACACATAAATAGCACTGACCCTCAAGATCATTCTCTCTGTGTTTTATTTTATGTTACATTTGACTTCTTTAATTCTAGGTCCACCACTTAAGGCCATTCTTCACTTTGACTTTAGTTCCAGAATGATATAAAGACTTCTTGAATTTTATCTCTAAACCTGTGATGTATACTAAAATTCTCCCCAACATTTCATCTTTAGAATTCCTGAAACGGATGCCATGGCCCTCAGGAACAAGGGTATGTCTCTACCATCTTTCATCTTTTCCTCTTAGTGCCCTGCAGAGGGCTAGGAATGGAGGAGGCATGCAGTAAGAAATGTTCTCAAAATAAAAGACGGTCTTTAGGATTTCTGTAGATCACCTAATGTAGTAAACGCGCCTACCAATCTTTACTATATTATCAAAGAATTTGACAAACATATTAATTCAAAAAGAGGGCTTTTGCTCACAGATGCAACTAGTGGGCCGTGATATAGCTGCAGGACTCAGGAGAGCTCAGCCACCGGGACCTTGGGTCTCCCTGCAGCCAGAATCAGGTCCCTTCAGATGATGCTCTCTGGTGCCTGTGCTCTGCCAGAGAGGCTGGTGAGCCTGGACGGCCAAGCCAACACTGTCACAGCCAAGTAAACGCTGTCACCTATTCTTCTGGGGCTGGAAACAATGTTGCTGTCAACTATGGGTAGACCTTCAACCTTTCCCACGCCTGTTATGTTATTTCTCTTCAGAATGAGCCCGCTCCTCCTTGCCTCTCTTAGAAAGTACAAATGGGTATAAAGCAACTCAGCACACATTCACCTTCTTGGTGTGAAGCCTTGTACTGTGCCCTACACGTTAAATTAGATGTTATCATTCCTGTTTTCTAAGTGGAGGAAATGAAGTACAATTATAGTCCTGGTTCATAGCCCCATTTTTGGTTGAGTCCAAAATGAAAATTCCTAGGTCCAAACTTTTTAAAGAAAATATTCCGTATATGTGTGTGCCCCATTATTTAATATTCTTGGAAGAAGGGCTCTTCAGGGAGGGGAAAAGCTGATTCGGGTCTTGAATGCATGTTTCCTCATTTCTTTAGTTTAACCGATCTCATTTAGAAGCTGGGCATGTCCATGATTATTTTGTTATTTGTTATTGACCTAACAGAAAGAATGCTGTGAAATTGAAAGAGGTATGTTTTGAAGTTCCCCATGCGCAAAAATAAACCATGTTGTTATTTGAGCTTTGAGTGGCAGTGCATATTATTATGTCCCTTCGTTTCTCACCTCCTTAGAGACCATGTTCATCTGACTTGCTGTGTGCCTAAGAAAGCCTGTGGCATTTTATGCTCTGGGAGAACTGAACACAAATTCCCCCTGAGATGTGGCTTTTTAGTGCTATGTACCCTTATTTTCATGCTGGCATCCTATTTCGGCAGTTAATTTTCCATAAGAAGCAGAAATACCACCTTCTTCTCCTTCTCAGTCAAGAATCAAATTCTGCAGCTTGCCCCAGTTGCTCTCATTTTCTTAAATAGACCCCTAAAGTATTTTATGATTATCTTTATTAGTTGGAGACTATATCCAGGCTTGAAATAATTCTAATGAAAAGAAAACTTCTATTAAAATATTCTAACTAGTTTCAATCGGCCATATTACTGGCAATGGAAAGTTCCCTAATGGCTAAACCCTTTAAAGCTAATCTGCTTTAACACAATTTAAAACTGATGTGCCATTTGAGATTTACGTGTTAGCATGCAAAGTGTTTTCTTTTCCTATTCTTATATTCACTTGTTATTTCATTTCCCCTTAACTTTTTGAAAATGAGATAACCCAACAATATTCCCTAGTGTTGCATGAATGAGTTAAAAGCAAATTTCTGTATTCAAACTATCATACTAAAAAATGCAAAAGAATAAAGTGAAAAAATGTATACTTGCATGGATGGTGATCTAACAATGCTCAGAGTGAATCATTTATGTTTCCTGAGGGGCACGATGTTCTTGACAACTAGAACATTCACATGATTGTGTTGAGTTGCGGTGACAAGGTGGAAAACGGCTGGAAGCTAGGCGGACCTGGGTTTAAATTTCAACTTCATCACTTTCCGGCTTAGTGAACTTGAGAAAATTATTTCATCTCTGTGAGCTTCCATTTCTTCCTCTGTAAAATTATGATAATATTGTTCACTTTGAGGTGAATATAAAATATGGTATTGGGTAGAGTAGGCATTCAACACCTGATAGCTAATCCATAGACATTTCAATACACGATTTTAACAATCATCAATGAAATACTAAGAAGGAAACAGAGTTTTCCAAAGTCAAAGAGACACTTCAGAGAAGATTTCTTGGGGAATGTATTTGATTTCTGGCTGTGAATTCTCTTCTAGACACTAAATTGAATATTCAGAAAAAAAATGTGGTCCTCATAAAGTATAAATATTTATATTCATGGGCTAATTATGCCATGTTGAGATTTTGTTAAGAAGAGCCTGAGATACATGTTCTTATGAAGCTTCTGACTGTCCATGTTTCACAAAAGATAGAATCTTCTAATTATCAAAAAGGATGGGCTTTTATCTTCTTTCATCTCTTATGAGCTATGGGAACTTGATATATCATAAGCTCCCTGTAACTATTTTTCTTTACCATAAATTGAGGGCAATGATAACTCAGACTTGCTGAAGTGATAATTAGAATAATCACTGAAAATAATGCCTATAAAATGCCTTAGATGCTTCGGAGGCAGTGTTGCTCTCATTCAGAGTTCGAATTGTTCAGAATCAAGAAGTAGAAATATTGAGACTTGTGAAGGTATCACATACCCTAACACCATTATTTGCTGTTTGTAGGGAATACAACACTCAGCACCATGGAGGAACAGGTGGCAAAGAAAGCTTGCTCAAATCCTCCCTTCTTTGGGGACTGTGCTGTGCTCTCTGCTAGAAATAACACTGTGGAGCTCTAGGAAGCCAGATACGCTCCCAGAGAGAAGTTCACAGATATGCTCCCAGAGAGAAGTCCATGGAGTGGCACTGAAGAAGTGCAGAAAAGGCCTCATCTTTTCCTGGGAGAGTTCCCATTTCTGTATTATGTACTACAGATGGTCAAAAAAATGTCAAGGGAAATCAGCCCCACTGAGACTGAGGTAAATCATTTCAAAGGCTCAGGGAAAAGTGGAAAGCATACCAGCACTCTACAATCTCTCATCTCTCAGAAACTCATTTTATAAATCCCCATGAACAACACAACAAGCTGTTTTAAATATAGTAACACAGAAGGGGAGGCTCTAAGTGGATTATCCATATAACATTTTTACAATGCTGAAAGGGAAAACAGAGCTCTTATAGGCCAATTAGATCAGCACTTTGCATGCATGACAGACTGATGTTTAACATTTGCAGCAATGAGGGATAGAAGCAGAAGCAAAATTGTCCTATAAATAAACCGCTGAACTTTAGCATGTGCCATATTAAGAAATTTTCAGTCTTCTTAACTCAGAAACTGTGTGTTTTGAATTATAATTATTTCTGTAGCCTTTGGAACAATTGTTGGCATCTTAAGTATAATCCATTTGTTCATTCAGCAAATATTATTAAGCAACTATCAAATGCCAAAAAACGTTATCAGAGACTGATATTCTAGAGACACGAATAGTCAAGAGCTTGTACTTCAAGAGCTCCCAGTCTGGTAGAAGCACCTGTAGGCTGGTGCGATTGTTCTCCGAGGTGGTGAGTCATGAGACTGTGCACAAGTACTGAACTTTGCAAGTGAATTACATATACTCCCTCTTTGCCCTATTTCATGGTGACCCCCATAGTATTTTATTCTTGTTCTGCGTTTCAAAGCATCATCTTAATTTAAAAGGGGTGCAAGGGGCTTCCCTGGTGGTACAGTGGTTGAGAATCTGCCTGTCAATGCAGGGGACACGGGTTCGAGCCCTGGTCTGGGAAGATCCCACATGCCGCGGAGCAACTAGGCCTGTGAGCCACAACTACTGAGCCTGCGCATCTGGAGCCTGTGCTCCGCAACAAGAGAGGCCACGATAGTAAGAGGCCCGTGCACGGCGATGTAGAGTGGTCCCTGCTTGCCGCAACTAGAGAAAGCCCTCGCACAGCAACAAAGACCCAACACAGCCAAAAATAAAAAAATAAAGGGTGCAAGGCCAACCACTGCAGCAGAAAACCACGAGTTCATTTAGGAGAATGTATCATTCCTATGACCACCATCCATCGTGTGCATTTAGAAGTTAGGCCACGGAGACTACTATCTCACACCAAATAGCTGAAGGAGTCATTTGTCAGTGGACATTTTGCTCTTAAAACTGGATATATTTTAAGAAATCACATTTGTCAATGGAGAATACCTAAGAAGCTAAATTAAAGAGAGTGAATTTAACAACTAAAATTCTATAAAGACCATTAAATTTACCTTAAAATATTGTTTCTGTCCATGCACATAGGAAGCTTCAAAGAAAGAGTAGTGAATATATTCAACCCAATTAAAATATTCCATTTCAAAGAAATTGTATCTGTCTTCTCCCTTAATTTTCACAACCAGATTAAAGTGAAACAGGCATTATTTTTTCCTCTAAATCTATGATCTTGCATCTCCAGTCCACCCTTGCTTCCTTGTTTTAATATAATTTTTTAAAAATTTATTTATTTTATTTATTTATTTTTGACTGCGTTGGGTCTTTGTTGCTGTGCGCGGGCTTTCTCTAGTTGTGGCGAGTGGGGACTACTCTTTTTTGTGGTGTGCGGCCTTCTCATTGCGGTGGCTTCTCTTGTTGTGGAGCATGGGCTCTAGGCACACTGGCTTCAGTAGTTGTGACTCGTTGGGCTCTAGAGCGCGGGGTCAGTAGTTGTGGTGCGTGGGCTTAGTTGCTTGGTGACATGTGGAATCTTCTTGGGCCAGGGATCGAACCCGTGTCTGCTGCACTGGCAGGTAGATTCTTGACCACTGCGCCACCAGGGAAGTCCCCAACCCTTGCTTCTTTTCTGTATACGAAGTGGTACCCTCCTTTTTCTAAGACTAATTCTCTCACCTGTGCCCTTATTACCACACCTTCTGCCAGAGTTCTCATCTCTGGGTGTTGTTGGGGCCCCACTCTGCATTAATTAAATCAGAATCTCTCAGAGTGGAGCCAGAATTTAAGTACTTTTAAAATATTTTGCAGGAGATTCCTATGTGCAGCCAGGATGAGCGCACTTTCTTGCCTTCTTGGAGATCTTACTCTATAGTTATCCAGTGTCTCTAATGTATGTCAGAAAAATTATCTAAAATTTGAAAATAAGGCCAAAAGCGTGGAAGGCACATTTCAATATCACATTGGAGCTAAGGCACATAAGGGTTGTCTTGGGAAATGTATTTAATTCACCTCATATGTTTACTAGAGATCTGAAGTCCAAAATCGGAGACTCAGAGAAGACACATGTTAATGTGTATATTTTTGTCCAAAAGAGTTGCAATTTCCGACCAATGGAACTGATGACTCCAGTGACTTATGGTGTGTAGGACATGATCAAGTTTTATATCTAATCTAGTAATCTTATCCTAACATATCTTTGTTAGATTGCCTATAACAATCTCAGCTTCTCAGATGCTATAGGAACAGGTCACAATATCACACTGCTTCCTTCATTAATTAATGAGTTATATAAAATCTTTGACTTTATATTTCCATTTGTCTGTTATGATTTTTGCCTTTTTGAAAATTATATTTTAAATATTTTAAACTTTTCCCCAGTTATTAGATTCCTGCTAAAGAACATTCCAAGATGCCAATGTTTATGTAATGTTAAAAATTTTTTCAAAAATTTTCTTTTCCTGGTTCCCTTTCAGGAGCTCATTATCTTCCTCCTCCTTTTTGAAAACCCTGGAAAGAACTGTCCACTGCTACTACCTCCACTTCATTACTTGTCACTTGCTCCTCAACACATCCCAATGCAGCTTCTGCTTCTACTGATTCACTGCACTGATCTTGCCATGTTGTCAATCTCATCTATATCCTCCTTGCTGCTGAAATCAATGGACATGTCTCAGTCTTTAATTCACTTAACACTCTAGGCTCCTTTCTCTCCTTGAAATCATCTCCTTCCCTTGATTTCTATGACACTGCACTCTCTGGATTTTTCTCCTGTTTCTTTGGTCATCTTTGTCTATTTCTTTCTTGCTCTGTCATAGTCCTCTTTTTTTTCTCTCTCTCTAATATTCTAATACCTAGAATATATGAACATATACATAAACATATATTCTAGGTAATCTCATCTTCATGATTTCTATCTATATATTTTAAACTCCCTATAGGTCTTGCAGATATCAGAAGAATAAAAAAGGAATGTTGTTCATCTCTCCACACATAATATGATAGCTCAGATGAAGAGGACTAATTCCTTGAAATGCACTAAATACCAAAACTTACCCAGGATAAAACATAATTTTCATAACCTCATAACTACTAAAGATATTGAATTTGTAATTTTAAAACTCCCCCAAAAGAAATATCCAAACACATAACATTTTCACTTCAGAACTGTACCAAATATTTTAAGAAGAATTAGGACAAATTGTATAGAATCTCTTCCAGAAAAAACGAAGAGGAGGGGACACCTCCCAATTAATTTTATGAAACTAGTATTACACTGATATCAAAACCAGACAAAGATAGGACCAAAACAAAATAAAACAAAACATAATGACTACAGAACAATATCTAAATATAGGTACAAAAATTCTTAATAAAATAGTAACAAGCAGAATTCATAATATATAAAAGAACTTTACACCTTGAATTATAGGGATGCAAGGCTGGTTTAATATTCTAAAATCAGTCCATAAAATCCACCACATTAATAGATGGAAGAAGAAAAATCTCAGGATCATAGGATTTAATGCAAGAAATTTTGACAAAATTAAGCACTAATTCATGATAAAAAAAAATCTCTGAAAAGTAGAAATAGAGGGAAACTTCCTCAACTTGACAAAAGCATCTACAAAAAACCTAGAGCTAACACGATACTTGACTGTTTCCCACTGAAACTGGGAACAAAGCAAGAATGTCCACTCTTACCAGTCTGATTCAGTATAGTACTGGAACTTATAGCCAGTGCAATAAGGCAACTAGAGGAAATAGAAGCATGTAGATTAGAAAGTAAGGATTAAAACTATTCCTATTTGGAGATGACATGATTGCCTGTGTAGATTATCTTGGGTAATTTAAAAAAACATCCTAGGATTAAAAAGTGAGTTGAGCAAAGTCTCAGAATACAAGATATACAAAAAATATTTAATTTCTTTGTACTAGCAGTGAATACTTGCACTTTGAAATTAAAAATACAATAAGATTTACAATTGTTCACAAATAAACTACATGTAAATAAAACATGTACAGGACTTAGATGCTAAAAACAACAAAACACTGATGAAAGAAATAAAAGAAGATCTAAGTAAAGGAAGAGGTATATATGTGGAAATCAAAGAAACTAGAATAGCTAAAACAATTTTGTAAAAAGAAAAAGTGGGAGGAAAAAATCAATCTGATTTTAAGAAGTATTGTACAGCTACAGTAATCAAGACTGTGATATTAGCAGATAAATGCATAGGTTTATGGATCAGAATATAGAACCTAAAAAAAGACCCATGCAAATATGCTCAACTGATTTTTGACAAATGTGCAAAAGCTATTCAATGGAGGAAGCATAGCTTTTTAGGCTTTTCAACAATTACTGGAGCAACTGGACATCCATAGGCAACAAAAACCAAATAATAAAAAAATCACAAGGGGCTTCCTTGGTGGCGCAGTGGTTGAGAGTCCGCCTGCCGATGCAGGGGACGCGGGTTCGTGCCCCTGTCCGGGAGGATACCACGTGCCGCGGAGCGGCTGGACCCGTGAGCCACGGCCGCTGAGCCTGCGCGTCCAGAGCCTGTGCTCCGCAACAGGAGAAGCCACAACAGTGAGAGGCCCGAGTACCGAAAAAAAAAAAAAATCACAAGGTAAACCTTACATCTTACACAAAATTAAATCAAAATGGAGCATGGGTTTAAATGCAAAATGTAAAACTGTAAAACTTCTAGGAAGTAAACATAGGGGAAATTATTCAGGATCTAGAGCTAGAAGAGTTTTAGACTTGATATCGAAATAATGATCCACAAAAGGAATATTGATAAATTAGACTACATCAATATTGAAAACTTTTGCTCAGCTAAGAACGTTGTTAAGAGGGTGAAAACACAAGCAACAAACGGGGAGAAAGTATTTGCAAGTCATATATATGTCAAGTGACTGGTATCTAGAATATATAAAGAACTCTCAAAACAGGAAAAATAACAAAACATAACAAAATTTAATTAGAAAATGGGTAAAAGTCATTAAGAGGCATTTCATTTCAGAAGCACATGAAAAGATGTTTAACTTCATTAGCCATCAGGGAAATGCAAACTAAAATTCAATAAGATAGCTAAAATAAACATAGGGACAACACCAAAAGGATGTGGATAAACTGGATCATTTATACATTATTGGTGGGGAGGTAAAATGGTATAGCCAATCTAGAAAACAGCTTGGCAATCTTCAGAAAAGCTATACATGAAACTATCACACAACCCAGCAGTTGAACTTTTCGGAATTTATCTTAGAAAACTTAAAATTCATGATCACACAAGAGCCTGTACATAAATGTTCATAACAGCTTTATTTGTAATAGCCCCAAACTGCAATCGACACATATCCTTCAAAGGGTGAATAAACAGACTGGTGCATCCATATCATGGAATACTTTTCAGCAATAAAAAAAAAACTATTTACACATAACAACTTAGATGAATCACCAGAAAATTAGGCTGAATGAAAAAAGCCAATGCTAGAAGGTTACAAACTGCATGATTCCATGTATAGGACATTCTTGAAATGACAAAATTATAGAAGTGGAGAACAGATCAGTGATAGCCAAGGATTGAGGAAGTGGTGGGACTGGAATGGAAGTGGATGTCACTGTGAAAGGGAATAGGAAAGATCTATGTAGTGATGGAAATACTCACTGTGAATATCCTGGTTGTGATACTGTGCTAGAGTTTTGCAAGATGTTACTATTGTGGAAAACTGGATAAAGTGTGCAGAGCATTTCTGTTATTTCTTACAACTGTGTGTAAATCTACAATCACCTCAAAATAAAGCTTGATTAAAAACACTAACTTACTAACTCATTTGGTAATTAATTAATCACAAGTAGATTTTGCTATTCACATATATTAATTCAACATTTAATTCAGAGATCAATTTAGCAGAAAAATTGTGTTGAGGAACTTTTTACTTTTAGTAAACATTTATATTGGATGATTTCATCATTTGGACTAGCAGCTCAAATGAGCTAAAAGGTATGTACAGAATAAGGATAATTGAATGTTATACACAGATATTGTGAGTGATCAAGAAAACAAACTGAGGGCTTCCCTGGTGGCACAGTGGTTGAGAATCCGCCTGCCGATGCAGGGGACACGGGTTCGTGCCCCAGTCCGGGAAGATCCCACATGCCGCAGAGCGGCTGGGCCTGTGAGCCACGGCCGCTGAGCCTGCGCATCCGGAACCTGTGCTCCGCAACGGGAGAGGCCACAACAGTGAGAGGCCCGCGCACCGCAAAAAAAAAAAAAAAAAAAAAAAAGAAAACAAACTGAAAGTAGCTTTGATGATATAAATCCATCATAACTATGGCTGTGGGTCAACTGATTTGAGTCATAAATATATCTAATGCTATTCTTGATGGCAAAAACTCAATTTTATGTGGGAAGAAATAAGTTAAGCAACACTAAAATAAAGCTATGAAAACACCATATTTACCCAGAGGTTACTTATTTGGCAACTACAACCATTAAGAATTCAGAAAGGCATGTAGAAACAAGTAAATATCTCTAAGAAGCCAAGAAATGTCACTAAGTTCACAAAATGAAGCACAAGCATTTGGCTCAGGTCATTACTCTTAATTTTCCTTCAGAAAAATTTCAAATAGCTTGGTTATTTGACGTTTTAAAAGTGGAAAATTAGAATCTGTGAGAGTATATAAATGTAAATTGAGACTATTTTGCAAGGATAGTGGCTATCTGGGGGGAAGGAATCAAATTATTATGCAGGGTTGGTGAAAGAGTGAAGGGGAATTTTTAATTTTTATTCTATACACACTGATATTTTTGAACATTTTACCAGCATGCATTTCTTTATTTACTACTTTTACAAGGAATAAAATGGAAAATAAAAATAAGACATGAAAAACACTCAGATAAATTCTATTGCAAGAAGTAAGATAATTATTCCAATCAAGTAAAAATACAAAAATCCTTCATGAGAAAAACCAAGAGAATAGAAGACAGTAATTTCTTGTTAAGGAGAATTAATCACAGAAGAACGTTAGCTCCTATCAACTGGACTTTGTGAGTGAACACTTTGTGAGAAAAATTCTAAAGGAGCCCTAACAATAACTATAACATGCAAGGCTTTACTAAGAGAGTCAGCTGATTCCTTTTTCTGACGGGGGGGAATACAGATTAGGGCAGAAAAAACAATCACTGGTGCTGGTAATAATGCAATAATAGCGTCTAGTGATAAGAGTAGCTACATTTAAAATCAGCTGTAGTTTGACCTTGGCACTTTACTACTTTTTTTCTATAAAGTGAAGTCATAAGAATGAGTTTTCACAAAGCTGGGCAAGGACATAACTAGTGTTTGACTCCATTTAGCTAAAGTGTTTTCTGACAAATGAATTTCTGTATTTCCTTAGGTATAACTACTTTATGAAAGGTTTCTGTAGAACCTAAAATATAAAGAGTAATCTGTTTTTCTACTCTGTAATAACATCTTGGTCAAATAACAGCTTTCCTGTAGCCTAGAGCATTGCTGTAATATTGGCTAAGTCTTGTTTGCTGATTTTGGGCAACATAAATTCCTGGTAGCAATGGTGACTTCCTAAATATCGAGATTTGTTGGAAAAGCCTGTTTGGGTAAGAAAGAAAGATTTTACTGTGCAAACCCAGAAGAGGCCAATCTCAAAAAGCAACAAAAAAGCGGGGTGGGGGCTGGCGGGGGGAGAATGCTAAAGCCAGTTTTATCTGTGATAGACCATTATCCTTTTCAAATATCATAGCTGATGATTTTCAATTTGGAAAAGAAAAAAGCCAATTCTCTAAGAAATGTACCAAAATAGGACACGATTCTTTCTTTGAAAGTAATAATAATAAAAAGTTAATCTGGTAGATTGCAGTAGGCAAACTCCAAAGGGTTTTTATTCTTTGTTATTTACAGCAATTCATCTTTTGTCTGACAGGCCAGTTGTAGAAAGATTATATGGTAATAAAATGCCCCAAGAGATAAAGAATAAGACTTGAATGTCAAAGGGAAAACTTTTTAATTTGGACACCAAATAGTGGTAGAACAAAAAATTCACTACCAACAGAGTCTGCTATATATCGTAGAGAAATAGGAAATTTGGTGAATAAATGTGACACAAAACTGATAAGACCACATTACAATGCAGAGGAGGTGAGCAATGAAAACTGTGTTGATGGTCTCTTCAGCTTTCTGATCCTTCTGAAGATAGTATTTTTATGGAGATTAAAGGAGAGCATATATTACGATCTTTATTATGTCTAAAAACAATGATATTGTCACCATGTTAAATGCTAGATTTACAACAAAACTTTTCCTAGAAATAAATCTACGTTAATGATAGAGTAAGTGTAGTTTTCACAGAGCATGTTTTCAAGCTTTAACTATAATTCTTAGCTGTCTTGAAGCTAATTGCTTCTCTACATTGTTTATTTTTATGTTAAGTTGTTTATATGAATGTCAATATTCATACTTCTGCAGTTATTTTTGACAGAAAGTGGTCGATAAATGGCCATGTTAATGTATATAAAGGCGGTCATTGAGAATGGATGAGCTTTCAAAGCTACATCCCAAAGAATTCCTTTGCTTTAGGATTCTGATTATTTCATCCTAGCACCTATACTTCTCAATGCCCCTCCAGGTCTCTGATTCGGACAGCTGTTTCCATGATCTCTAGATTTCTCCCTATTAATTGGTGTCCAAGCTGATCTAAGTCAAGCAGTTATTATCAGGGTTCAACAGTTCTGTAGGGGTAACCACTTACTGTAGGGGTAACCTACATAGGCAAATAAACCCTTCAGCTGAGACCACTAATCTACACTAGGGCAACCTGGACACAGAGTATGAAATTCATATTGGACAGATAAATGCTCATTTCTAACTTTCAGAAATGTTGATACCACCCCCTCTACTCATTGTGTCCTGGAAGGACAATGACTACCCTACTCCCCACCTTCTTCCTCAACAATAACTCAAGTTTAATAGGCAGCACAGGAGGTTAAGGAGGTTTAATAAATGGCTCTTGGATGAATGAATGAATGAATGAATGCATTATATCCTATATAATCTTATTTTGAGAAATCTTGAATTGTGTCATTTTATTAACTTTTTAAAATTGAAACTACCTGAAGCATTTCATAAGAATTTTGAGTGGTACACAAGAGTGTATGAGTAAAAAGTAAGTCTCCCTTCCACCAGGGAACTCAGAAACTACTCCTATATATTTTTCCACTCATAATCAATGCATATCAAAATATATATGTACATATTCAGACAATTTCACCATTTTTTATAAATGAGATTATACTCTACACACAGTCCTATACCTTCATTTTTATTTAGTAATAAATCTTGTAAATTATTTATATCATCACATATAGACCTTCATTCCTTTTCACAACTAGATAGTATTCCAATGTATGAAATATATTAATAGTTTTTTAATTGTACTTGTAGAATTAGAATACATGGAAGGTAAGGTAAATCTCAGTTTTGCAAAATTATAAACTCAAAGTGTTCATTAGGTTTTTTCTTAGTCTTCAAGTGACCTTGAGCATCTGGGTAAAGATATTAGAGAAAAAGAATAAACAACAACAGTAAAAACAAATGAAAAGTAGGACAAAAGGATCCTTTTATATTTGAACCTCTAAGAAATAAATATCTGCTTTATCTTCTCCATAACTTATTTTTCTGGCAAGAAATGAGGAGATGCATTAAAACATGACTCTACCCAGAGCTTGGGAACAGGGAATTAATAACGATGGAAGGATGAAGGCTAGAGATAGAGGACTGAAGATCAAAGTAGCACACACAGACCTGACAAGAGGCAGCTCTTTGATTTCATGTCAACCACTATTTCCTGAGTGACTACTATAGGCAAGACGCTTACTTGCTTTTAATCTAGAAAGACAAATGACAATTCAGCACAACATATGTTCAGTCCCAGGTGAGTGATTATAGATTATAATTGCTAAAAGAGCCTGCTGAAAATATTAACACAGCATGTAGCTTCCTTCTTAGGCCAAGGGGAAGTACAGCAGTATTTAGTGGTCTGCCTCTATGGGGGAGAATTTGGTGCTGCTAAATGGGAGATTATCTCCTCAGGATAATAATCTAGATGGGCTAATATGTCACATGTGGTTCAATAATTTCCAAGCAACTGTTACATTATTTATTATTCATATAAATCCTGAGCTTTAGAGATTTTATGCACTTTGATAAAATAATATATTTGAAAAAATTCTAAAGAAGTAAACAGTTCTCAAAGAACTTTTTACTAATTAATCATCCCAGCCATAACCAGAAGTCCTTGTACAATATTTCATAAATATTATACCTATTATATATGTTTGTAAACACCAGTATCATGTCTGATTTTTCACTGTTTTCTCCTATTTGATATGGTATAGTGGGAAAAATATCGTTTGGGGGGTCAGACAAGCCTGTGCTCATATCTCAATTCAACTATTCACTAGTTGAGTCATTTCTATGAAGTTTTTCCTGGTCCCAGTTATTGGTGTGATTGTGGGGGCTTCCCTGGTGGTGCGGTGGTTAAGAATCCACCTGCCAATGCAGGGGACACGGGTTCCAGCCCTGGTCCAGGAAGATCCCACATGCCACCGAGCAACTAAGCCCATGTGCCACAATTACTGAGCCTGTGCTCTAGA
>NW_020185336.1:52957-83618 GCF_003031525.2 Neophocaena asiaeorientalis asiaeorientalis
AAAAAAATATATAAAACAAAAATATGCATTGATCTGTATCTATCAAACATATATATTTTATATTATTAAATCATTTGTTTAATATTTTATTAATACTATTTAATATATTAATTTTATTATACTAATTAATATAGCTACTTATATATGTTACATTATTATTTCCAAAACTTTAAATCAAAAATTTCTGGTACATATTAAAGCTGGGATACTAAAGAATAAGAAAACAATTTTCACTTTTACAACTATTTGCACAAGTATGTTTTGCTTTAACATCCATTGTAAAATCATGTTATTATAAGAGATTAATGAAGCATTTAGTTCTGGTTACTTTTCTAGGCACTATATACACCAATAGATTTTTTTTTTTTAATTTGGTTATAGTCTACTTATACTCCAATTAAAGTTCACTCTTCTTCAGTATTGGGTCTTCCCTTTCTAGATCAGTACCTGGCTCGTAATTTGCTTAAATCTCCCTCTACGACTCACATATAATCATCAATTTCTACCATTAACTACCATTCTTAAAGCCAATCCTTGGATCAACCACAGTGGAGCCACGGCATTGCATTTTTAATTGTATAATCTGTACCTGATGTAATCAAGAAGTCCAAAAGGTTACTAAAGATAATAGGTAAGAATTATTATATTTGCCAAGAAATGCTGCCTGGTTGGGAATATTTTTTAGATTCAACATGGAAACTAAATTTAGAATCCAGGGACAGATCACAGTAAACTGCAATGCCACATGGAAAAAAAATACCTTTCCTCTAAAAATATGTTAATTTGTGGGATATCTTTTATTAAATATTTTGGTTTTGGTGTTAATATTGTTCAGTTCTGTGCAATTAAGATCAGAACATGCTTGAGATATGAAAGTGCAATTGATAAGGTCTTTCTTCTTCAAGCATGAAAATATCACTTGCAGATGGAGAGACTGAGAAAACTTAACTATTTTTATTGAAATACATGATATTAAAAAAGTAAGCATCAAAATATTATGGGATATGAACTGTATGGTACTCAAAGGCAAAGAATGTAGAAAGTGAATTAATGAAGAATTTCATGTAGAATGGGCTATGACAGAGATGTACCAATCCAGAAGTTACTTCCAATAATGGTAGGCTAGGTAATTTGGTTCAATCTTCCAAACAATAGCAATTAGCTGAAAGCTGGACAAAATATTTAACAGTTGTATGAAGGCATTGGAATGCATTAAAAGTAGTGTAGATTTATAGAGCCAAGATCCAGGAGAAGAAGGGAACCCCAAAAGGTGAGCCTCACCTTTGGGGCTGCTTTTCTCCTAGAGTTAGGATACCATAAAATGTGAGAGAAACTAAGAGGTTGAGCAGGGCTGTTGACAAAACGTGGAGGTTTGAGTGACAAATAATTAGAGTTTGGAGCCCCTAAGGAAGGATTATCTACTAAATGTCCTGAACTTTGAGATTGAACCCTGAGGTACTACAAACTAAAAGGAAGGATGAACTGACAATTGACTAGCACTGAAAAGGAAGGAGACCCAGTTTCAAATGACCTTAGTCCCTTGACTGGGATATGATGATTTGAATGTCGAATACTCATAGTATCCTGCCAGATGTAATTATTAATTCCTACACATTTTCATACGCAATGTCTAAACTAATTCACAAGTAGCCAGGAACATAAGAATACAAACCCACAGGACCAAAAAAGTGACAGACAATAAAAACAATAGAAAACTCAGAGTTATCAGATACAGAATTTAAACTATGGTTAATACATTCAAGGAAACAAAAAGACAAGTTTAAGAATTTCAGGAGAGAACAAGATATGTTTAAAAAGAGCCTAATGGAAATTCTAGAAAAAGGAAAATACAGTGCCTAAAATTAAGAATATAATATGGTTTGAATTCTATTAGACACGATTGAAGAGGGAATTAGTGGACAAGTCAGAAAAAACGTACAAACTGAAATACAGACAAAAGTTAGTTTGCAAAATACAGATGGGGCATAAGAGACATAAGGGATACTGTGAAAAGGTCTCTTATATGTATAATTAGAGTCTTCAAAGGGAATGGGAGAGGCAACATGATGCAAGCAAAGTTTAAAGAGATTAATTGACTGAAAATCTCCGAAGACTGATAAAGGCACCAAATCACAGGTACAAATATTTCCACAAAGCAAAGAATTATAGATAAGCAAAATGACAATCCTTAGAGTGTCATCATAGAAAAACGACTGAAAGTTAAAAACAAAGAAAGACCATTCTAGATCATATTCCAAGAACAACAATAAGACTGTCAGTTAACTTCTCATCGGAAACCGTGTCAGTCAACCAGCAATGGAATCATATCTAGCATTACAGTTATTTCATTTTAGCATACTGAATGTACCATGCCTTATCCAAGCGAAACATACTTCCAATATGAAAGTGAAATAAATATATTTCAAACAAATATAAATAGAGAGTATATATTACCACCAGCCACAGATCAAACAAAATACCCTAAAGTGTTTTTCAGATGGATGGCCAGTGATCCCTGAGAGAAGGTCGGAGATTCAGGAAGCAATATTTGAAAAGATATTTGAGTGATATTAACTGCTTAAAAAATAATGTCTTATAGAGCTTAAATGTAGAAAAAGTTCATATCACAATAACATATCAATTGTGAATGGAGCAAATGGAGTTAAGGTGTTCTAAAATTTTGCATTGTCTAAGAAGAGGTAACACTACTAATTTATATCAGGTTTTGATAAGAATGCATGTTTTAATCTACAGAATTATTCTCAAAGTGTGGTGTACTGGTCTAAGGGGTTCCTAAGACCTTTTATTGGGTCCATGAAGACAGTTTTATTTTCATAATAAGATGTTATTTGCTGTTTTCACTGAGTTGGCATTTTATCTGTTTGTGCAGAAGACATGATGAGTAAAACTTCTAGATTCTTAGCCCAAATTAAGGTAGTGGCACCAAACTCTACTAGTTGTCATTGTACTCTTCTGTGCTAGGGGTCAGTAATTTTTTTTTTCTGTAAAGGTCCAGACAGGAAATGTTTTAGACTTTGTAGGCCATACAGTCTCTGCCTCAATTACTAAACTCTGCAGTTTAAAAGCAAAAACATATGTAGACAATATATAAATAAATGGGTATGGCTGTAGTCCAGTAAAATGTTATTTTAAGAAAAGTACTTATGAGTTATGTTTGATCTATGGGCTGTAGTTTGCTGACCTATGTTCTATGACTCACATTTGCAGTAAAAACAAGTCATACACTCACACACACACACACACACACACACACACAGGTTTACTTAAGAATGCCCTTGCTGGAGCAGTAGGAATTATTGATTTGATTAAAGCTTGACTCTTGAGTACACATCTATTCTTTGTGACATGATGGGTAGTAAGCATAAAGCATATTGTCTGCATGCTGAAGTATGATGATTATCTTAAGGAAATGCACTTACATGATTGTATCATCTATGTGCTGAACTAATTGCTTCCTCATGGAATACCATTGCTACTTGAAAGAACAATGAACAGATGAACTATAGTTATTTAGATTTTGAAATTTGGTAGACCAGCCAATGAGATGTGAAGGGAACTCTTATAAGGAGTTTTGGGAAAAAGTTGTCTTTGCTATCAAAAAAGACAGCTTAATAGTTGCTTCTCCTCCACTGGGCATTATCCTTCCTGCATGTGATGCCCAGAGCTGTGACAACCATCTCACAAGGTAGAAGGCAGCTTACCTGAGGACAAAGCCAACAGCATCTTAAGTGACATACCGCTGGTATAATGAGTTGACAGGATTGCAATACAAGGGTTACTACTCCACTTTTGTCAGGTCATTAATTTATCCATTTATTTACCAAACATTTATTGAATGCTAATTATATGCCAAGTACATGGGAAAATAGCAGAGTCCCTCATCTCCTAGAAGTTAAATTCTAATAGGGAAGACAGAGAATGAACTCGTAATTAGATGTGTGAGGAGAATTCAGAGTGCTATGGAAATGTGACCTGTCTGGGGTGCAATGAATGCTTTTCTGAGAGAATGTAAAGTATAAGCCAAACCTGAAGAATGAGTAAAAGTTGGCTAGGATAAAGGATAGAGGGAAGAGTTTCCACTTAAAGTACAAGACAGCAGGGAACACATGATAGGAACTTAAGGGAAGTCAGTATGCCTGGAGCACAAAGAACAAGATGTGGCAGTCATGGAGGGTGGAGAAGTGACTGGTCACGCTACAATCTTAGAATGTTATGGACCACATTAGAGATTTTAAACTATCTTAAAAAATATGCCAATTTACTGAGACTTTAATTCTGGGCCTTTGCATACTCAAATTAGCATTTTTAAAAGATCATTCTGGCTATAATGTGGAGAATGGATTAGATTGGGCCTGAATTGAAAGCCAGGACCTCAGTGAAGAGGCACACAGCAGTGGAGGAAAGAGAAGCCACAGTCAGTGGGGCAGTGGCAGTGGTGTTAAGACAGGGAAATGTAACCTAGTCCAAGGTGCAATGAATGTGAGAATGTGAGGCTTCAGCAGACACTTGAAGGATGATTAAGAGTTGCCTAGGATAAAGGATAGAGTGAATTTTTGATAGATTTGCTTTTGGGGGGTTGGGGCAGGGAGGGAGCATATGTAAAATGTTATAGAACAAGTCCCAGAGCAAAATTTCTATACTTTTCATCTAATTTTATAATATGTTTGGTACGTTCATACATTCCAGATTTTGCCTGTCTATACTTCCTATTCTTTCCAAAAGAAAAGTTTTAAGATCCGTATTGCCAGAAATGTAATAGTACCCGATGAAATATTTTCAGAGGACACGTGATTTACAAACATATAACTTTTTATGGGATTAAATTTGATTGATTAAAGTACATGGTTAAATTGGCGTAATCTCCACTCCTCCTAGCTACCTATGCTTTCTCACGTAAGGTACCAAAATTGATATCCCTTGAGTATTTTTAAGACATTTAAAGGAAGTAATATATTAAAGCAGGCTATACGTTTTTTGTGTGCTTATTTCTGTTAATTCTTCAATAGCTTTATTCCAACCATAAGTTAAAAGACCTATGTTTAAATAATTTCTGGCTTCTGACCCAGTAATTAGAGATTCTTATTTTATTCATCATAGATAAATAACAAAAAATAACACTCAGATTCTCAGAAACTGAAAATACTTTGTGCATGAAGAGTCTCCAATTCATCATATGACGATTTTAACAACAGAAGACTATTTCTTACTGAAAGTTACAATTTAATATATACTTTGATTCCTTTTAACTGCAAGAATGAAGCTTCTTCAGGTTCTCTCTGAAGTTATAATAGTACTAAGGGATCTAAGTTATATATAGCTATTTCATTTAGAAATTTAAATTTGCCCTTGTGTAAATTTAAAAGTAGATTCAAAACAAATCTTACATTATTTCTTGGTTAAGTCACTTCATTTTCTTTTATAAAAAAGTAATTAAATTGAATATTATATACTCAGATCAGAAAGTTATGGCATATTTTTGTCTTAAAACCTTCAAAATGTTCACATCTAATATTCTGGAAATTATTAAATATTTCCTTAATACAATCTTAAATGTTACATTTATTAAAATGTTATATAAATTGGGGTTAAATAAAAAATTATGAACATGGAGATGGCTACATTTCTCTCCAGAAATGGTTCTTTCATGTAGGGAAGTGTTCCATTGGAATCCTAACTTAGACTGAGAAATTATCTTATTCCAGGACTCCAAAGTATAAACTAATATTCATACAGTAAACTCGTTCATGAGTTAATTCATTTAGTCAAAAATACATATTTGTTTTTCAACTCCTCAAATGAGATTGGGATATTTCCACTTTCCTTCCTTCCATCTCTTTTCTCTACTCAATCCTCAGGGGGTGAGAGGTATTGACTTAACTTCTGGGTCATCTTTACCATAATAAGATTCTTCCTCTTCAGGGTTCTACTTTATTATGCATGTTATCCCATTGGGGTCTTGCCCTTAATACCCTATTGGCATTAATTTCTACTCCCTTTCCTTGGGAGTCTATCACCATATCAGTTAGTCTAACAATTTCAGTAAGTGCCCTTTGGGCCAATGCATCTTAAGTGTCCTGTTTTACCTTTCTGGGATTTTGCTTTCTCTGAGGATTATTTATTCTGAAAGTCCTTGCTATATAGTCAGTTCCTCAAAGCTTTCACAGGACCATTACTTTTGTCTCCCCACATCTTTATTTCAGAGCTGGTCTAAATAACCGATATCACCATTACAGCAAAGAGCACCATAGCCATTTTTTTTTTTCATGCTATACCACTTTGGTCCAAGCCACCATTATATCTTATCTGGATTGTTGCAGTACTTCCTAACTGGTCACTGTTTTTATTGCCATTGGACACCAACAGGTATTTTCCACAGGACAGCCAAAATAATTCTGCAAAAACTTAACGCTAATTATGTTACTTATTTGCTCAAAACTTTCTATACCGTCTCATCTTACTGTGGGTAACAGCCAGACCCTAACAGCTTCATATAGGTCTTTTCTGTGACACTCCAGGTATGCTCTTGCCTTCAGACTTTAGTACTTTATGTGTGCATGGCTGACCCACTGTTTCCCCGGGTATTTTTATGGCTTACTCCTTCATGGCTTTCAGATATTTACTCAGATGTATTTCAGTGACTTTCCTGGGTCACACCACTTAAAATCACAATCCTCTTTCCTTCTTCGCTATTCCTATGTCCTTATCATTCATTACTCTATCTCTGTAGCACTTAGGGCATGCTGTGTAGGTATTTATTTATTTTGTGTCTCCACACCTAAAATCAGCTGTTAAATGGAGGGAATTTTGCCTTTTCTAAAACTCCTTCATCTTAAGTCTAGACTAACACCTGCCACAAACTATGTTCTCAACAATTATCTGTTGAATAAATGATTCAATATAGGCACCAAGGAAGAATTAGTGTAATATTAGAGAAGCAAACCATTAAAATACCTGTACTACCAGCTTTGGAATGTCATTTGACAAAGTTCATCTAACTACACCATTTATACTCTCACAAAGGTTTTCCTTCATTGAATAATTGTTTTTCCCCCAAATAATTTAGAAAAACAGAGCAAAAACAAATAAATAAATAATCACAGTAGTGTTACCTTAAAATGGAAAAATATTTTCTTAGCTCTCATGTTCCCTGCAAAGTGAGTATACATTCAATGCTTATGGACACAGTGAATCTTCCACTTCAAAAATAATTTTCACACCTTAAACATGTAATCAATTCATCTGGACCAGTCAACCTGAAGTCTAACAAATATGGCTAAAAGGCAAGAAAGAATATTTCTAAAGCTTATTAACTGTAATTAAGGTAGAAGATACCATCCTTGTTTTCCTTTAATAAAATCTCTTCTCTCTCCAGTCTATATTCATTTTTCTGCATGTTAGCTGTCTGGCTTTTTTTTTCTTGACTCATTTTGCTAGTTAATTTCCTTCTCTTCGATGTGTTTTCTCTTGCATATAATAGACAATGTTTTCTGAACATTTATCATGTCCTTTATAACAGTTTATTCACCTACCTCCATTGTGTTATTTTAACTTCAACGGTAACTGAAAGCCTTCCTGCTTGAGGTGTCAGCATTAAAATAAAAGATTGAGTATACTCGAAGGCAGAAATTGCCTGGGTGCCATATAAATCCCTTCTAAATTTCTTTGGAAATGTTACCTTAACTTTCACTTATGATTTGAACACCTAATAATTTAAGATCATTTACAGAAAATGATCCAGAAAAATATAAGCTAGGCAAGTGAGCCACCATTTTCTATCATAATTAGTAAACATCTGTTGCCACTCTCATGATACCACCCTCTGCATTTTATGAAGGTTGTATTCTAGGGACCCATTCTCCTTTCAGAGAGAACTCAATAAAGAACTGCTTATTCTGCAGGATTTGTGAAGTGAATACTCACCAGTCCTTGTTGAAAGACATATCTTAGTAAAAGAGATGAGACTAAACTCTCTGTTAAAATATTGGTCCTGGATATAAATGAGGTTTAAAAAAATGGACAGAGAAAATAAAACCCAGAGACACTAAGAAGCAAAACCTATAACAGTTTGATAAAACTGTCCCTTGCTAAGAAATGATGACGATACCTTGAAGGAGAAGCTGTGAAACTGTTAGAAATGATGTGTGCCTCAAATTTGAGTGAATTATTCCAGATGTGGGGGAGAAAGGGCTAGGTTGTAAAAAAACAAATATATCCCCAAATCTTTCTTGGATATTGTTTGCCCAGGTTGAAAGGTCTACTCAATAGGCAATCGTTTTTTAATGCCACATTTCTAAACACCCCTTCCTTCTCTCCTTTCTTTCCTTCCTTCCTTCCCACCTCCATTCTACGTTCTGGCCCTTCCTACTTTTAGGACAAAAAAAAAAAAAGATACAATACCACTGGGGACCAGACAGTGTTCTAGGTACTATGGATACAAAAAAGATTGACAGGATTTATAGTGAATAATAGACACCCACACACACAAACACAAAAACACTGTAGATGTTAAAGCTGGGAGCAAATATGAAGATAATTCATCTAATCCCCATTTTATAGCTGATGATTTGGGCATTTTACAATTAGTTGTCTAAGACCACTCCTTTAATTAAATGGTGAAAATGTGGTACTAGAATCTAGGACTTCTGATGCCTGGTCTAATTCATTTTCTCCTAAAGCATGCTGACTTTCAGTGAGAACAAAGCTTTTAGCTAAATAGCCAAATGAAAGTTTAAAGTGAAGAAAAGATTTTAAAAAATGTTAAGCTGAACTATACTATTAAAAACTTAAACTTGCTTTGACATTCAAAGATGAAGTTCTAAATCTAAGATATTTACTGTTTAAGCTTTTATTTTTATTTTTTTCCTGTTTATTATAAAGGTCATTATTTAGTTTTAGAAACAGGAAATGGAAAACTGGCCCCTCTAGTTAGGGACATGTATACATCGAAGTATTCCATATTTATGAGAATAAAGAGCTTTTGACTGATACATTCAAATAAATTCTTTTCTAAATTTAATTTATCTATTTGTTCCTTACTCAAACCTTTAATTTCACAGGTTTAGACAGGTAGACATTTGCTACAAAAGAAGAACTGAATGACAATGAAGCACTAAATAATGAATGAGATGACACTGATATCTGGTTGCCAGGACTTGAAAGCTTAAGATAAAGATTGAAATAAAGTTAAGTGACAGATCTTGTAAAGTAGGTGAAAGGACACAGCATGTTATTGGATGTACCAATAACCTACTGTAGAATTCTCTTACAGAACAGGAACATGTGTCCGACACAAATAAAAGTTTATTTGTTTAATAATTTTTTCACTATTTAATAAAAGGTAAAATAAATAATTGTTATTTACATTACAAATGGATTTGTTTGATTTTAAAAAGAAACAATTTTTGAAATAATAATTCAAATCTGGGAGGTCTAATTAACGATCATTTGATGTGTTTAAAATGAATTGTTGTGATGGTCTTCAATTCATCTTTAAAATCATTATTTTGGCCTACTGAATGAATCATGGTTTTTTGAAGTTTTTCTTTTATCTTTTTACTTTTTGTTAACCAATATAATAAGTCTAAACTGGAAAATGCAGAATGCTTCAAAGAATTCTTATTTAAAACTATGCTATGGGGCTTCCCTGGTGGCGCAGTGGTTGAGAGTCTGCCTGCCGATGCAGGGGATGCGGGTTCGTGCCCCGGTCCGGGAGGATCCCACATGCCGCGGAGCGGCTGGGCCCGTGAGCCATGGCCGCTGGGCCTGCGCGTTTGGAGCCTGTGCTCCGCAACGAGAGAGGCCACAACAGTGAGAGGCCCATATACTGTAAAATAAACAAAAACAAAAAACTATGCTATGAAATGTAAATACCATTTATGCAGAGTATGTGCCCCTTGATGTGGTATGATTTAGGAGGCTAGGGAAGCCTCTCTTGAATCCTCAAATATTTCCTATCTGCTTTGTAGGATGGAAAAATTTAGATTGTTTTTATATAAGTGTCTTATATAAGCAATGATGTTCACAATGTAAATATTGATTGGAAAAGTGACCTAATAATAACTCGGTTAGTGTATAAGTCATTGTTAAATACTCATCTGAGGGAAGCTTTTGATTTGGGAGAACATACCTTTCAAATGAAGTATTTTTGAGTGCCTGTCACTCTGATTGGGCTGAGGATATAGAGTAGTATATAATTAGTCTATGTGTGCTGAATAATGACATAGGTATCGTCATATTAAAGAAATGTAATCAGTGCTATGACAAAGGAAATCAGAGTACCAGATGACCCTAGAACAAAGGGATCTGACCTAACGTGAAGAGCGAAGGTCACCTTATCATGTGAAGAAAAAGTACAGTGTACCAGGCAGAAAGGGCAATCCAGTCAGGGATTACATATTTACTGATTTACTATTGTCAGTTTTTTTGCCTGATGTTATACAAAACATATGATATACAAATCACTATTTTCTATATACATTTTCCCACAAAATCACCTATGCATAAAACAGTCTCCGAGAGGTAAAATGTTAGTTTCTATCAACAGGATATATGTATGTGTGTATGTATGCATACATGCACACACACATAGAGATACTCATACCATACATATATGCACACACACCTATATACATATACCTATATACGTGTATATATAGGTATTTATATTGTTTTCATATCTAGATATATCCATATTCTATATTTTAAAAATATTTACCCCATTGTGCTGCTATATTAAGTGAGCGTTATTTTATGCACTGTGTTCCATTCATGGCATATGATAGTTCACGGCTAAGCTCCTGTTAATTATTTCTGAGCATAATGCCTCAAAACTATTTATGAGCAAAGTCTCTCACCAAATGTGGTGTTAATAGTGGCTGAATGTGTTCCTCACCTAGGCTCCTGATTCTTCACTCAGGAACCTATGCCCACTGGGAGTGGCTGATGCTTCATTATCTCCCTGGAGATGCCAAGCCTATCAGACACTGACACCAGCCATGTGCTACATTCTCAGGAGCTGCCTCTATATGAAGGCTGGCTACCTTCCAGAAGAAATGGGGTTAATAACACTCTGTCCTTTTCTTATTTCTCATGGTTTACTTTGTGCTGCCTTACACAGTTTAATAGTTATTCTCATTTTTTCTTAGAGGTTAAGTCGGTGAGGATATGGGCCAGGAGCTGAATATGGGTGGCACCCCCTACCCTATATTCAGAATTCCCTTTCCCTTCACAAATGATGGCTTTAACATGAGACCAAGCTTCTCTTATCAGTTTGTTCCCATAAGATATTTTAGTTCCTAAGCAAATAAACTTCTGAAGAGTCCTCTCCAGTTCCCCAGGCATGCTTGCTCAGATATGTTAGAACCACAGCAGTGAATTATTATATTTGTGACATATAATAATGGACATTTTTGGGAGTAGAGATATTTTCAGGAAAAATGTTTCAATTTTATTAATTCATGAAATTTTCTAGGTAAAATGGTGCCATTAATATCAGTTTTTTAGTAAAAATTAATTTATATTCTATTAACCCAATTCAGCTCAACATTTTAATTCACACATGTTCATGCTATATTATTTTACTGTGATTCCTTCTATAATAAATCATTATTGGTGACTTTCCATGTCTTGGGAGAGAGTTAATAGCTCATATGTGAACTGTACAGGTTTTGGAATTCAGACAAAATTTGGTAAAACCCTCATCCTGGCACTTACCAAACTTAATGTTTGGTCTTGGGAAAACTATTTAATTATTCCAAGCCTCAATTACAAAATGAGGGTTATATAGGTACCCACCTCATGATGTTGTTGTGAATTTTAAAGGAGATATAATCTGGACAAATGCTTAGTACAGGGATGCCAACATAATAAACTTCTAAGAAGCAATAGTTGTTGCCATTACGTATTGTTGTTTCTTTAAGGTATTTTTTTCCTTCTGAATCAATTTAAGAAAAGGGCATCAAGATGAACTTGTTCTTTAAAGGAAAATGCTAAAATCATGGTATGGATAAAACAACTTTCTGTGAACCTAGTTTGCTCCAACTTAAATCTTTAAAAGTCTTAATGGAAGACTTTCTACCAGCAGACATATAGTCTGTCCCTATAATAAAAACTCATACAGGGAAAGAATAGATAAAAGTGTTGATAAGAAAAGCTATTTTTATTAGCTGATAAGAAATAGGCATCTGGGGTCCTATGGACATTTTAAAGAACAATGTATCTGAATTTAAATTCTGAACTATATTTAGTCATTAAATTCAGAATATGTCAAAGATAAAGATTTCAATCTCACTAGTCTATTCAGTTACTAAAACTCATTTAGATATTGTATCTTCTGTTTATCTGGTTCTGTATGGCTAACCCGAAGGTCACTGAGCTCAAAATATGATGCTTTCACCAGGAAAAACCCTAGCTAATAAAAGACTTATCTGGAACTGAACTTTCCTAGATTAGGGGGTCATAGAAAGAAACAGCAAAGCATGTCAAAACACTAAATAAAGGCTACTCAAATAAGATAATCAAGTATTTATTGAGTTCCTGCTCTGTGTATAGCTCTGAACTATGAGACATCAGAAAATCCAAATACAAGCAAGACTCAGTCTCTAAGTTCAAGGAGCATGTCACTGTGGAGAAGAGTTAAGTAGATATGCCTTCTACAACCAGAGATTCAGAGTGGTTAGATTAAGAAACTCCAATGAGTAATGTTGAGAGACTATTTGGAGCACTCGGCAAGTTAGAACTGAAACATGTACACTCAGGCATGTGGCTGAGACATGATTGGAACAAAGATTGAGTTCAGACTGTGAAAGGCTAAGCTGATGATTTTTTTGCTTAAATATTAAACCATCTTAAAGAACTCTGCTTGAGTGGGATAGGGTAGCTCATGGCGGGGTAGCACTCCTTCCTAGAAAAACTAGGAAAGCCAAATAGAATACAGAAACCATCTGTTTGAAGGAGATGGAGAATTACAGAAGCCAATGAGAAACAGAAAAGCTAACACGAAAAAGAGGGAAACAACCTAGAGAAGTGAGCTGACCTTTGCTAGCTTATCCTGGGGAAATGTGCCAATTCTGGGCATGGGCAGGGAACTGAGAATCCAGACCAAACTTGCTGGGAATGCCAGTGGTGGGGACAGCCACTGTGGGGTAGAGGGCCACTATGGACAGAAGAGGCTTGGGGGGTTTCCAGCACAGGGCCAGTTTCTCCTCAGGATATTTTCCAAATACTGTGAATACCTGGGCTGGGAGACTAAAAATCTGAGCAGAAAGCCTCTGGACAGCAGAGTAGAAATGTTGGAATTCTGACAAGACAGTGAGTAAAGTGTAGGACACACAAGAAGGAGGGATCTGCAGATTACACCACCATGCTCTTGATTAAAAATGCTGGAGGGCCATGGGTATAGCAGAGATACACAGAACATTATCAGACTTCTACCCAGTTTCAAGTCAGCACAGTGCCTGTTTATATTAAGGTGACCAAGCACCCTTCTGTCTGGCAACTAGAAGGGAGGGTGAATTCTCTGTAATAGAAGATAAGACTCTCCAGAGTGGGGCAATAAAAGTATTTTACAACAGTATTCAATGCCAAAATGTCTCACCGGGAAAATAGCTAAATATTAATCACAACAACATCTACATAAGAAAGGTAAGACTTTTTTCCTGTATATATTCAAGATTAGGTTTAATAAATATCAGTTTAAGCTGTTACAGATACTGGTTAAAGGACCATGTTTGGGAAGTTACAGTATTTAATTTATTGAAGATGATACCTGTGTATTATATGAATGTGTTTATTAACTTTTGAACATTATTATTTACCTACTAGTCTATAATGACTTTGAATAGTCTGCTATGTAAGAATATATTTAGTCATTTAAAACTGCATATTATTATTTGGTTGACTTTGTACCAAAGCATGATGAAAGAAGTGTTGTTTTCTCAGTACTATTCTAAGGGCAGGTCAGGTATTCACAAGTCTCAAATACACTGTTTACTAGGATGCAGTTTGAAGATTTGTTTACAAAATATACTTTGCTGCCCCAGTGTAAACTCTATAGAAGTTTTGTTCAGATATGCTTATTAAGGAAATAATAAGACCTGATTCCTATTTTGTTCAACTCTACCTTTACCTTTGACCTTGCTCTAGATGCCTTGAAAAAATCTAATCTTGACAGTAGTCAATTATTGAATTGCCAACTCATTTCTTGCCTCCCCTTTAACTCTCCTCTCAGAAAGATGTCTACATATGTACCACTGTCATCCTATTTCCTAGTTCACCATTTCCATCTCCTGAAGTCCAGCCTTTCAAGATTTCACAGCACTGAACTATTTACCGATACATTGCCTATTACCGTGGACTCGGCAAACCATGGCTGTTGAGACAAATCTGCTGTGGACTGTTTTTACACAGTCCACAAGCTAAAATGTTTTTAAAGGGTTATTACCAAAAAGAAAGAGAAAGAGAAAAGAAACATATGAGACAGAGACCATAGACAGCCTTCAAAACCTAATATTTGCTATTCCCTTCTCTAGAGCTTCTACAATTATTTATACACACTGTTTATCATTCAATTAAAGAAAACTATTCTTGCGAAAGAAAGGGACACATAACTGAGAACCAAGAGTGAAAACAAACAATTGGAACAGATATAAATGTGACTGAGATATAGGTATTAGCTGAGGAAGACTTTAAAATCACTATGATTAATATGGTCAAGGGGCTTCCCTGGTGGCGCAGTGGTTGAGCGTCCGCCTGCCGATGCAGGGGACGCAGGTTTGTGCCCTGGTCCGGGAAGATCCCACATGCCACGGAGCGGCTGGGCCTGTGAGCCATGGCCGCTGAGCCTGCGCATCCGGAGCCTGTGCTCTGCAATGGGAGAGGCCACAGCAGTGAGAGGCCCACGTACCGCAAAAAAAAAAAAAAAAATGGTCAAGAAGTTAGAAAAAAGATGGAACCACAGAAGGTGAACTGGAGATTTTCACCAGAGAAAAGAATCTAATGGAAATTCTAGAGATGAAAATCTCTATTAAGAAAATTTGGGGGAAAGAACATATTAGGGCAGGATTAGTGAAGTGTAATACAGACCATTAGAAAATATGCATATTGAGTCATAAAGGGAAAAAATGTGAAAAATGTAGAAGTGTTTGAGAGGTGTAGAGCAGAATAAATATGACTAAATTAACTTAAATTGGAGTCCCAGACAGAGTAGAGAGAGTGAATGGGCAGAAGCACACTTCAAGAAATAATAGCTGAGAAATTTCCAAAACTTACAAAATGAGAGCAGCTCTGGAGAGCACATAAAAAGAGCGTTGCAAGATATGCAGAAAGGTCACTCAAGTTTTTCACTGAGTTATGATCTAACATGAAAAAAGAAAACTAAAAACTACTTAAGGCCTGAGAAAGAACCCTTGGAAAGGATATTAAAACAGGAATTATAAATATCTTCATAGCCTCAAAATATCTATTATGGATATATCTATATTTTTAAGAAGCTAGAGGAAAATATGAGCACAAGAAAGAGAGAAATGGAAGAAAAATTGAAAACTGTAGATTTTATAAATAAATTTATTTTGTTTTTTTAAATTTTTTATTTTATGTTGGAGTATAGTTGATCAAAAATGTTGTGTTAGTTTCAGGTGTACATGAAATTAAAAATACACTGATTGGGATTAATAGAAACTTAAGCATTGCAGAATAAATTATCAGTGAAACTGAAGACATAGCATTGGAAAATATTGAAAATAAAGCATGGAGAGAAAAAAAGACAAAAAAATAAATAAATAGGCCATCAGGGAACTTGGAGATATTATCAAGTGATCAAACATATACATGTATAAATGAAGTCACAGGAAAAGAATATAGAGAAGGGAGGCAAAACACATATTTGAAGAAATAATGACTGAAAAATGTCCAAATTTACTGAAAACTATATACCCACAGATTCAATTCAAGGAGTTCAAAGACCCATAGATTTAATTCAAGGAGTTCCATGATCCCTTGCAGAATAAATATAATAAAACTACCCCAAAGTATATCTTAATGAAATTGCTTAAAACTAGTAATTAGGAAAAAATCCAGATGAAAAGGACACATTATGTACAGGGGACAAAGATAAGAAGCATGTGTGGACAGTCACCATTAATGTACTGAAAGAAAACAAACACATAACACACACGCATACACACACACATGTGTGTGCACCCACACACACCCCTGTTGGCTCTGAATTCTTTAACCAGTGAAAGAACTCTTTCAAAAGTAAAGAAAAGACTTTTTGAGCCAAACAAAAGCTGAGAAAGTGTATCACCTGGAGACATGCATCACAAAAATTGTTACAGATAGTTCTTTAAACAGAAAAAATAGCACACAGAAATTTGAATCTTCATAAAGAAATAAAATGAGCCAGAAATGGTAAACATGTAGATAAACATAAAAACAATTTTTCCTATAAAAAAACTTTTAAATAATTTACATGACAAAGGATTTGGCAATGATTTCTTGGATATGTCACCAAAAGCACAGGCAACAAAGGGAAAAAAATTGATAAACTGGACTACATTAGAATAAAAAAAAACTTCTGTGCATCAAAGAATACAGTCAACAGAGTGAAAAAGTAGCCCATGGAATGGGAGAAAATATTTGGAAATTATACATCTGATAAAGGATTAATATCCAGTGTATATACAGAACTCCTAAAACTCAACAACAACAACAAAAACAACCTAAGTAAAAAATGGCCAAAGGGTTTGAACAGACATTTTCCCAAAGCAAATATACAAATAGCCAATAAGCACATGAGAATATGCTCAACATCACGAATCATTAGGGAAATCTAAATCAAAACCACAATGAGATATCACCTCACACTCATTAGACTGGCTACAATCATAAAACCAGAAAATAACAAATATCACTAAGGATATAGGGAAACTGGCATGCTTGTATACTGTTGGTGGAAATGTAAAATGGTGCACCTGCTATGGAAAAAAATATAGTGGTTCCTTAAAACATTTAAAATAGAATTATCATATAATTCAGCTATTCCTCTTCTGGGTATATATCCCCCTAAATTGAAATGAAGGTCTCAGATATTTGTATACCCATGTTCATAGCAGTGTGATTCGGTATAGCCAAAAGGTAGAAGCAACACCAGTGACCATCAACAGGTTAATGGATAAGCAAAATGTGTTATATACACACAATAAAATATTATTCAGCCTTAAAAGGAAAGGAAATTCTGACACATGCTACAACATAGATAACTCTTGAGAACATTATGCTAAGTGAAAGAAGCCAATCACAAAAAGACAAAGGCTGTATGATTCCATTTATAAGAGGTACCTAGAATAGTCAAATTTATAAAGATAGAAAGTAGAATGGTAGCTGCCAGGAATGAGGGGAAAGAGAATGGGGATTTGTTGTTTAATGGGTATAGAGGTTTAGTTTTGCAAGATGAAAGAGTTCTGGAGATTGGTTGCACAACTATGTGAATGCACTTAACACTACTGAACTGTACACTTGAAAAACGGCTAAGATGATAAATTTTGTTACGTGTATTATTCACAATTACAAATAAAATTAAAATTAGATTATACACAGAGGTAATATGTGTAACAATTACATAAAGGACAGAAGGAAGTGAATTGAAGTATACTGCTATAAGGATTTTATGCTACACATAATCTGGTATAACTATTTGGAAACAAAGTGTGATAAACTGGAGACATATAATGTAAATCCTAAAGCAACCACCATAAAATAAAACAAGGAGGAATAGCAAGTGTGGTGCTATAACAGAATCGTTTAAAAAGGCAAGGAAAAAGAGAAAACAACAACAAAGAGCAAATAGGAAAATTTGAAAGCAATAGGTTGATTGCAGATTTAATTCTAAACATATTGATAATTATATTAAAGGTAAATTGTCTAAATAGTCTACTTAAAAGGTAAAAAGTCAGATCGAATTCAAAAAGTAAGACCCACTATATATTATCTACAATGAGCCTATTTTAAATATAGACACAGAGATTAAAAGTGGAATGACAGAAAAATATAAACCTAGAAAATACAAATAAAAGAATTAAATTGGCTATATTAATATCAAGACAAAATCAATTCTAAAACAAGGAATATTACTAGGAGTAAAGTGAGATATTTCATAATAAAAGGTGTCAATTTATAAAGACATGACAATCTTCAGTGCCTATATGCCTGATAATAGACCTTCAAAATACATGAAGCAAAACTGATAAAATTGAAAGAAGAAACAGGTAAATTATATCACACACACATATCCCACAGCTATAGTTGGGGATTTCAACCCTCTTCTTTCTATAATTGATAGAATGAGTACAAAGAAAATCAGTAAAGATACAAAAAACTTGGATAACGATATCAACCCATTTAACCAAATTGAAATTCATAGTGCACACCACCTCAAACTAGAAGAATACACATTCTTTTCAAGAGCATACACAACTTTGTCTAAGATAGACTATATTATGAATCATTAATCAAGTCTCAAAAAACATGAGGATTAAAATTGTACAAAATATAGCCTCTGAACACAATGAAATTAAACTGAAAATCAATAACAAAAATATTTCTGGAAAATACTGAAATACTTGGAAGTTAATGACTTCTAGACAAAAAAGCATTCACAAGGAAAATTAGCCAATATTTTGAAGACTGATAATAAAAATGGTATCTGAAAGATGTAGCTAAAGCATTTCTTGAAGGGAAATTTAGAGCAATGCTTCTAATGCTTACATTAGAAAATATGAAAGATCTCAAATCAATGTGGAAACTTCTGTCTAGAAACTAGAAAAAAGAAGATAAAATGAAACATAAACAAAATGAGAAAATAAAGATAAGAATAGAAATCAATAAAATTAAAACTAGAAAATTGATAAAAATCAATAAATCCAACAGTTGGTTCTTTGAAAAAATCAATAAAGTTGATAAAATTCTGCCCAGACTGATGAAGAAAAAAGAGAGAAGACACCAATTAATAGTACCAGAGTGAAATGAGGATATCACTCCTTTAGGTGTATATGCATAGCTGATTCACTTTGTTATAAAGCAGAAACTAACACACCATTATAAAGCAATTATACTCCATTAAAATAAAAATAATGGAATTTTATAAACAACCTTATGCCCACCAACTCAACAAGTTAGATGAAATGCATAGTTCAATGATGAAATGTCACTTACTGCCAGACTCACCTAAGAGGAAAAGATAACCTGAATAACCTTATATCCATTACAGATATAGACATCATAGTACAATCTTTTCCACAAAGAAAACTTGAGGCCCTGATACCTTCACTAGTGAATTCCACCAAATATTTGAGGCTGAAATCATATCAATTTTACACAATTTGCTCCCGAAATAGAAGAGAAGGGGATAATTCCCAACGCATATTATGATGCCTGTATTACCTGTTATCAAAACCAGATAACGACATCACAAGAATACTACGCTACAGTGGCCCTAATGAACAGGGGAACAAACAAATAAACAAAACTCCTTAACAAAATTTTAGCAAATCAATTCCAGAAAATATAAAAAAAAAACACATCATGAAAAACAGATTTATCAGAGAGATGCTAAATTGATCTAACAGAGTTTTGTGTTGGTGTATGTGTAACAACAGGCTCCAGAAGGGGGAAAAAGAAAAGCTAATTTGCAGCATTTGTCAATTTTCCTGTTGTAATTCCCACCATGGACAATTTTCTTTCAAGTATCACTGTTCATTTTACTGAATGCAGAGTTGGAAAAGAGGCACACAAGTGGCATACTACTGGTTTAACATTTAAAAATCAATTCAAACAAATCATTGTATTAACAGTGTAAAAGAAAAAAACAACAACTATGATCCTCTCAGTAGATGCAGAAAAATATTAGAACATATTCAATACAAACTTATAAAAACTGAGCATATTAGTTTCTTAGGGCTGCTATTACAAATCACCACAAATTTGGATGGCTTAAAACAGCAAACATTTATTATTATACAGTACTGGAGGCTAGAAATCCAAAATCAAGTGGTTGGCAGGGAAATACTTTCTCTGGAGCCTCTAAGGGAAACTCTTCCTTGCCTCTTAGCTTTTGGTGGTTGCCAGCAATGCTTTGTATTCCTTGGCTAATTGATTACTCTGATCTCTGCCTCCATCTTTAATAGCCTTCCCTGTGTCTATTTCTGTCTTTCTTATCTTATGAGGACAACCCTAACCTAGTATGACTTTATCATAATTATAACTATAAAGACCTTACTTTCAAATAAGGTCATATCAACAGGTAGTGGGAGTTACAATTTAAACATATCTTGAGTGGGGGGAGGCACAATTCAATCCATAATACGGAACAAACTTGGGAAAATGGCATCTACAAAAACTCTACTGCATTCATACTTCAAAGACCAAATGCTTTCCCCCTAAGATCAGAAAAAAGGCAAAGCTTTCCAGTCCCACAACTTCTTTTCAACATTTTACTGGAGGTCCATACTTGATCAATAAAGCAAAACAAAGAAATGAAACAAATTCAGATTGAGAAAAAAACAATAAAATTGTGTTTATTCACAGACAACCTGATTTTCCATGAAGAAAATCTTAAGTAATATACTAATTAGCTATTAAAGCTAATTTATGTGTTTTGTATTGTCATAAGATATAAGATCAATATACAAAAGTCAATTATATTTCTATATACCAGCAACAAACCATTGGAATGTTATAGAAAATAATTCCATTTTAAATTATATAAAACATGAAATAATTGGGGATACATTTAAATTTAATGTACATTTAATACTGTATGCTTAAAACTGCAAAACATTACTGTGATACATTAAGCACCTCAATAGAGAGAATGCATGAACATAGATCAGAAGGCTTAATACAGTTCAGATGTGAATTCTCCTCAAAGTGATCTAAAAATTCAATGCAAGCCAATCAAAATCCTTTCAAGTTTTCTGTAGAAATTGATAAGCTAATTCTAAAATTTATATGAAAATGGAAGACTCTATATAATCAAGGTAAATTTGAAAAAGAAAAAAAATTTTGAAAAAACATGGACTTTATCTGATTTCAAGAATTACAATTAACCCTTGAACAACGAGGGGGTTAGGAGTGCTGACCCTCCCCTGCAGTTGAAAATTCAAATATAATTATTGTCTGACCTCCACATCCCAGTTTCTTCCATATTCACAGTTCTGCAACGTGCATTCAAACAACCTAGGGTCATGTAGTACTATAGTATTTACTATTGAAAAGAATCCACAAATAAGTGGACCCACGCAGTTCAAGCCCATGTTTTTCAAGGGTCAACTGTATTATTACTCTACAGTAATTAAGATAGTATTATATTAGCATGAAGATAAACATATAGGTTAATGAAACAGAACTGATTCCATATTAGACCCACATGTGTATTACCAAAGATTTCTGAAAAGTTCCAAGGAAATTAGTTAGGAAATTCCAGTAAGTTGTGCTGGATCAATTGGATATTTATATGCAAAAGATTAAACCTCATTGCCTACTTTATACTATATATATCAAAAGTATCTCAAAATGAATCATAAACATAAGTATAAGAGCTAAAAGGTAAAATGGAAAGAAGAAAACATAGGGAAAAGTACTTCCCCTTTTTGTAGGTTTAGTTGTCAGTGAGGAGGACATATATTTAGGAGAATTTGCTTTAGTTGTGGAATAGAGAGGCAAGAAAATACTACTCCCACTAAATTGCCATACTAAGGAGGGGTTGTGGGGATTTTAGTGTTTTTCCCCTGATGGATATGGTTGCCCTTCTTTCTTTTTTCCTTTATACGCCTTCCCCTGATCATGAATGTTCCATACATATGGAATTACATACATTTCTGGTCTTTTTTACCCTCTAGTCATCTATTTTTCTCACTTACCTATTGCTGTATAACATATCATCTGAAAATTTAGTGGTTTATAAAACAGGCATCTATTTAACTCAAAATTCTGCAATTTGGGCGAATTTGGTAAGATCCAGTTGTCTCAACATCATGTGATATCAACTGTGACCACTCATGGCAGCTCAGCTGAGATGGACATGTCAAAGACGTCCATGAGTTCTTCAAGACTTCTTTCCATGTGGTGTTCTCTTATCATTAGAAACGTATAGCCAGAGCTCCTTAAAAGGCAGCAGGGTGCTAATAAAACTCCCCACGTGGATACACTTCATTGGGTAAGCTACTGTAAAGCCTCTGTCAGTATTATTCTTGCTGTTTCATGACCAGATTCAGTATTGGAGGGGAGGACACAAGGTGTGTATCCTGGGGATATCTCCAGTATAACAGTCTGCCACATACCAGGAGCCCTGTCTAAGCAGGTAGCTCTCTTTTATCAGACTTCCACTGCTGCCTACTGCTTGTTATACATGGATTTTGTGTAGGTGGGAAGGGAAATATTTCCCTGAAAATTTCCCCCAAAGTTAATTCTGCTAATTCTACTCGTTCTCTCTTGGATTCTAGTTTTTTCTGGAATAATCATTTCCTTTGCAGAGCTATTTTCCAAGCTTTTTTTGAGCAGTTTTCTCAACAGGTCAATCTAATCCTACTTATACCTAAATCTTCTAGTGATATCTACCAAATTTTAAATTTACAATTATTTTTCATTTTTATGATAGATTTTTCTTGTTTCTTTTTGTCCCCAAATATCTTTTCTATCCTTTTTTCCTGGGATATATGGTTGAAAGTAAAGTAAAGGAGACACATAGGCTGTGTCCACCATAATGTTCTGTGGTGATGAGATAAATGACTCTAGTTGGCTCCATTTCTGAATCCTTTCCATTAGAACTGCCAGCTTCCCCCATTCTCAATATACCCACAAGTCACAACTCTCAGTATTCACTTTTCTGTATCTCTCACATTGACTCCACAGGCTTATTCACATGACTTGCTTTGGTCAGTGGGGTATTAGCAACCATGATTCAACAGAGGCATATATATGTTTTCACACTGGGAATTATTCTCTTGAAATGTTCTTTCATGGAACACTTATAGCAGCCATGCTATAAAGTAGTCCAGGCTATTTTGCTGGAGAGAGGTCACATGGAGAGGTGCTGGTGGATGAGACTTCATGAACTGAGAGAAAAGGACATGTCAAGGAGAACTGAGGCATTCCAGCCAGACTCCCCACTGAATGCAGCTACTTGAATGACCCCAGTCAAAACCATGTGGATCAAAAGATCTGACCAGTCAACCCCAGAATCACAAGAAATAAAAAAATCACTGTTTTAAGACACTGTTTTGGGGTGTTTCATTATGCAGCAATAAATAACTCAATCATGCACAAAGGAAAGCCTTGCCCCCAGACAAACTGGACTACTCACGTTTCCCATAAATTCTTTCTCGTTTTTCCTCCTTTATTGGTTTTCTCATGTTTTTACTTCCTTCTAGAATGTGTATGCCTCTCTGCCTATTGAAATCCTACACATCCTTCAAGATGTTGAGATATTAAGTATTGAGCAAAGTGATAAAGGTAACCTGTATTTCTAATATGTTTTGGCTTATCTTTCTTTACTTCTTACCAAGCAGAAGATCCCCCAGGATTTATGGTTGTCTCTATTTTCATTAACTAGGCGGAACTACAACACTGTCATTATTTTAAACCCAAGTGATTGTAAACTGTCGACATGCCAAGAAAACTGCTATTATAGTTGATTGAAGCTGCTTCAGGAGTTCATTTTCTTTTTCAGCTATCTGGTTCTTGCAATTAGTGGAAAATGGACCCAATGATAATAATTATAGCAGTCGTTTTTTTGAATGCTTACAGCACTCTGTTAAGGCGTTTACATGTGTAATCCGGGTGTCCCAGACCTCAGCATTCCGTGCTTATCAAAGAAGGTCCTCATCCAGAAGCTACCATGCTATTCTACTCCTGCTCTGGCTCCACTTGGTAAAATCTGCTCACAAATCCACTTGGTAAAATCTCATAGTGTCATTTCCCACTGTGAAGATGCCAATCTACATTAGGAGTGTGGTCTCCCTATTTCCCCATTGCTTGGGACTACTTGGTTTGGGTTGTAAGAGCATGGGTGGGAAAGGAGCTTCCTACCCAATTCTTTCCCAGGCTTGTCATCTACGTTCTGAAACAGGTCAGCTTATATAAAGAGTCTCACAGATGATAAAAAATAATAGTAGATATTTATTAATCATTGGCCAAGCACTTTACTTTTTATCCACAGTTCCATATAATATACCCAACACCTCTACGAAATAGTATTATTATCATCACTATTTCTCAGATGGGTATGCAGACTTAGAGAGGTGAACATGCCCAAGACCAAACAAGTTTCCAAGAAATTGCATCAGTTTTTGTCTGTCCCTACTCTAATCATAGGAGCTCAAATCCAGTTCAAGGAGCTTGATGGGTGTCATGCGTGTCCCATTTCATTTGTTTACCCAGGTCTGATTGCCACCAGGAACTCTCAGCCCATTCCCCCATTCCACTGCATTGATTTTGCAACCAAAGCTCCTCTCTTATAAGAGAATGAAAACAGATATGGAGGAAAGGAGAATACAGAGGAGCTGCCTGCATTAATGTGTGTATCCAACTTAGTCAGCCAAAACCAGCCCATTACACCTGCATTATCTTGCTATTCTAAACAACAAATACAATATATATGATGGTTAGCCTTGTTCCTGTTTTATAGCTGAAGAAACTAACACTCAGCACTGTTAAGCAATCTGCCCACACTCACAAAGAGATCATGTGATTATGTGCAGGGGGACTAGGAGTGCAAACTGAGCTCATGAATCTGTCGTAATATGTCCTGGAGAAGGCCTTAGGAAAGTGAGAAAACAGAGTTTACATAAACTGGGAATTTCGAGTATTTATGTAGGAGGAAACTTTTTTTGCTATCAATTTGAACAAGGGGACTTCCAATAACTAGAGATGTGTGTTGAGACTCTCAATACAGAAAGAGATAACATGCAGACACAAACAAGTAACCGCTTAAATCAATCAGATTTATATCTGTAAAAAAAGTAATTTCACATTTATGTTCTAATACTGATGTTATAACTTCAGGCTTCTAGCAGGAAATGGGAGGAATGCCCTGTCTTATTTTCCCCCAGTGACTTAGAAGCCCATGCCAGGAACAAACTGCAAGTACCCAATTTCCTCAGTAAATGCCACCCTAGCTGTTTCTTACTTTTCATATTAAAATATTTCTAATACAGACAGGGTTTGTACTCTCTCTAAGGGGAATTGGTTTCATTTTTATTATATACTTAAGGAACACCTTAACTTTTCAAAATGAAAATTAGTGAGGAAGGATATAAATTAAGATGAAATAGAAGGTATTTACTGAACCTGGTATATTTCTGAAGAAAAGTGTGTGGTATACCACATAATTATGAAATTAGGTCTTAATTAAAATGGCAAATGCTTAATGTGTTAATGCATTTCATATAAAATTAAACTCTATAGTCCAAGGTAGCAGGTACAACTTTATTTTATCCCCCTAAAACTACATAAATAAAGATTCAGAAGAAGATGACAGCAATCTAGTCTGAGATTAGGTTGTAATTTTATTATATCAATCAACCACTTTTTAAAAAAAATTTATTAAAATCCTTCCTTCTCCCAATATATTTTCTTTAATATATTAGGTTAGTATTATAAATCTATTCATTTTCCTGGGTTTCTTAATATTAGGTAAAATAAGCATATTCAGAGATGAAGCTGCATCACCATTTCATATTTTTAGCCAGGAGGGGTGCAATGGACTGAATATTTGTGTCCCTCCCGAAATTCAAACGTTGAAATCCTAACCTCCAATGTTACAGTATTAAGAGACAGGGCCTTTGGGAAGTGGTAGGTCATGAGAGTTGAGCCTTACTGAATGGGATTAATGCCCTTATAAAAGGGACCCTACAGAGATTTCTTGCCCTCTCTTCACCATGAGAGAATACAAGAAGTTGTCAATTTGAAACCGGAAGAGGGCTTTCATCAGAACTCAACCGTGCTGGCACTTGATCTCAGACTTCTAGCTTCCAGAAATGTGTGAAAAAATTTTGTTTATAACCCACTCAGTTTGTGGTATGTTTTTATAGCAGCCTGAACTAAGACAAGGAATATGCTTTATAGCCATCAATGAGAAAGGCTTATATTTCTGATAAACTTCATCGAATGAAACATAAACTTTCTTATATTTATTCCATAGCATAGAATTTGTAGATTATAATTTTTTATATAAAGTGATCCACACAATATTCTCAATAAAAAAACACCTTCTTGGGCTTCCCTGGTGGCTCAGTGATTGAGAGTCCGCCTGCCAATGCAGGGGATGCGGGTTCATGCCCCGGTCTGGGAAGATCCCACATGCCACGGAGCGGCTGGGCCCATGAGCCATGGCCGCTGAGGCTGCGCGTCCAGAGCCTGTGCTCTGCAACAGGAGAGGCCACAACAGTGAGAGGCCCGTGTACCGCAAAAAAAATAAACCCCAAAAAACAAAAAATACACCTTCTTGTATGGAATCACCTCCTTCATTAAAATAAACACATAAAGCCTCAATGTTTTACTCCTAGAAGGATAATCAGTAGGTGGAAGGGAGCAGCTGGACTGAGTTACTCCACATCTATTGCTCTCGAATTGTGTTTTCTCTACCCCTCATTTCGTCCCCAGAAGCACACTGCCTTTTTTTTTTTTTTTTTTTTTTTTGGAGGATCTTCCCAGACCGGGACACGAACCCGTGTCCCCTGCATCGGCAGGCGGACTCTCAACCACTGCACCACCAGGGAAGCCCCAACACAGCCTTTTTTAAAAAAAAAAAATCTTATTCAAGCATGGACACAGAGCTTTTCTATTTGTTGTCTTTCTCACAGCTGAAAAAGGAAAGAATTTTCAAAGATTTTATACAATACCGAGGTACAATGAAAATGACATTAAAATAGAAAGTATATGAAGCTTAAATAGGTTACTGATTCTACCATAACTAGTTTACCTTCAATACTACAGATGCATGAATAAGTCCAGCTGAGCTTAGACATCAGAAGAACCCTACAACTAGCTCAGATAAAAATTTTGATCCACAGAATTGTGAGCTTAATAACTTTTTAAAAGTAGAACTTATTGGAGTATAATTGCTTCACAATACCGTGTTAGTTTCTGTTGCACAACAAAGTGAATCAGCCATATGCATACACATATTAACTTATTAATAAGTTAATAATATTTTATTTTTAATCCTATATTTTGGATCTTTACTTTTTGTAGGGATGATAACTTTCAAATTGTAAAGGTGTTATTATGATGATATACAGAAAATAAATCTAAAAATAACTAAGAAATGACACTAGTTTTACAGATTTATTCACATAATTAATTAACTCATTCTTATAATGGCAATTTTTTAAAAGAAAAACTTCCAACGAACTTTAGAAACCACCCATAAAAAGGAGGAAATGGAGCCTGAAAGTGGTATTCCAAAAGTAAAAGCTTTAATAAAGTTACTATTACTAATAATAAATTTTTCAAGTACAGCAATATAATCAAAATAATAGTAGAGATATCAGAATATAATAAGCAAATAGTTATATCATAGTTATATCATCATAAAACATTTTCCTACAAAAATTATGAAAGTTATTGACAAAGGAACTACATTTCAAATGGAGCAATAAAGCATAGCATTCAACTTTTATACAATGAGACCATTTATTCAAACAAAATCTTATACGTAATCACACTAAAACACATCTGAAACCATGGCTTCTCTAGAATGATAGGTGCCAAAATGATTATATGTAAGAATCACGTAGGAAGTTTTAAAAGCATGCAGATTAGACCTCATCACAGATAATTAAAAATAATAATCCTCCCAAGTGATTCTAACACACAGGCAGGGGTGAGAACCAGGGCTCTGGAAAAATTAGAAGGTGACCTGGAGGCCCATTTACTTGGACCACTGCTGCCAACTGAAGAATCCAGGAAATAGATTTGGAAGACCACTAGAATAACAGGTTGTTTCTAATTGACAATTAATAAATTATATTTTGAAATTAGTAAGATTTTAGTAAAAGTAAGTTCAGGAATAAAAATAGTAAATGTTACTTAGTCCTTTGAGGAAGATGTGATCATATTAAATATACCAGACAGTGATAAAACAAATAATTATGAAACAGGAAAGGAACCTATCTGTTATAGAAAAAAAATTCCACCACTTGAGGCAATTAGAAAGAGATTTAAAAAAGCATCAGCCTGGCTAAAAAGCACATGAAAAGATGCTCAGCGTCACTAATTATCAGAGAAATGCAAATCAAAACTACAATGAGGTATCACCTCACACTGGTCAATGGCCATCATCAAAAAATCTACAAATAATATATGCTGGAGAGAGTGTGGAGAAAAGGAAATTCTCCTACATAGTTGGTGGAAATGTAAATTGGTACATCCACAGTATGGAGGTTCCTTAAAAAACTAAAAATAAAGCTACCATATGATCCAGCAATCCCACTCCTGGGCATATATCTGGAGAAAACCATAATTCAAAAAGATACATGCACCCCAGTGTTCATTGCAGCACTATTTACAATAGCCAGGACATGGAAGCAACCTAAATGTCCATCAACAGAGTACTGGATAAAGAAGTTGTGGCACATATATACAAAGGAATATTACTCAGCCATAAAAAAGAATGAAATAATGCCATTTGCAGTAACATGGATGGACCTAGAGATCATCATACTGAGTGCAGTTAAGTCAGACAGAGGAAAGACAAATATATGATATCACTTATATGTGGAATCTAAAAATAAGGGTACAAATGAACTTATCTACAAAACAGAAATAGAGTTACAGATGTAGAAAACAAACGTATGGTTACCAGGGGGGTAAGGCGGGGAGGGATAAATTGGGAGATTGGGACTGACATATATACACTACAGTATATAAAATAGATAACTAATAAGGGAGCTCTATTCAATACTCTGTAATGGCCTATATGGGAAAAGAATCTAAAAAAGAGTGGATACATGTATATGTATAACTGATTCACTTTGCTGTACACCTGAAACTAACATAACATTGTAATTCAACTATACTACAATAAAAATTAAAAAAAAAAAAGCATCAGCCAACGAATTAACAATTTGTGTTTTCCAGTATGAGACACTTGGAGCTATATATTTTAGAGTAGACTTGATTCCTACTCTCTAGAAATCATAATAAAAAAGAAATTTCCAGTTAGAACACATACACACAATTTACATAATGCATGGTGTTGTGTATTATATATAATATGTTGTATGTATAATAGTATATATAATATGCTCTACACACATATATATACAGTATAGACACACATAAATTCATTTTTAAATGTTTAAATGATGATCTGTGGTCTTTGTTGATGGTAGAAGGATATAGATTTAGAATATATTTTTAAAATCGGAATTGGTTATTATTTATGTTTCATTATTATTTGAATATTATGTTTAATAATATGCACTCTTTTTAGCAACTATTTAAGTAACCAAAAAAATCTGTTAATAAACTTTAACCTGAAAGATCCAGATAGACAAGATAAAAGTGAAGATTTTTAGTATTAATTAATTTTTAGGATCATCTACAAGCTCCTTCATCCTGGGTGTGACCTTTTACATTCAATTTTGGCTGTATACACTCTCCATGAAAGTTGAAGCAACTGCTTTAATACAGATGGAAACAAGTTAATTAGTGGACTTTTTTTTTTTATTATTATGATCTTCATTACGCCTGAAAGAATGAGTGACATTAACATCTATCCCCTAAAAGCTAATAATGCATTTGTGAGCCACACCATAAGTTTATTGAAAACTAGAAAGTAAAAATACAAGCTTTAAAAAAATAATCTTGCTACAAACAGAAGCACTTAGAGTGGCAATACAAACGACTGCTATAAAATGTACCTAAGATTTAATGTATTAAAAATTGTCCCCGAATCAGCGACTCCTTTAACCCCGTCCTGTCTGAGCAAAAAACAGACGCCCTCCAGCGACCTACACGCAGAGGCAGGGCCAAATCCAAAGCTGAGCCCCTGTGAGCTGTGAGAACAAAGAAGACAAAGGGAAATCTCTCCCAGCAGCCTCAAAAGCAGCGGATTAAAGCTCCACAATCAACTTGATGTACCCTGCATCTGTGGAATACATGAATAGACAACGGGTCATCCCAAATTGAGGAGGTGGGCTTCGAGGGCAAGATCTATGATTTTTTCCCCTTTTCCTCTTTTTGTGAATGTGTATGTGTATGCTTCTGTGTGAGATCTTGTCTGTATAGTTTTACTTCCACCATTTGTCCTAGGGTTCTATCCGTCCGTGGGTTTTTAAAAAAATTTTTTTCTGAATAATTAATTTTAATTTAAATAATTTTATTATACTTTACCTTCTTTCTTTCTTTCTTTCTTTCTTTCTTTCTTTCTTTCTTTCTTTCTTTCTTTCTTTCCTTCCTTCCTTCCTTCCTTCCTTCCCTCCTTTAGACAACACATCGGAGGTGGTCTCAGGGAGCAGGATTTATGATTTTTCCCCCTTTACCTCTTTTTGTGAAGGTGTATGTGTATGCTTCTGTGTAAGATTTTCTCTGTATAGCTTTGCTTCCAACATTTGTCCTAAGGTTCTATCCGTCCCTTTTTTTT